>NC_061775.1:13507505-13843318 GCF_022458985.1 Mugil cephalus
TACTATTATTATCTGACATTTTACACAGTAAAATATAAAATAAAATAGTAGCCACACATATTGGGGCATAAGGTGCAGTATAAGTTAATAAGTCTATAAAAACCAAATCAGTTTTGAACATCTTCACAATACTTACATAATAAACAAGCTCGGTATAAATTAAATCCCCCTTTTATTTATTTATTTTTCTCCACACAAGGCCTTTCCACAATCCATTATCATCGTTGTCATCAAATTATCTATCCTGCTCTGGTTCCTTTGTGTTAATGGAAAATCAATAAGGACCTAACAAAGATCCCTGGGTGACACCAAAAATGCCAGTTTCAGCCAAGGGAGGACTTAAAGTAAGAAATGTATCATTTGTATTGACTTTGATTAGCACAGTTAAAGATACAACAAGCCAAATGTGAATTTTTAGGGAAACTACTATTCATCACATTAGTGTAAACGTTGCCTGACACTACTATGGTTGTGATGATACACAGTATCTGGTCGAATTTGGTTAAGTTATTAGGGTATGAATATATTGTAATATGATGACTAAAAAATTCAGTAACATCTTTATTTTACTACAATTAATATTAATGACACAATGATGTGAACATTATTTTGGCAGGTGTCAGCTTGCCAAAGGCACAAATACTCGTGTTAAGTGTCTAAAAGAAAATGAAGAATTTGAGAACCAGTGTGTCCTATATATCTGAGATATCGTTTAATTAAATGACATCCAGTGATTGAAAAAGATATACTTTCAATTAAATAGCTTTAATTGAAAAAGGTCATTTCAAAAACTAAATGTTCAATTAGAAATTCAATTACGTCCCAGAGAAAAGGCATATAATATAATTCTTCCTAATGGACCCTGGAATGTAATAAGTTGGCCAATTAACTATTTTTTATTTGATTTAGGTAGATTTTATGATCTTTGTTCACAATACCAATTACATGGAGAGCTTTGTGCAAGCAATGTTCATAATGGCTGTAAATGGCAGAGGAGGAGAGAACCCTTGACTAATTAATGCATCCCTAACCAGCTTTCAATTATAACACAAATCATGCACTAACACACATGTAGGTCAGGATTTTCAGACTTTGCTCATCGTTGAGTCGTCTCACAGAAAACTTATCTTACAAACTAAAGTGGTTATCAGTGCCTAAATATCAATATTATTACTAAATGTATTGTTAAACATTACATCAGTTCATGTCCCTGTGTGGTGTTGGGTGGGTTTCCAAAGGTTTGACTGGTTCTTTAAACACTGTCAGGTGAATCTTTGCTCCGTGTGGCTGCTTTTCCTCTTTTGACAGATATCAATCAATCCAACAGATGAGGTCAGCTGTTTTAATTTGCCCACGCTGCGTCCTGGGAAATGAATATTCAGCACTTTGATGATAGAGCTTTGCTGTTTATGCAAACTGAAGACATTAATTTGCTGGCACTGGTGCTTTTTTTCTCCTCAGCGCATTTACTACAACGTGCGGGCCGTAACGAGAAAAGTTGTGCTGTGAAGATTTTTAAACAGCATAAAATATGAATATTTAGTGATGCCTGGCAAGCCGTGGTCCTTATTTATTCAGGGTGGTCTACTCTTTTTCGGTAGTACTGAATCTGGTGCAAAACGTGAAGCTAAAGCAAAACTGGCACTTTGACGTCAGGGACGTAAGATAATCTAAAGATTGATGTATAATATGTCTATGATATGACACCTACAGTATGTTACGTGTCTAAATACATACTGAAGAAATACAGATGTATCATATAAGTACATTTATGAAGTACTACTACTATAGCTATCTTTTTAATACTTTTTTAATACTGCCCCTCACAGCCCTTCTGTCTTTCCTCTAGAAAAGTCCAGATGTATTTTTTCTGTTTTACTCAGATATCTTTTGTTAACAACTTTTGTTGTATGCGGTATGCTGATGGTGTCTCTGTTTTCCCTTATCATGTGTCTTCACGTCGAACAAACACACGAGCACAACGAGCCTCAGTGCTCTCAAGGTTACTGGCTTAACCTCTACCAATAATGCATCAGAAACAGGAATCACAGAATATGTGTAACAATCAGGATCATGAATCCATTTCAAGTAATTCACTATTTATTATTTTGGACTTCCTGTACTTCGTACTGTGAGCTAAGCAAATTTCCAGAGGCTGTAAGGTTTTTAACCCTGTTTCAAATCATCCAATTTGGATGGAGAACAACAGAATCTGTTTCTGCTTTATTCATCGATCTCAGTGTAGTGAATTTAAATGTGCAGCTTCCTTCAGTACTAGAAGCAGAACACACCACTACAAATACAATAAAATATGAAGTCACACGCTGAAAAAGCTGCTAAAATTTCTCCCCAAAAATCATGCAAAGGTCACCGTGCTTTTAATGATGATACTTACATTTTGTCACTTTATATTTGAACGTTTTTACCTTTCTCATAATGTTATTACTATTTCAATGTTAGTAAAGGAAACGCTAAAAGAAAAAAATGCTTCTTTTTCTTTCGCGATTCTCAGATTTGGCTTAAACGCGTGAGTCAACTGCAGTAGTGCTGTCACGAAATATTTCCATTCAAGAGATGCCAGAAAAAAATAATTATTGTATTTTGAAATCCAAGGGTTACGTCATTTCTCACGTTTCTTTTGTCTCTCGCGGTGATAATCTTCAGTCATTTAAAGTTATTAAACACTATTTGTGCATCACCTCTATTACAACATTATTTGCTTTTGCCTAGCACTGGAATAATTAGTCATGTGATTAATTAATTTATTGTCTCCTCTGATAATCAGTTAATTGGTTGTAATTCTGTTCAAAAAGTGGATTTGTTCCAGCTGCTGCAGGATGATTTGGAGCTTTTGTAGCAGTATGGAAGGAAGGAGTGTTGAGTGGACAAAATCAAGATACCAGAAATGTCACATTGAGCTCTTTTGGTGATTGGTGCCTTTCTGACAGTTTTTAGACTTTGAACATTGGGCAGAATGATGAAAAGAGTTTTCGTTTAGGGCTCCACTTTCACCTTGTTTGCTGATGAAAAATGACTTCAGGGCTACAAGATGGCAACATCCGTTACATTCCAGTAGGGGGCAGTATTAACCAGGCAGGGAGGAGAAGCCCAAGTTATCTGGAATTTTAGATAAGATTTGTTACAACAAACCAAGACAGCGGAAGAAAATTAGAAGTTGCACAGCATTATTTAAACTCTACTCTGGAAAAAAAAAGAAGCAGCTAAATGATTTGGTGAGTTGATGAGCCCACGAGCATTAATGATCCCCAATCACTACATGCGGATGAATCCAAAATCATTAAACTGTTCCTCGATGTTCAAGATCTGCCTCAAACGTTCAGCAACTGTCGCAACGGGAGCTAGAAATCAGATCAGATCCTCTCTCTGAAACACACAAAGTAAACAAACACGATTCACATCAGGTTACAATGATAAACTGATTGATGCTTCACATGAACTGACTTTGTTACACATTTAGTCTCACATCCCTAGTGTGAACATTTGGGCTGTTTGGAGGACAATAAACTCGCTGACACATACACACACACACACACACACACACACACACACACACACACACACACACCATGTAATGTCACAAGCTGCAAAATTTCATTCAGCTCCATGGACATTATTATCACTGCATAATGTATTTTCACCTCGGTAGGTGAAGAGAAAGTGTTGCGCAGCTTTTCAGAATTGCTACCAAAATCAGGACAGAAATGCAAAACATATTAATACATGCAGGTGATACAACTTGCCATTGTTATAGTTTTCACGATTGCCTCATACGCTGAAGCAGCCTCCGGTGTGTGGGAAGTACAGCCACTAGTACAATACTTTTCTGTTTTGATTTAAGTTACTTCATATTTTGCATTTCCGCCTTCGTTCACTTGGTTTGACGGTGAAGTTCTTTGACAAACTAAACTTGTGTATGCTAATCAAATCTCTCTCATATAATTTGGTGCATTTTTTTTGTGTAAGAAAGTTTTTTAGTGCTCTGTCAAGTGTTTAAAACACACTCCAGCTGTGGGTGAATTCCCTCATCGCGCTACGTCTTTCCTCCGCCTAAGGTTTAAAGAGGGCTACACTACTGTCTACTTGATGTTTGCAGGTCATTTACTTGTAATAAAGTATTTTCACAATGCACTTTTGCTACTTTTTCATATTGTTTTTCCACCACTTTCATCATATATAACGTCCTGAGACCATGCATCCTCATACGGGGACGTTAATTTTTAGGTTTGTGGCAGCTTCTTCTGCTTCATTTAAACATTTATTCTCATAACGAGATAGTGGTTGGTGTAAAAACACAATAGCGGGCGATAACAAAAGCAGAACAATGCATAACCTCATCAAATTTTGAAGTTCAAACTTATTTTGTTATGCTTAGTAACATTTCTAGTTTAATATGACATGCAAACGTAACAAATTCTATCAGTAGTAACAAGCTACAACTTCGCTAATTAGCAAATACTCATTTGAGGAAATTCATTATTTGCATAATTGTCATTGCACAGTTTGATATTGTGTTACATGGTGGTGACTTTATTATAATATACAGTGAAATAATTTTCCCTGTGTCCACATATGACATGATTTCTTCCCCCAAAAACTACTTCCTGATCACCGATGATTCTTAGTTTTTATACGTCTTAGCTCCTACTAATCCCAAATTCCTTGGAGAAATTAAAAATGCAGGCCATATAAAAGCTCGGGTCTCAGGAGGTTAAGGATACATTTTAGCAAACAGGAAATGATGGTAAATGAAATTAAAAATATGACAAAAATATTAATTGGATTAAATATTTTAATAGGATTCATTAAATAAAAAAATACTATTATAATATATATAAGTATTAAGTTCCCACTTTTAGCTTTTGTTATACGGAATCTCCTTTTTTGTTTTTGCTTTCAGCCTCTGAAGCATGTGTGTTTTTAACCGAGCCACAGGGTGAATTATGTTATAAGCCTGTGTGTACGTATGCGCGTATGTGTTTTTGTACGTGTACGCGTGATCGTATGAGTGAAGGGTTGGAGCAGCAGCTGGCTGAGGGTTTTTTTCAGTGCACCCGCCTAGGGGAGCCCCCACTCCAGCTGTGATTGATGCGCTCCTGTTGCTGACCGTGCAGAGGCCAGAGCACAGGGACCCGCTGAGGCTGATGTTTATTTGTGGTCAGAAACCGCCTCGGTCAGGGGGCCCTGGTCGTCAAACATCTTAATCCTCACAAACACAGCTCTGGGTCTGATTTTCTCCTCAGGCAGGACACATCAGGTTCTCTTTTTTGCTGTTGACTCAAGTGCACTCAGCTAAATCTCTGCTGATTGTAGTTGTTTTTCACCATTATGTGAAATGTGAATCACGTTTTAAAAAGGTGAAAAGACTCAAACGTCAGCACTGCATTTTTTTTCCCAGTTTTTTTTTTCTTTTTTTGTAAAAAGTGGCGGCCTATATTTCACATTTGCTTCACGAGAAAAAAAAAGATTAGCTTGCTCTGACGCAGCCTAATATAGTAGAAGACAGTGGAGTCTAAACACGGCAGACTTATGTTTCTGCGGAAGAGTGGGAGAGCGCCAGATACACTCATGTCTCTTTGATCACGGTGGACGCTGGGCTCTCTGCGCTGAATGAAGAATGCCTTTTGTATGTGACACTCTGGAGCACTTCAAGGAAATGATCGGTCAAAGTGCAATCAACAGGCAAGTCCAGGGCTTCGTACCTAACTCCCAGCGGGGCCATGAAGGTAAAACCACAGAGGCCTGAACTCACTGAGGTGGAGGGGCATGGAGGGGGCTCAGGAGGACGAGCCGGGCAGTTTGTTTTTGTTTGAGTTGCGTCCATAATTATGCCTCCAAAAACCTTAAAAATTGTAATCACTCACTTGATGGCTTGTGGCTTATGATGATTAATAATTGAATTGCTAGAAAATGAATTTATGGCTATGAATAGCTTTGTGATGATCATAAAAAATAAAAACAACAGCACAAATCAGTTACTATTTCTCTTATTTTTACTGTTGCTATTGTGCATTGAAGCCCTGTCTGTACCTCAGAGGACAGTGAATTTACCACTAAAATCAGGCATGTGTATTTTTTCATATATAGGAATACCTACTCAGGAAGAAGTTGTAGAGAAGAAATAACACCCATTCAATCCAATGCAACAACTCTAACATACATTCTAAATATATAATAATTAAACATTCGCACATTGCATTGTTTTGCAAAAGTGACAATTCTGCTTTATGTCTGTAATTCAAGTTGTAGAGGGTGGGAGTGGAATGCATTGATCTGAAAAGTGTTCCTAATATTTTGTCTGTGCCTTCAACATTCATGAGAGGAGTCATTGTGAAAGTGCAAGTGCTCAGAGCGTTTACAGAACAGAAAGACTCCATTATATACACTGTCCTGCACTGGGAATGTTATTAGCAAAATATTCTTAATATGTATTTTAATTGCCCCTGGGAGTGCTACGCTTTGTATATTACATTATTGGATCCACACTACTGATGCATTAATGTGTAAACAGCATTTAGTAGTTGGTCCAAGTTGAGAGCATATGAAGCATTTTCTATATTCTAGTGCAGTTTAAACATCATTAAAATGTTGTAAGCTCATTGTGAGGAGTCGGATTTCAAGCCTGTCCACCCACTGGAAATGAGTCCACTGGTGGCTCAATAGGTAGAGTGGGTTGTCTATGAACCAGAGGGAAAGCTGCTCCAAACGTAGTGCACCACGGGCCGAAGTGTCTTTGAGCAAGACGCCGAACCCTGAGTTGCACTGGTGTGTGTGCGCGCGCTTGTGTAATCAAATGTGTTATTGTGACTACAGAGAGCTTAACTAACCAATAGGTAGAAAAACACATAAGAAATATTCGAACATTTACCAGGACCAGGCTGTCATTAAAACACTACTGGCTGCCATTTTTTTTTCTTTTTTTTTTTAAGGTTCACATTCAGTGAAAAGGCTCCAGATGTATTTGCTGTGCAGTTCTGTGGAATCAAATCAAATGTTAAGAGGTGCTTATTGTTCAGTGGTTTTATATATATATATATATATATATATATATATATATATATATATATATATAGTATTTACTCTCTGATTCATAGCTTCCATTCGGTAGAAGTATATAAATAAATAAATAAAATACAATTTGAGGGATTTTATCCGAGTCCCTGGATAAAACTATGGGACTATTTGTGTGGACAACGAGACTGACTGCGTTTCACGTGGCTCTTTCCAGCAGAGAGCATAGTTGCAGAACTGAAGCCCAATTTACTGAGTAAAATCTGGAGAAGTCAAAATTCCAGATGATAGACTTGACCCCCACTTTCCACCCCTTGCTATAGTTAGTTTGCAGATTCAGTTCATTTAACACGATTATATGCTAACCTTTTATTCATAATTCTGTTTCAAAAATAAAACGAGTGCTTTGATTACAGGACCTCGTACGTATTTCCTTTTAGCGACGAGCAGAGACCTGCCTCACTGCCTCTCTCATCCCACATTACACCACAGGTTAATGGTCGACTTTTAAAACGAATGACCCGTAAATTCACCATTGCCCCTAAGGTTCGATTAAAATTAAAAAAAATTTAATCTCTTCTCATGAAATGATTATAAATAAGAATAAAAAGAGTATACATACAAACACTTGAGGTTAAAGGAATTTTTCACGTCGCACAAAATGATCCAGGTTTGTTTACCAGGATTAGTTCAGTGCCTTAAAAGAGGCGCTGAATATGCATGAGCTTTTCTTTTCGCCTGTGATTCTCACGGTGGTTTATCTAAATTGACTCGATTCTTCAGAGTCGAGGGGCCAGCGTGATGGCTACATAAATGCAAAGTGATTTCAGCAGTATTTTATTGATTAAGCTCCTGCTGTGGGGTGACAACAGATGCTATACGTCCTTCCAGGTTAAAATTAAGCTTCCTCCCTCTTGGCATGCCGCAGCGTGACAGTGACGCTCTCGCTGCACTGTCCAAAACATTCAGTGGATTACCAGGAATAATAAAACCAACACCCAGCACTTTAAACGGGATGTGCCTATCTGATGCAAGGGGGGTGAGATTGATCTCCTATAATGCTTTGTCTTGATGAGACAATGAAAAATGGTCCTGGCTGGCGACATGTCAATATCAGGCCTGGAGATGCACCGACGGTCCTGGGTTCTTATTTAATCCGGTTTCCTTTAAGATGATAGCTCTTGTTACATTTTCACTGCCTGTCTGTCAGCTTGACATCGCAATATTCTCCCTCTCCTCACTTTCCTGCTCGGTTTCATTTATTTTAAAACGCCATTTCACACACGGCTGACTTTAACAAGGCATTATACAGCACTGAGGGAAGGTCTGGGAGATAGAATTGTGACAGATACAACATTTTTTACGGCGAAAATACAGAATATTGTAAACAGCAGAGTGTATAAATGTGGCAGAGTTCACAGAGGAAAGCTGCTCATGTATGTATAGGTGTCACTCAGCCTCCTCTTCCCTGTGGAAATTATATCCACTGTCAGAACTCCATTCATTTAAGGTTTATGGGGAAAAAACAGCAGCAATTGGTCAGGGCCTAATTATTTTTTAAATAGAACAATGCAGTTCCAAGATCAGTGATTACCAAGGATAGATTATATGACATTTATTTACAAGGTGTTATTGGAAAAATATGTAGTATAGGTTTTTGCTATAGCAAATAGTATTGTTTTTTACTATAATGACAAAGCTAGTTTGCTGCAAATTTACAAATATCTGAATGTATGTATGGTAGAAAAACTGAGGAAAAATTTGTATAATGTTTAACAAAGATATAGAAGGTCACAAGAGGCCCTATGTATCCGTGAAATTCCCCGGAAAAAACAAAAAAAGCTCCACCCTGATATTAATGGTTTAGTGTTTTCCCCCTGTCTCATCTGGATGTAGCCACTATGGCGTTTTACTGCGAGAGTGCAGTGACAGTAGGGGTGCAGTTGCTCGCTGAGCCCTCCACGATGCAGCTGTGGGTGAAACATGCCGTGGCTGACATATCAGTGATGTTTATTAAGAGACGAGTCTATCAGGTCTCATAAGCCAGTTCTCGCAGGCGGCAGATCTTTTGTTTCTTCCGGAGGGTGTCATCAATCTTGCGTGGCTGCGCTCTCCTGAGCGCTTGATGGGAGATCACGGATTCCTCCCTCCCATTGCAATGGGTTCAGTGGTGGAGGCAGGTAGACACCGCACACACACACACGCACAGATACACACAGAGAGATGACTACATGCTCTGCAGAGCACCTCTTTTCTGGGAGCCTCCGTTACAGATATGACACAGTAATTCTTTGTGTTACTAAGAGGGCTGAACTTGCCATTAAAAAGCAGTAAAAAATACACAGTTTATATATTTTTGTTTTCACACGACAAAGACTAATATTTGCTCAGTTTTAGTATGTTTCATTTTTAACCTGTACTTGAGATTTTGTTCTAAATATATGACTTTCATTTCTTTTGCTGCAGCGTCTGTGTGTGATTATTTTTCGGGGATTGTAACAGGCACCTACGATTTTTTATCTCACCTTCAGCTGTTCTGAATCCATCTGTTAACTGCTGATTAAATTTAGGTTAGTGGTGAAATGTTTTGTCCTTAATGCCAGTGGTACTAAACTCATCTTATAAGAGGATTTTATAATGACCACACCAGCATATGCCACCTTGTTAAATAAATTAATAGTCACCATCTCTGACCTTTAAAAAAGCGATCCTCCCCCTAAGATCCATTTAGTGGCTAAATGGTGCGTTTTCTCATGTAACGTTATCTTCATCAGTACTTGTTTACCCAATTGTCAGCTCAGCTTTTTGTCCTAACACCGATTTGAAAGAAAAAAAAACCCATTGTGACTGAATTGCAACATAAAATTATCATGATGTTATTTGGAATAATAACATAGATTTTTGCACAAACAATTAGCTACAGTCAGGGTCGGTGCCAGAGTGAAGAAAAGAAGAAAACATAAATACCATGAGTTTATTAATTATTTAGTTTATAATGGAGAAACGAAAGAAGACTGAAATTCTTGAGTATATTTTTAGAAAACTGATCTGGATTGATGTCATATTACATTGCATCTACTTTAGAATTTTACAGAATGAAATAAGTTGTGCAGTGGAGACTTTGACAGTAGATACGTTCCTGAATATGTTTAGAATACGTTAAGGTACCTGCTGACTGGATGGCCAACAATAGCTAAGCTAGCAATCACAATTTAGCGCAATGTAGCTGCTAGCATTAGCATTAGCAACTTCGCCACTCTGGCTACTAAACGTGCAAGAAACAACTGTAAAAATCCCAGTTTGCACTAGAAACCCAGGTTTTGATATTAGTAAAGTAAGGATTATTGAAGTATAGTATAGTTGGAGTTGTTTTATCACATGTTGAGAGCACTACACTCAATAATAAGATAAGGGACAGTATGAGGAAAAATGATTTACTGACTGTCCTCAGATCTCATGTGAGCAAATGCATTTTTAAGCCGCATTTATTATTATTATATTTTCTTATTTAGGGATTTCCTTGACTTCCTGATTGTGATTTGAATGTATCTCTGCTTGCAGATTCGTCCCGATTATTTCTTTAAAACAATTGGCGAGGCAGTTCTAAAATAAATAAAGATATATATATGTAGACAGCCTAGTGTGGCTCATTTACAAATAGGAACAGATGAAGCACAAACAGAGAGAACTCGATTTACATACTTGAATAAATGTCACATGGTATTCTGAGGGTGCTAATAACAGCTGATCTTAAATCATTAATGGATCCTTAGAATATGTGGAAGTACTAGTGCAACACAAGTACATCCAATGAAGGTAAGTACCTATTGAATGGTTTTTATGTTGTGGCCTTGCAGCAAGTGTCTCTCGCCTGTAATATGAAATTGATATACTTGGCATATAGAGACTTGGATAGAAAGTGTCCTTTGCACCAGCTAAAACCAAATCAAAGTAGATAACGGCATCGACTCGAAGCCCACTGCAGTGTCATAACTTGTATGTAAATCTCCGTGGCCAGGATCGTAGACCTTCATTAAGTGCGCTTTACTAGATTTATGAAGTGATCTGTGCAGAAGTCGTTTGTAGACGCTGTTCGCTTTAGACCTGGACATGATGAATATACTCTACTTGGCGCTGGCTGGATTGCTGAATCTGAGTGCTGTCCAGAGAACACTGCTCCTGTTTATTCTGTGACTCTACCCTAGCGTGTTGACCTTTAACAAAATATGCCACCACTCCTGCAAAGGGCATTCATTCCTTTAAGTATTTTTTGCCGTTCCAATTCTTTTACATTCTCGGCTGCTGCAGCACGGTTACCTTTGTCAAGATTATTGACTGTGCAACATTAAGCAGCTCTCAGTGCTTCAGTCTTATTACAAAAGCTATTCAAGCCACACATAAAGGTTAGCATGTTTGGCCCTGAATCCTCATCTCTCTCCAATAGTAATGAATTGAAGGGATCGTTTCATACTAATTGCTTTTTCAGGATGATAATCCGCGCAATCAAATGAAAAGAGGCGTTGGTCGTCTTTGGGGAAATACGCCCAAATTAAATAAACACTCTTTTGACTCGAATCTGTTCAGCTCCGAAACAGAACATATGCTGGTGCTTGAAGAATCCATGGAAGTTTGAATCAATATTTCTTATTTGAGATGCTGCTGCTTAAACTAACAATGACCCACTCTGAATGAGGTCCAGAGTATTGTGTGTTCAGGTGTGTGGAGTAATTGAATTCTCTATTGAAAAGGCTCCTATGATTAAACTGAAGAATAAAAGGAAAATGCAATCAAAGAGACGGGTGCTTGGGACAAAGAGTTGCCTTCAAAGTTTGTCGTCAGAGTTATTTTGATTAATGTGGGACTCAGTTCCTCCAGTGGCTCTGTGAAAGGAACACACTGGATTATATTATTTTTGCTAGCATGGCTGTTTTTGACTTTTTATGTGACACACATACAACTATTCTAGAAAGTTTGTTGCGTGGGTTGAGTTTGTACCACATGCATGCATGCGCCGTGTTCTTATTCATGTATGTTTATAGCTGCCAGGTGGTGTATTGTGTTAATAGACAGATAAAAATCTGCAAGGAAGTGGCCCTCCCAGCGCTGACCCTTCCACCACCCCAGCTCTATCTGTCAAGCTGTCCTCCCTCTGACTTTTCACCCTCTGATCCCCATCTCCTGCTTTGGAGTAAGAGAAAACAGACCAGCACTCCCAGACCACTTTGCAAGACAGTTTAAGATGGATTCAGTAAAAGAAAACAGAAATATAAAGAAAAAAATAAAATACGTATTTGTTCTTCATTAAATTTTAATAATTTATTAAATTATTTACATTTACATACATTAATACTTAAGTTACGTTCATATTTTGCTGTGTTCAAAAGAGTGCAAAACTGTTTGTGGACATACTTACGGACATGTCTGGAGTCTGAGTGGACTTTTCCCACTGTAGCAGTCATTGACTGATGTCTGACAGCTGAGGTTGCTAGCAGTATACACTGCCAAATACCACAATGAGCCACTGAGTGGAGACAGCTCACAAACCTTGAAATAAGACATTTCCACCATTCTTCACAAGCTGACATAACATTGGTTACTGGCTTTATAGAAATCACGGATGTAGCCACAGTGAGATCACCCCATTGGTTTGTGCACTATGGTTTTGAAGCCTCTAGTCACAATCTAGTTTCTTGTTTTTTGGAGCTATATTTATGTATAGCTGCGACGGGTTGTTTGTCATTCCGCACCCAAAATATCACATTGAGGCTTTATAGTTGCAAAATTGACAGAATTCATTTTCAAAAGGGCCGCTAGCACATGGATAAAAAGAAGCAGATTTAGCTAGTGTTAAAAAAGTTTGCTTAATACAGTGGTTTGCCAATGAGGGAGGCACCCCCTTTAGGGGAAAGCAGCTATTGCAGGGGCGCACGGATAAGGCATTTGGAAGAGGCTTGCTAGAGCACTGCTAGCATACCATGGTGAGGTTTATGAGACCTTCCCAGCTAAATGAACAGCACAAGACAAATCTTCGTCAGCTCAGAACACAACTTCCAAAGCAAAGAAAGTACGACAAAGAATATATCACCTTCGGTTTCACCAGTACAACACTGTGACAAGGAGAGACCATTGAGTGTGTCTAAAAATATTAGCTTGTGTGATATGTCAAAGGACATAAAGGAGCAGCTTAGTGACAAGGTACAAGAAAACCCACAAGAAGCAACTGACAGCAGCAAAGACTGTTAGGTGATAACGAACATCAGATATTATGTCTCCAACAGGGGGTGGAGGGCCTGAAAAAATATACTTGTCTACAAAAAAGGGGGCTTTGCGGAAGATTTCCAGGTACCACTGGTGTAGTATGTCAAGAGAGAAGTCTTCTGGAAGCAGAGACCAGAAAAAAAGACCACATACAGAAAGCTAACAAGCTAACAAGCTAGGCTGACTAGTTTCCAAAAAAAATGGTGGAAAAAAATGGAGGCTGGTTAGCTTAGCTTGCTAGCATTAACGTCACTGTCATGAATAATGAAATCATACCCAAGACCAAGCAATAGCTAACAACAGGTGCATATGGATGAACAAAGGTTAACTGGATAAAAGACCTTTTATGGCTCCTACTGACATGAGCGAAAGTAAACCACCAAAAAATAAACCCAAAACTTTTCCTTGTTTGCTGGTATGTCTTTGTGATGGATATGCACTGGACATGGACTGAAGTGCTTTCGAGCAAACCGGGTTCTCCAGACTTCTGGGGTCCATTGTTTGTGAGATCAGTTTTACAGATGCCTCTGTGGAAACCCTTGTTGGGCTGAAGGGGACTTATCGTTGTTGTTGTAGTACCATGACTGGCCACTGGGAAATATGTGCAGCAGGGTTGACCCCGAATCAGTTATAGTGACCAATATGTATCAGAACATAAATATAAGTAGCGCAGTTATATAGTTTATTATTATCATTAAATTTATTGTATATGAGTTCCAGTCTCCAAGTGTAGTTAGATTTTTCCACAGAGCAAGATCCGCTGGTAAAGGTTGTATATTTTCGTGAATCTCTCTCGCGATGTCCTTAGCTCCTCGGGCATCTCAGTATCAGCTGCAGATAAAATTTGCTGTGATAAAAGGCCGGTGCAGGGGAAAAGTAAGAATTGGTTGCTGTGCTGATTGCTTTCCCCTGCCTGCGTGTCAGATAGTGATCAGCAACTCTTGAGTGTGCCTCATTCTGTCTCCACCTGCTCGCCGCTGTCCATCCGTCTGTCTGCCGCCTCTCATTCTGTTGGCCTATAGCAGAGCGGAGGGGAGTGGAGCCAGACTGAATGGATGTCTCGAAGGTTTAGGGAGACCTCTCTTTTTAAACTCCCATCTGATAGGACAGGCACAAAGAAGCCAATCATGGTTCTGCTGAAGTCAGTGTATTGGAGACACATACATTAAAGGTTTACCAGGGGAAAGAAAGTAAAGGTGAGAAACAGAGAAATTAGACCATCTTCTTTCCAAGCCTTTCTGTTTGTCCCTGCAAACTGAAATTGATAAACTGCTAGAATTCGATTATTTTCCGTTCCGTGTTACAGATAGTTGCCTCTAATTGCTCATGGGGAATGCTGTAGACTTTGCATACAGCTGTCTTCAGATTATAGTGGCGTAAAACTCCCGTGCTGTACTTTAGTGCAATAGGACATAATTCACTTCATACACTGTTGATATAAACCCACATTTTAATTATTTTGTTTTTATGTTTTTATAGCTGTTTTTCGACGTATCTATTCCTTTAACTCAGGTGTCTTCAATGTTTTTTAGGCCGAAGACATTCAAACTGATGGAGAGATTAAGTAGGGACCCCCTACCTACCTATATGTGCTCTGTATTAAACTTGCTATTTATAAATATACAATATCATTTTGCTTTCAATATTAAGCTATTCAGATAATACATATTTTTTTTTTCATTTCAAACACAACAACAGTCCGACATTTGGGTGGCCATGCTGCCATAAACGTAAACATACCTGACATAAACATGCCTATATATACCACACATTGTTAGCTTCTCTTCTGCTAATATTGCAGCTTGCCTCTGGGATTTCACCTGGGGATTGAATTGGGCTCTCGGCCAATAGCGGGGAACCTCATAGAGTCAGTGTGTAATATGTGGCCTTGTGATTGGCTCATCAACGATAGGGGCGGGGCCTACTGTGTTCAGGAAGCTTAGATCGACAAGTCTCAGCTAGTGCAGTGCTCTGTGTGATACATATAGTCTTCTGCCTCCATTTATTCCTTTACTAAAATACATAGTTGGAGGAGGAAAATAAAAAAAAAATGTCTTATCAACCAAAGGTTTTGCTATCCCCCTGCTGTACCTCTACAGACCCCCTGTTGAAGACATCTTGTTTATGACATGTAAACAATTCATTGTATAATTGTTGTGTTATTAAGATGAGGGCTTGAATTACCATGCATTGTTTTAGTTGCCCTACACATTCTTTAGAATGACTACAACCAAAAATGCAGTGGTCACGTAGTATTGACATATATATACGTTTTCTTTTTTTATAAAGCATTCATAAAAAAAAAGTCCCATTCTTTAAAACACTGTGCAACTTCCTAAAATTCCCTAAAATCTGGGAATTGTGTTTAACAATGAAACAATGCATTTTAATTAGCGACTGTTTCCAGAGGTGGATTCATACACACTTGATTTCCCTTTTTTTTGTTTGTTTGTTTTTGTTTTGATTGCATATTCACAGTGGCCTGCTTTAGGGCACACACAAGTGACCGCATTCATCAAAATAACTTAAATAAATGAGTAAATAAATAAACCAATCAGTGCCATGACGTTGTTCTCTGAAACTGTTCATTGTTCCTTGTTTTGTTTTTGGCAGCGTGGCCCGGATTACAAACTGGTGAGGAAGAGTTGTGGTATTGTTTGCACACTTTGTGAACCGTTATCAGCTTAGATTACACTGTCACAGTAGCATCAGTGGAGGTGTTCATGCTCAGGTGAACAAGTTTTAAAGGATCTACTTTCTAGTTTTTTATAAATGCTTAATGATATATATCAGAAATGTGTGTTTACATGAGTGCCAGCATAACATTTGAATTCTGTCCACCGCATCAGTCACTGTATTCAAGGGCATGCAGAGGTCAAATTATCTGCATGGCTAGACACCACGAATTATGTGAAAGTCAATGATTGTATCAGATTTGACTGAACTGACCCCTGACTTATTACTCCTTTTTATTGATCAGTATTACCATCGGAAATAGCCGTGTTAATATGAGAACACTGTGTATACTGCGGAAAATGCAGCGCAGGAACTTATCTTTTTCGCGCAGATTTTAAAATTATGATATTAATGTTTTTAAAAGCGCGTCAGAATATTCCAGGACTGTCATGACTGAATACTTCAACAGACACTGAGCTGGCGTTCGCTCCCAGCTGCATGCGAGCTGCCTCTGAGAGGGAATATTAGGCTGGAACATCTCACGCGTGATGTGCCTATTAGATTATTCCAGAGACCAAACAACAGAGCCGGGAGAGGAGGCAGTGAAGAGGGTGGCAGACTGGGAGCAAAGCCTCTCTGAGCGCTCGCAATCAGGTGGTATTAGCCTCTACCAGTTGGAAGCATCGGCGAGGCAGACACGGCTCTGAGTTTACTGTACATGTGTACATAGTCTCAGCCATCATCGCAGACACAATAATGGAAAACCAGATACCTTATCAAGCTCGACTGTCAGGCTGGAGGCCGAGCCGTGGAGATTAAGTGTGGGATATGTGTGACGGTGCGATGCATGTGGTTCGGGAATTAGGGAGAGTGTGTGAATGCGAGTGAGAGGATAGAGGGGTTAGTTACAACTTCGTAAATGTTTTGGTTGCAGAAGAGTCCCAACTGTATTATATCTGCTTTGTTACAGAGACAGTTCAGTGTGTGTGTGTGTGTTTTTTTTGTTCTTTTTACCCCACTGGGAGATCCTTAGAGTGTTTCTTGATCGACGCCGGAGATCCACCCACTCCGGATTGCTAATGAGAAAAGCCCCGAGGACACAGAAATTCAGCAGACATTACTCCCTGACCTTTGTGAGGTTTGCTGGGGACGCGGTGGCAAGGCGTTCATGCAGCCACAGCGTCGGCCGCGTGTCAGGCTCCTCGGGGCTCCGCTCAGGGACAAGGAGTAACACTAGGGAGCCTCGTTATGTGCGCAACATCAAAACGAATCAGGCTCCTTCCGCCACCCCTCATCTCAGGCCCCCACTGCGGGCTGCGGGGTGAGCATGTGGAGGTAATGAGACCATGGTGTTCTCCGGCCCCCACTGCCACCTCCACTACAAGACACTAACAACTACTGGTGCCCCGGGGATGTCCGTGAGATAGGCAGTGAGAAAAAGAAAGAGTGAAATGGGGGGGGAAATAGTGTGAGAGGAGAGAAAGCGAGACCAAGCAGTCCACCTAACCAGCTGAAGTGGAAGTTATCCTCATGAAGTGTGTGTGTGTGTGTGTGTGTGTGTGTGTGTGTGTGACTCATGCACTGCCAGGGGTTTTCAGAGGTCTTGGAGGAGCCGTGCCAAGTTGTGTGTAAGTTTCTCTCGTTGCCAACAGGCTCTGAGCAGTCAGGCCTACCCGCAGTCACACAGAAAGCATCTTTGGGTATTTGCTAATGACGAATCCATGCGCGCGTGTAATGACCGACTTGACGGTATTTTCTCTTTTGAACAGTGATGAAAGAAATGCACAGAAATATACAACGGAGTCTGCTGCCGAGCGCTGATCAGTTCGGCTCACGCAAAGTCACAAGACAAATGACAATCAGCTCACGCATCCCCGGCAAAAAAACAAAAAACAAAAAAAAACATCCCCTGTTTTTATTACAAGCAGATAATGTGTGTTTGTGCCAAAACCAGTCTTGATTACTTCAGGCCTTCACTCTGGTCAACATGAGAAAGCTTTGGATGAACTGCAGATCAGCCTAAGTGCATGAACTCTTTTGCCGACCAAGGCCAGAATCGACTAAGTGTTATAAATAGTTCAGTTTCTGGAGTTATGTTCTTCTGACGTTCTTTGGACATTTCAACAAAACTCTGGATTGTTTTCAATGCAAGGTTCATAAAAATTTTCATTTTCTACCATATCGGGTCAGGCAGCTATGAAACAGTTCGTTTGAGGGTGTAGTAAGGGTTAGGCTACGGAAACACTGGGCTGAAGTCGGGAACAGACTGTGGCTGTGTGCAATAACACTAGTTATACACAGTCCACCAACACAACCCAGGCTTCTGCCAAGCTTCATAAAGGTGCATTTCCTGAAAGTTGGCATTGGTTGTAAATCGAGAGTAGAGGCATTGCCTGGATGGAAAAATTCCTCATGATAATTGTTGTAGTTTCAGTTTTTTTTTTCTTTTTTTTTGCTTTTCATACAGTAGCTCATCAGTTGGTTACTATGCCAGTGTGCAAATAACACTGGCAGTCTCTATCTTTAGCTGTCCAATGACATGAGTCAAAATGATGGCAGGCTTCTTCATTGCTAACTGCCATCTCATGTGAAATGAATGCATCACTGGTGTTCACATGATTACAAGTCTGGTTTGTCCAAATTACACTGCACCGTGTACTATGTGCATTTGTTTTTTTACCATTTTTGGGATGTTGTCTGAAAATATGTGCCTTCACCAAAAATACAACTGAATTTTTGCTTGTGGTGCTCATTTTGTTTCAGCTGCAATCAATGTGCCTTTTCCAGAAACCGTGGTACTATGGACAATCTTCATCTTCATCCTCTCATTGTAACATAGCAGGAATAATTGTTTTGTCAGCAATGCTTCTGAACCAGTAAAGGTCTATTGATACTATTGATAAAAGTCATAAAGTTTGGTTTCCAGTTTCCTTTTTTTTTTTTTTTTGCTTTGCTACTATCTTCTCTTTGTGAAGAGCTAAAGCCAACTTTGCCCTTGGTGGCTAAATCCCGACAAACAACAACTGGGGCTTTTGTTTGTTTCATAATTAGTGGACAAGTGTCTGAGAGCCAGAGAAAGCCTGTCTTTTGAAGATTTTTTTCCCCAACACATGGTATGTCATGTGTTTTTCTGGGGTACAACTCTCGTCATCTGACAAGTCATTATACTTACAACTGCATTCATACACCAGGACGGATCAGGAACATGTTGGGTTACAGTACAAACTATTATATTTCATATACATCCATTGTGCCCAGCCTTTTACATGCTCTGCCATGAATTTAACTGTCACTGAAACTCATTCTAGAGAATTATTTATTCTGTGGTGAACAGAGTTTGGCCTCAAGAGTAAGAGTTAAGGTCAGTCCATGGTTTCCTCATCCATGTCTGCAGACAGCTGCAGATTCAAACTCAAACCACAGACTAACATGCATCTGTATATACTACTATAGCCAGGGGTAGAGACCACATAAATGTTTCATACACTTGAAAATATGACGGTAACCTCCTGACAGAAAGTAGAAGAGCTGCTTTGTTTATTTAATTTGGCAGGACAACAGAAAAAAATGTCAAAAAGAGAGACTATGGAGTGTAACTCCTTAACAGGAAGAAGCCAATGGATGTGGAACACCGCACAAACATGAAATACATGAAGAGCAAAAAAATGACCCAGTTTACTTTACTGTTACATGTGCACAGTGTCAAACTTTGGGCTGCGCACAGACCCTCGCTGACATTAAATTTATGTCACACAGACCCTTCCAGACATGCAAATACGGAAACTATTCGTTGGCCTACTCTGTGAAATACTGTGCACTACAAAGAACAAAGATGGTGACTCAGCCCAAGTCGAATAAAGGCTGCCTTGCTCCACTTTCCTTGTGGCTTTTAAACATGTTAAACGCAAATAAAATCAAAGAAAAAAGTGATGCTAAAGTTAATAAAGAGCCACAAGCTTTCAGCACATGTCTGCTTCACAGCCACACAGGTCAGTAAGCTGCCTGTCTTAAGAAAAATTATAACTAATGACAGCTAACTTAATGAAACTTAAGCTAGCTTTTTAACTAGCTTAACTACGAGCTGGAGATCTGTAAGCTTTCTAAAGTCTGTAGTGGTTACAACAGTCTCTAACGACTGTAAATCACTTGAACTTTCAAACATGCAAAGGACAATTATGTTGATACATTATGTACACAAAACAAACTGAACAAGAAGAGTTGTTAGACTTGATTGATGGCAAGGGAATGACACTTATTGCTTCATAACATAAAATATTTTATTTTTCCCAAGCCAAGTTAGTTCAGTGTGTAGACCCCTTCATGGACCTACGTCACTGTGACATCACTATGTTAACTGGAGGCAGAACAGAGGGACGCCTGAGGCGAACACTGTCACTTTCAACCATGAAAATGTCATCTTACTGTATTTTTGGTGCTAAAAATCAAAAACACTAACTTGAAGTTTTATCACATACCAGCCACTGCCGGCGATAGACAACTTTGGTTTGGCTTTGGTGATTAAAAGAAATGATTTGTAGGCGCACACTTCATACCAGGTCAGATTATTATGTAATGCATCATCAGTGCCTGGATTACAAAATGGGTTAAAATAAATTGTGACTGAAATTCGCTAAGTTAATCCTTACTTAGGGGGTTCTTGTTACACGTTGCTAATGCTAACCGCAAGCTAACGCAATGTTAGCTGCATGTTTCAGAGGTGTCCAAGCAGAAGTTGCATTTAGTACTTTACACTCCACAGTGGTTCCACTTACTTCTTGTAATATTCTTGTAGGAGAGGCTTCACTTTATAAAGACAGACCAGACTTTGTCTCCTCTGTGTCCTCTTTTGGTCAAATCGTCCATGAAGTGAGTGTAGGGGTCCGTGAATATAGTCCCATCAGTCAGGGTCAATTTTTAAAAATAACACTCACGGTCTCAGGGAGTGAGTGTAGTATATTCTCTAAAATATGCATTTTCCTCATCCATTGAAATATGCTAACTGCCATTTACAAGCTAGTGTTGGAGATGTTTTTCATCCAGTTAAGCCCCGCCCTACAAAAGTGTCACGTAAACAATGTGACATTTTTGTAGGGCGGGGCTTAACTGTGAAGTCCCAAAGACAAGGGGATGAGCTCATTTTACCTTCACCCGGCCCTTCACAAACCGTGAAGGGGTCTTTACAGTCCCATATCAAACCAAACAACATCAAACACTGAGACCATTCAGATTTTGGAACTAGAAAGTTTGAGCAATTTCACAAACCTTGACCTCACACAGCGAAGTGACTCTGTCTCACAAACACACAAAAGCGTGCGGGTGTTCATTGACCATGCAGACAGATGTTTTAGTAATACGTGAAACATATATGTCAAACCATGCTGTCCTGATCAGATACCCAAACAAACAGATGAAAAAAACATCCTGACTCTCTGTTTTCAGTGCCATTTACTGCATCATAACTGTCACCCGTATTTCCTGCACGTTGGAATTTAGCAGTTGGGAGTATATGAGGTAAGGCAGCGAGCTGTTTGGCTGACCTGAATGTAGCTTAGGATGAATGTGGAGCTGTGGAACAATAACCTGCATCCTTCAGAAGTTTATTCTAGGTCCATTGTTCGGTTTCATCACTGCCTGTGAACTAGGTGCTCTTCCTGTCTTTCGGTAAGCAGTACAGGACAGTAGCAGCTTTAAAATATTGTTCAACAAAGGGCCTCAAAGGGTCAAGACCACTGTCATGTGTCCAGTTTTAAATGTAGATGCTGTAGAGATATTTTGAGAGCTGATAAAACACCTCAAAGGTTTTTTTTTTATAGCAATGTTAAGTTTGATGAAAAAACAACGCATTTGTAAAATTATATGCTATGCACATTTTCAAATTTTCCATTAGGATTTCTGTCTCTTTTCAAAATTGATTTTGTAAAAAAAAAAGAAAATTTTACAATGTCAGAGGCGTAAACGTTTGTGTATCTTTGAAATGCAATAAATACAATGAAAACAGACGTACAGCGATGTGTGCAGCTCCTTTTAAGTGACATGTTGTATGGAGACACCAGTGGGTCTCAGTGCTCAAGTATAATAATAAAACCAACACGTTGCCTAGGCAACAAAATGGGAAGCACCAATGGGAATTAAGGTGGGTTTTACAGGCACAAGTCAAGCTTGGCACAAATAAAGCTGTCCAGTCCAAGTCTGTTTTTCTTTCCCAGTGGAAACAAAAATTGTGGAGATGCTACAGATCTCCCACTCATGTAACTGCACATTTAATTCCTATCAAAGTATGAAGTACTTGACACGGCGTTTAGCTGAGCTCACGGCTGGGATCAATAAACAAAAACTTGCTTGTTGTGGCCCCAAAGAAAATGACAGCTGATAATATGTGTCTTGTGGAGATGAGATCCACTTGGGAGCAATATTTTATTCTGCAGCTAATTCCAATTTATCGATTTGCCTTTTACTTACTGTGTTGTGTGCTATAATATTACAGTGGAAAGTGTGTTTTGTTAAGTTAGCAGGGTTAACTTCTTTTGTTTTGAACCAGTTACATTTTGGCTGTACTCTAATTTCAGCACAAATTAAACTGGTGAACAGGAGGAAGTGTCTCCGGCAGCATGTGGCACAGCAGCTCAAGCTGTTAGCAGCTGAACAGGCGCAGCTGAGGAGTAGTCTCTCTGGGTCTCAGGGGGCTCGTGCAGCAGTCTGTCTGTCCTTACCTATTTCACTTCTTCTCTGCTCTCTTTGGGGACTTCTCCTGTTAGTGTAGCGTTTGCTGTAAGAGACACGTCTGCCTTTCCATCTGTGCCCAGTTTCAGAGTGAGCTAAACTGCAGTCAATGTCACACAAGAAGTTGCTGAATTATTAAGAGTTCCAGATTTGCTGTGCACTGCACATCTTTGATCCATCTGTTGGAGGAGCATTCATATATGGCAAAGTGTACCTGCTGCAGTTGTTGGCAATCTGTCGCGGATCAAAATTTGATGGTTCATACATTTGTTGTCACCATAAAGAAGTTTGGCTCTCATGGTGTTTGACTCCGAGCTGGCCCACTCCCGTTTTCCACGCATGTCCACATGAAAACGCAGCACTGTGCCGGCGGTAAAACTGTCCTTAACTCTGAATAGTTTAAAGTGAACTTAAAGATCATCCTGCCACCTTGGCCGGCACTTATTAACAATCTGTTCCGGGAAGTGGGGTGGGGTGGGGATAAGAAGACAGAAAGAAAGGGACTCTGAAGAGTAAAAATAGCACCCCACTAACACCTTCCTAATCATCTGGCCCTTTTCCTCAAGGTGATATGGTATGAAGATTGGCACTGTATATCCTTAGTGAGAGCAAAGGAACATTGTGTCACCTCTGGCTTGATCATTGCTGCTTTAATCAACAGGTTTTGATTAACTGAACAGTCTGCGAGAAAGAGCAGAAGTTGTCATCTTTGGACCTAAAGCGAACTACTACAACTTGTTACATCATTCCTTCTGCCTTTTTGGGTAGGAAAACATATGTGCAGTATCTCTTGTGCAGGCACAATTGTTATGTATTATCATTTTATTATATATCATTTAATGTATATTGTTATATTTTCAGTATTATCCTGCAAGGCTGTTACTGCTGGGTGAAAATCTGAAAAATGTAAAATGGATTTTGCAAACTGTTATATGTTCATTTCTGTCCTGCCGTGTCACTAAACATTATAACGATTCCTCTTCTCTGTAGAAACGATTAGCTTTGAAATGTTCGGACTCCTGCCGAGAAATGGACCTGAACGTTTATACATTAATAGATTTACATAGATTACATAGATTTAGTGCAGGACTCTTGTGTTAGAGTCTATTTGTCTTCACTAGAGTGCCTAATGAACTGGCAATGGTGTGTGTGTGTCCTCGTGGCGAACATTTCCTGCAGTTGGTTGTCACTGGGAGTGAATTATATATTTGTGTTAACTCCATTTGGTAATGTCCATAATGATAGAGGTAGTGAGGTGTGGTGTGACCTCATGGTTTCATCTAAACATGCTTATCGTCCAGTCTGTGTGCTACCCCACAATGCTAATGGAACAAGTGACGCAAACATAAATATTAACAAAACAGAACATCGCATGATACTGTAGATTTGCACTTCTGGAGAAAAATGGCGCTTTACACTTTAAATGCAATCTAGGTTGGAGACAGAGTAAATTCAAAAGCTAGGGAGAGCAGTAGTTCAATCAACAGCCCCACACTTCATACATTAAAGCCTCTTATAAGCCTTCCAGTTGTGTTTATAGAACATGGATGTCCAAAATAACCCCCAGCACACTTTAATAGGGCACATATTCAGTAATAGAGACAAAGCGTGCTTGAATTGGTGCCATCCTTGAATCAGTGGATTTGTTTGGAGCCGGTATCTTGTGGCTGCTGGTGGGAATTTACTCCTACTTGACAACCTCCATATTTATTTTGACAAAAACATCTCCTCTTCACGAGATAACATTGCTAATTGGAAACAGTGGTAAAAATAGAAGTTATTTTAAGAAATCTGCCCAGGCACTAGTGACTAATTGCATGCTTTCCCCGCCCTTCCCTGCTCCTTATTTTGTATTTGTACACAATGGAAGCAGGTAGATTTAATTTCCATATGGAACAGCATCCTGCTGAAGCTGAACATTTTAAGGTATTCATTTGACATTAACGGCACAACTCATAATGAGTTTGCTGGTCAGACTCATTATGAGTGTCATCTAGAGACTAGACTGAGATAATTATTGATATATTTTGTCGGAATAACTGTGGTATTGTGCTTCATTGTGTTGTGGTCGGTGCCTCCCAGTGCAGAGGCTCTACACTGTGTTCTGCAGACTTTGTACTTGACATTTCCGTGATTCATGCCTGGTGTGATGGCTGGCCTGGAGGCTTGCAGAACCTTTACCAAGGCAGAACCAGGCTGCGCATATCTGCAGCGTGTGCACATGTAACCGTGTCTGTAGTTAAAAGTCTGGCTTCTATGTTTAAAACAACATTTTGTAGGATCTGTACCGAATTGCAGATAAAGCCCTATTTTTGTTTAAAGCTTCATGTGCTGTATGAGCTCAAGGTTGAAGTTCAGTACAGACAGTTCACAGTGAACTTTTTCTTTGCAGAACTTGTGTTCAGAGTGCTGCTCACTACTTTTGAGAAACCCACACAGTGCATGTTCTCTTTTCATGTTTTAGAGAAATCGTGAAGTCAGCTCCGCGTGCATATGTTTTGGGTGCTTTGGGGAAATAATAGTGGCTATGAATAACAAATAGATGCGAGTCAGTGCAGTTAAAAAAGCTGAGGCTTTGTTGCCGTTATTAAAGCCACGGTAGCTGGAGAAATGGATCCAAAGTGCGCTGTTGATCTTTCTGCAAACAGATATCAAAGCCTGGACAGCAAACGAGTGGTAAGTACTGGGGGACATGGGGGGGTTCCCTGGAGCAAACCAAGGGTAAAGATGAAGGGATGTGGAGGAGATGAAAGAGGGAGAAAAGAGAGAGAGAAGCCAAGAGAAAACAGAGGAAGAGAGAGTGTGCCTGTGTGCCTTTGTGTGTGTCTGTATACCAATGTCTGCTGGAGGAAGGACTTCAAAGACCCGGCAGAGCAAAGGCTGCTTCGCTTTTTTACTTTTTTCTTTTTTTTTTTTTTTCCTCCAAAGCTTCTCTCACGTTGGATCCCCCATCCCCCTTTCTGATTATTCATCTGTCTCTCCTCAAAGGCAGCGAGGCCTATTGGATTCTGTAGGGCACCACTGACATGAATATTTCTGCTGCATCAGAGACATTTGCTGTCGGTGCCTCACAGTGCTTCAGCTGTAATTGAGCGCATGATCCCTGAAGCTCAGTTCTAAGTTTACTGACTGTAATATTGGCTGCAATATGGACTTCAGTGCTGATGCCTGGTGTAGCTGCCAAATTCAGACATACATACTCATGTATCATTAGCAGAACAGACACATTACCTGTGTGTTGTGGAGTTTAATGCTTGGCTTGAGCAATGTCACTCATTCTTAAAAACAAGTTATTCAGTCTATACAATAAAAAACTGTAAGCTCTTAAAAAGGACAATGCAAGTGTGTAATACCTCCACCTAGCATTAAACCTCTGCTAATGGCATTGTTAGCCCTGTATGTTGCAGCTACATGTAACTGACAGCTAGCTTTAGCTTGGTGTTAACAACAGTAAGTGTTTCCCTTTGGCAAAATACCAGGTGACAAATGCAGCTATCGTGTTTGTATCAGCAACAGTCTATAAAATGTAGCTATCCACTGCAACATTTGCACTGTAGCATCGCCTTAAATTTACTGCTTAGGTTCAGTAATAAATATTGCACTGATCAACACGAAATGACCACAGTGTTGTGGCTGATTTTTTTCCCCCTTGTAATTCCTGTTTTTATTTTGCTATCTTCATCCTTGGTGCATGTTCTATAGTTTTCCTTTGTGTGTTTTTTTGCCCCCACTTTGTTAGATTAGTTTTACCTGTGTTTCGTTAGCTCCTCTGTCCATGTATGTATAGCTGTGATGTTACCCCATTGGTCTTGCTGTTCAATTCCTCGTGTTCCTGTCCTGGTTTATGGTCTGCACCAGCTTCTTTTTGATTACCCTGCCATCCCTTAAGCACCTTAAGTTCTGGTTTTTGAGTTTTTATTAATGTCATGTTGTCGCCTGCTCCTGCCTCCCCTTAGTGCCTTGGACTTGGGTCCACCCTTCCCTTGCTACTATAAGTCGGCCAGTCTCTCCAGTATCCAACACCTCTACTTGTTAATTTCATCATAGAGCATGCTTCACGTTATAGGGAAAAAATACCACATTACGCAATGTGTTCATCAATTAAAGACTTTTATAATGATGCGACGTACTGTATCCTTCTCCGTTCATCCTTTAAGGCTGTTTTTCTGGTCATGTCTTTTACAACAAACACGATAGCAGAATCTAAACATCTTGCTTCTCTGTCAGCAGGAATTTTGTTGTAAACCAAATCAACAAAAAGCAGCTCAGATGACGTGAGCCATTTGATTAGCCTGGCGGATCTTCGCCAGTGCATAACGAATTAGAAACGAAGCAACTCCAGGCCAAAGTTCCCATTTGGACTTTGACCCACTAAAGAAATACTAAAAGGGCCTCTTTGATCTTCTCATAAACAGTCCATGTAATTTATTACAGATCCTGATGAAAGATTTTTCAGTTGTATTAAAATCTAAGCAAACAAACATGCGTTTGAAGTACGTTATAATGAAGCAGGGGTTCTGAGAACGAGAACGCGACAAACAATAGGTGACAGTAACAGGACAGAATGCCTTTAAAGTCCTTATGAGCTTCCAGTCTTGCTGTTGGTGCGCCTTTTTCCTAGTGTGTCAGTTTTCAGCCCTGTGACTGATTTACTCTCAGTCATGGAGGGAGTCTTTCAGATGCCATAATACTGATCATGTTGCTCTTTGAAGACGAAGAAGCTTCCCTGGAGGTAAAGATGGCTATGCGCCTTCTCAGATTGTGTTAGGGGAGATGAGGGGCGGCAGGGTGGAGTGCGTTGTTGCTGTCATCGTTCCACACGCGGTGGTGGCATTGGGGGGTTACTTTTTGGGGGGGAGTCTGAGGAAATCAAAGCTTTGTTTTTGCTCTGAGGCATAGGTGAGTGGGTACAACTGGTGGCAGCTGCTGTCACAGAAAGATGGGTTGTCAGAGCTCTGATGGAGCTCATGGTTGTCTAATTTTGACTGGTTATCCTTCGCGACACATTCAAGTATTTGTTTCTCCTCGCCTCAAAGCTTGGTGTAATTTTTTTCTGTCGCCTTACTTGCGAGTTGAATGGGTCCACAAACCAGAAAACATAAGTAGGTCTTGAAAGGGTGTCATAAACAATTAATTCGCTAAAACGTGACTTCACATGCAGGCCGATTTCATGGTGGGGGACTGAACAGTGTTCTTTTGGGTCTTTTACGGTCGCATCAAAAGTTAGGTCGTACAGCAGTGGTCACGCTTCCAACCACTTCTTCCTGCAACAAATTGACAGTGTTCCCAAGATGCAAAGTTACTGCAGAGAACAGTAGATGATATATCAGAGCGCCTCTTGGGTGTCTGCCCTTGTTCAAAGAGTTTGACAGATAGATCTTCCCCCATATGTTTTTAAAGCACCCGGAGGAGCTGATTGACTTGTGAGGGCAGTATATTGGCCCTATGAATTTACTTTAAGACTCCAGTTGTCAAGGTGAAACACTCATGACTCATTACACGGTACAGGCTCGGACCGTAATTATATTGCAATCCATGAAGATGGGGCTCATCACTGTGGTGGATCAACAAAGCGGACGGGCGATATAGTGTGAGTGCACAGTTGTTAACATTTAGAGGGGGTGAAATAGTTACGAGCATATAAAATTTGATTGCCCCCTTTAGAGAACTTAGCAGCAAGTGTAAAGTTTGCACTCTGTGGGATCAATGGCTCCCTTTTTCTATTGTACACTATATCTCAATATCCGTCTGTCGACTCTCTCTGGTGGGTTGTAGATCTGAGTTCATGCTGAAATAATAGCTCCCCCTCTCAGAAATACTGTCTTTTGATGCTGTATGCTTTAGATCCACAGTATATTTATTGTGGTGACAACGCAGTAAAACACACATTCTGGGAGCAGGGAAAATCCCAGTTTCTGATACGAGCCCTATTCAAAACCTTAATATCAGCGTGTGAAATGACAATAATCCCCTCCCGTTGTCCATAAAGTGATAGCTATCATTTTTTATGGCGTGTACATGCCACAGTAGTGAAGTGTATCACGGCAGGATTGACAAACAAGCCCCAGGGGCTTTGTAAAACACAGTACGTGGGTTTGACCAACTCAACGCTGTACATACAAGCCCCCACTCCCACGTGGGCCCCCGTAAAGTTTTTATTTGTGAAGGTAGGGCTGTAATTAGGGGTGAACACAGAAGCCGTTTAGGAGGGGAGGGACGAAGTGTTAATGGTTTGATGTGTGCGAGCTAATCACTGCTTGGCCGTTAACCACACGCCGGCACCACTGGGCTCATTCCAGGGGTTAACTAAACTGAGCCGTGACACATGGCTGGGCTTTATGGGGTCCAGGCAGGGAGAGGAGGCCCACGGATGACGCTAAAGAGCCCATAATAATGACAGCAATTACCACAATCCGCTTAAACAAATGGGAGTGCACTGAAACCTCATCATACTCTGATCAGATTGGCCCTAATGAGATAAAGATGCCAATTAATCCTGTGTTAATTGCTGTGGCGCATTCTCTGGAAAACACTGAAATATGCACATGCAAATGCAAAACAGGGCCTGCTGTGCCGTCCAGGATCCAAACTGCAAAATACTGAAGGCATATTTACATAATGATTATGATGATGATGATGGTCGTGTGGATAATGATGATGATGATGTTGCAGATGAGTGTTCGTATCTGGGCTGTGGATTTTGAATGATGACCTTCCCTAAATGATCACTAGCCGCTTTTCCTTCCAATCGTGAGCGAGCCGGAGTGACGAACACGAGACAGAGGCATGCCCAAAGTCAGACTGACATTTGCATTAAGTTAATGTTTGGTGACGGATGCCACCTTCTAATGGTTCGAAATGCTGGTCAGGTAACCTCTCTCAACACTGAGTCTGAACCCCAAAGTGCTGAGATGACACTGTACAGTTGGTGACCTCATTATGGCTATTACTGCAGTCGGGAAATTTATAACATACATGTCTGTGATGACAAATTCTATAAATCACCACATTAACTCCAGCTCGGAAGTCCTTTGCTGTAGCGCTCTCCTCAGCGCAGACGCCGCCGCGATCCATTTTCTTTCATGTTCTCTAATTGCCGTCCTCATAGTTTTGCTCTTTTTCTTGCCGGTGTTGACGTGCCATAATAGTCAGGCCATCCAAAGTGGCTGCGTGGCCACTTCTGCCATTATACGGTCCATTTTCATTTCATCTGCAGAGGTCCTGTCTCCTCACTACGGTGACAGCACCCACCCCCCCACCCTACCCTAAATCATCCTCATGTATAATTGCTCCCTACTTACCCAAATGGCTATGGCCTTCTCTTGCCTAAGAGCATTTACTCAAGCTTCTCAGGAAATCATGCTCCTGGTTCCAACCCCTTTGACTGGTGCTCTATGCCCAGTGCAGTGTCAGCCGGCTCATTATTTTCACTCAGAGGAAGGGGTTCTCTGTGTTCAAAAAGTTTAAATAAATATTTTAAAAGTCATTTAAATGAGGTAGATTACCGCGCAGGTCCATCTGGACCATCTTGAAACATGGTCATTCTGCTAAAAATAGGCCTCATGTGGCAAGAACCACAATGCCTCTAACGACACACTACTGCACAACAAAGGGGTTGATTTTTTTCTATTTGTGTAACAGAAAATTTGTAATTTTACATTATTCGTGTTTTCAGCCTGTTTCCCCAAATGGGCATTTTAAATGGTAAATACAGTCGTTTTACAGTCGCAGAGACATCTACTCACACAAGTGCCAACCACTGGGACCAACTGGGGATTCCATGGTTATTAGTATGTCCCAGAGATTCTTTTGAAGTTACTTGCTATGGACATAACATCATGGATGACTTGCTATCATCTATGATGTTATTTCCAAAACAAGGCCAACTTGACTTGTAGGGTTGGATTCATTGGCGAATGAAAACAGCATCTAAACAGTTTCCTTCAACTACAGTCAAATACCTGGTTGTTAGATGTTAGTTAGACATTAGTCATGCAACTTTCTGATGGACAACACTCACAATTTTTCCTATTTACACCTCAACTCCCCACTAGTCTTTTAAAACTGAAGAAGCTTCTAGGATGAAACTTCTTGAGGAAACCCTGAGCACCTTCATAGACTTCCCATACTGAAAGACAGACTCTGCTGGGAACAATAAACTGGTAAATATAGAGTTGACCTTCCAAAACAACTTAAGTGTTTTCTGATCTGACATCCTTAAACCACTGTTGATGTAAACATCTAGTAATCCACTCTGATTAAGGTTGGGTTAAGTGTAGGCACAAATGCCACATTATGATATACCTCAAAATAACTACACGTTTTGGTTAATGTAATAACCGCTTGGTTAAGGTTAAAGGTAAAAGAACTGTCCAGAAAGAGACAGCAGTGAACAATGGTCTCTCTTTTCCAACACTTCTCTCTCAAGCTATTTTATTTTTCACACTATTGCTGTAATTTATAACAATAACCAAACACACCGAATGGGTTTTGCTGAGAGAACAGCCGCAATAAATAGTATCAAAAATTGGATTTAATATAATGACATCGTAAGGATTATTACTTCAGCTTCCCGTCAGTTTGACATTTTGGAGATTTTCGGCTGACAGCAGTGATATTTGTCTTTTGTTTGTATTTATTCATTAGATAAAATGTGACACGAGGGACGAGACAAAGATTGACCTAACACGCACACACGCACACAGACACAGCGTGCACTCGTACTCACAACAGCTGGCAGGTTGTGGCCCGCCCTATTACAATGATAATAGCCTAGTCCATCGTGGTGCCCCATTTTTTAATTTTGATTTCGGGAGGTGAGTGAAGTCATTATGTTGTAGCCCTCGCTTGGTTTTATGAACAATCCAATGCCCAAGAGACTTTCTCCTCTACTCTCACACTGAGCAAATATCCACACATGGACAATAGATGAGCACACACACACATACACACACACACACACATTCATACACGCTCACACACGCACACACACATTTGAGTCAGTCAGTCCCCTTCCCCCCAGTGATTTGCCCTGCCATTAGGCCCACGAGTTCCAGAGGGCTGCTGAGCGAATGGGGTGTCCCAGACCCACTCAGCGTCAGAAACACATCACTTAACCCTGACGCTCTCGCCCGCCTTCACTCGGCATGAAAAGCCAAAAGCCTTTTCCAGTTAGGCTCTGCCTGTCTTGCTGCTATTGATTTTGTGACAATGGGAAAGTCCAGTGTCAAATCAAGTAGCAAATCATTGAGAGAAAGTTTCAATTAGTTTTTTTTTTTCTTCTTCTTCTTCTTCTTGCTTCTCCTGGAATTAAAGGCTACGGCGGATTCTGCTCTGTCTTCCTCTGCTCTGCCCTGTCATGGGTAATGGGTTGGTGGCAGAGGCTACACAAGGAGAAGAAGAGGTAACAAGCCAACAGTCCAAAGCCTTTTGAGGAAAGTGCCTGAATAGCTCTGGTGTGCAAAAATGTTCACAGTGATCATAGTGTACAGCAACTTGCACATAATTGTAATTAGAGAACAAGAAAACAGTCTAAACCAGGGCTCTTCAATGTTTTTCATACCAAGGACCCTCAAACTGATGAAGAGATTAAGTAGAGACCCCCTACCTACTATATGTGTTCTATATTAAACTTGGCCTAGTGCAAATTATACATATAGGCTACATTATTCATCATTTTGCATTCAATACTAAGCTATTCAAATAATGCACAGGTGTAAATATACATTTTTTTTTTATTTCTATTTTTTGTTCAGGTGGCAAATTTTGGTCTCGGTAGTAGGCTGATGGGAGCACTGTTAGCTTGTCTTCTGCTAATATTGCAGCATCTCTCTGGGATTCTACCTGATGACTGAATAGGCTCTCGGAACCTGACAGAGTCGGTGTGTAATATGGGGCCTTGTGATTGGCTCAGCAGTGATAGGGGCGGGGCCTACTGTGTACAGAAGGCTTAGATTGACAGGTCTAGTGTGGCGCTGAATGAGTGAAGTGCTTCTGCCTCCATTTATCCCTTTACCATATGTTGGATTTATATTAATGTGTATTTAAAGAAATTGAAATTTGTGGGGGAAAATTAAAAAAAAATATATAAAAAATATATAATCAACCAAAGATTTCGCGAACCCCCTGCAGTACTTCCGCGGACCCCCGAGGCTTCATGGATCCCCAGTTGAAGACTTATGGTCTAAATATAAAAGCAACATGAACTCATGCCTGTACTGATATGAAAGCACCACTTCTGATACGACGTGGCTTGGGTTCTGAACCAGTTTTGTGCGCACTTTTAATTATTCGTCAACCTCACATGCAACAGCACATAATGAGGAGTGTGGGTTCAGCGGTGATTGGATTAGTTGAGGTTCTACGTCTTTTGAGTTCTGCACACTTCTAATTGAGATGGAAGTGGCTCTAAAGTGATTACTGTCTTATTTAATCATTTCAGGGAAAAAAAGTGTTCTAATCAATGCTGTGAGTGTGCAGCCAGATGTTTGGAGTTTCTATAATTGAGTTATTTCAGTCAGACAAACAGAGATGTGTTTGGTCTAATTAGACTCCGTTGTCAGAGAAATCAGAAATTCTTCAAGCGGGAGCTGAATGCTTTTAATACGCCCATTGAGTGATGTATCATTTTTAGAATTAATTTCTGATGCAATAAAAACTTGTCTGATCTTTGGATGTTCCTGTTCATCAAGAGCTGTCAGTTATTCCTGTCATAATTCTCTCAGAACAAACTGTTCAGAAAGTGCATTGTTTGTCTCCGTTTGATCCTCCCAGAGTAATCAGGCGGTCACAGATATTTATAGCACCGTTCCTCAATCTCAGATGGAATTATTTTTTTCTGCAAAATGAACAGGCTCCATATTTCTGTCAACGTATGTGTGTGGCACAAAGATGATTTGTTGTGATGTTAAAGCGCATCTTATGTTTTTTTCTTAATTTATCCACGTATACATACGGACCTTTGAAGGGAGACCGTCGTTATCTGGACTGATTTTTTTTTTTTTTTTCCTGGCAGCTCTTCGTCTGTGTGACTTCATTACGCCCGCCAAGCACATTGGCTAATTACTCAGCGAGTCCAGCATTGGCAGGTAGTCACACACGTATTGATCAAAGTGCTTAAGGCTGGACTCTCAAGCAGAAATTAATCAGGCATTATTTTTGCTCTGAAAAATATTAAATCTCAAACTGCTCCTTGTTTGATGTGATGTGGATGATGTGGTATTTACAAAGCAATTTTTCCCCCACTGGATTATTGCCTGATGACACCAGGGGAAATGAATCACCGCAGTGCCGTCCAGGGTAAAGGACACGCTCTAATCACGGTCCAGACAGCATGGACGTATGATAGTTGCCTCCAGAATACCATGAGATCTGCAGCATCTGTGGAAACACAAACTGCAGCTCCTTATTAGTAAATGTTTCCTACAACTGCAAAAATTCCAAAGCTGATTTACGCTAGCTAGTTAGCTGTGATTTTGGAGAGAGCCTGAAGGGAGCAGATGCACTGGGTGTTTCAAAAACTTTTGTGACATCGAAAATTTCTGTAACGTTCAGCAACCACTTTGGCCGCTTGGTGCAACTATAAACACTCGATGTCTGCATAGTAGAACAAAGCCTCGAGCTGTTCAGTGGGCTAATTACCAGTTGGACCAGTGAAAGTTTTGAGTGCTTCTTTGAAAACTGTCCTAATTGTTTTTGGAGCTTAGTTTAATTACTGGAGCTATTTATTGAACATATTTTATCTTTGCCTGAAAAAACAGTTTTAAACCCTTAACTGTATCAGACCAGCAAACCCCCCAAAAAACGAATTACTGGGGGATGTCTGATAAAATGTCAATCACATGTCATGTTTAGCTATACTCTATATCATAGGTCTTCAACAGGGGATCCGTGACCCCTAGGGGTTCCACAAAGGTACTGCAGGGCGGTCGCAAAATCTCTGGTTGATTAGACATTTGTTATGCATTTTTTTTTAAATTTCCCACACAATTTTAAATTTCTGTAAATGTACATTTACATGAATCCAGTTTTCTATGCTATTGCTGCTGATAAGCCAGGTAAGTGAAGATGAGAGAAGACCTGAAAATGCTCAGATAATTCTAATGTCTGAAGTGGATTCACTTTTAAGGAGACATATGGCATTGATAAGTTGTGTGCTTCCCATCAGGGTCAGAAATCTCACTAATTTGAGAGCATGTGTGGTCTCCTGCTAAATTTAGCTATAATTAAAGTTTAAATCTGTTTATTATTTTCTTTATCTGTCAATTTCTTATATATATAGACATACCAGTTAGGTTATGTTTATTGCATGGCCACCCTACTCTTGAACTGCCTGAAAAACGTTGGAGACCCCTGCTCTCTATCATATTTTGTAGTCCATGTGCCTCAGCCCTGATGAATTTTACCGGGCAAGTTTGGTCGGTGTCTGGAGTTCAGATGAAAGTATGTGCTCTGTAGCCCCATGGATTTATCTGAGGTCGTTTCTGTAGCTTGGTGGGCTGCCAAGAAGCATGGATTGAAACGTACGTCAGCAGCGTGATTAACGGATAATGACAGACCCGGGTGTCGATATGTTCTGCGCTCAGATTTGTAGTGTGGGCATTATCACAGGCTCAGGCCCAGTATATCATCCGCAGGGAGTCAGCAGGGGAGTGTGGTGGGGGGGCAGCACGGAGGCCACAACTATTCTCGGGAAGGGAAAAAAAATGAACAGGGCAGATTTGACGTTTCCCCCGTGGTGTATAGAGCTTATTTCTCATTTTCGTGCACAGACAGTAAATACCTTGGTTTTTTGTCGGTGCTCCTGACCTGAACCTGTGACCTCCCCTTGGTCTCTGATGATACTCCCATGGTCCCCTGCTCAAGGCTGCCGAGCAGCCAGCACGGCCGGGTCCAGGCCTTGTAATTCACTGGCTTCTAGATCGCCTGCCACAGTGTATTGATTTTTGTTTCCCCAATCTCCAGGAGAGAAGCAAAGAAAAGATTAAAAACACTGTCAGTTTGAAGTTGAATAAGAATCCTGCACAGGGGAGATACCTTGGAGAGCAAGGGGTCACAGCTGAGGTACGTATATCTCTTTACAGGTTTAACCCTTCGTTGGCCCTTAATCCAATTATCAGTACACAGAAACAGCATGGGCTCAGGACTTTTATATCTACAGGTTATCATGATAATAACCACAGCAACTATTTATGTAATAGAAAAAAAGGCGATGGGTCACATTCTTATCTAATCTAACTAATCTAGTTTAGGTTTCTCGAGTGAGTCCGTCTCTTACTAATGGTTGTGATGTAAACCTGAGTAGAATATGTGGGAATATGGAGGAAGAAAGATTTGTGTTTCAAAAGTATTGTATGTGATATGCCTCGTGTTGCAGTTGACCAATCAAATCTGTTGAATAGCACAGAACAACAGACAGAGAATCCCCTCTTTTTTATATACATTGAGAACATTTGCATGAATCAAACATTTTATGTTAACTAATGCTCAGGTGGTTGTGTCATAATGTCAAAGTTTCTCAGTGTTTAGTTCTCCATGTTTAGTTTAGCGTTATGTTTTTGACTTCTTTCCTGTGCCATGAGGCTTGAAGCATCATGTCGACTAGTCACTGATCACGTAACAGTAACAAAATGGCTGCCTCCGAGAAGGACCCAGGTGGGTCATGTCCCAAAACTAACGGTTCATCAAATGTGTGGAAATACTTAACAGGAGTTCATCGCTAATTCTTCCATGACGTGCAAAACACGCAAGTCAGTACTGAGATACAAATTAATGTGTTTTAGAAACTGTGCTCATGTTCATATTGACATGGGCCTCTTCTGTTGATTTTTGGGTATCACGCCAAACACTATGTTATGCCTAGCCAAGTCTTTTACAACACCAGCTAGCTTTTCGATAACTAACAGTGCAGGACCCGCATCTCTGCTCTGAAGAGAACCAGTCAGAGCTAATGAATATATTCACATTGCTGGCTTTAAGTTTAAAGTTGTAAAGTATGATGTGTATTTACTTCCACTGGTGTAGACGTGTACTCTGTAGCATAAGTCTTCAACAGGGGGTCAGCGACTCCTAGGGGGTTGTAAAATCTTGATCTTGGTTGATTAGATATTGTTTTGTATATATATTTTTTAAATTTTAAATTTCTTTAAATACACATTAACATGAATCCAACATATTTTAGTAAAAGGATAAATGGAGGCAGAAGATGTTATCTGTCAGTCAATACCTCACACAGAATGCTACACTAGACTTGTCAGTCCTCCTGTACACAGTAGGCCCCGCCCCTATCCCTGATGAGCCAATCACGAGGCTGCATATTACACACTGACTCTGTCAGGTTCCAAGAGCCTATTCAGTCTCCAGGTAAAATCCCAGGGGCATGCTGCAATATAAGCAGAAGAGAAGCTAAAAGTTAGATAGATAGTAATAATGTATAATTTGCACCAGACAGAGTTTAATATAGATCACATATAGCAGGCAGTGGGTCCCTACTTAATTTCCCCATCAATTTGAGGGTCCTTGGCCTGAAAAAGTATAGACCTCTGCTCTATGGTGTGTCTAGTATGAATTAGTGATAACCTAAAGTTTATGATTTACCGCCCAAAACAATCCCCACTGTGAGAATTTGCTATCTTGCGGTAAATGTGTGACATACTCGCAGCCGTAGCTCACCTGTGGCTAATGTCCAGAGAAGACTAACAAAAATGGCGAAAAGTATTAGTTGTGCTAGAAGATGTGATTGAGTTAAACGAGGCTCCTCATCAATAATATGGAACTGGTTTGGATATCGTAAGGTGGATGTAGTGCAAACTTGTCCCATATGCAAGGTTTGCCAAAACAAAAAAAGATAATGGCTAGCAGGGGACAGCAACACAACAAATTTATTCCACCGCCTGAAGTACAACCACAAGCCAGAGTACGAAGAGAGCCAGCAAAATGCGACAGGAGAAAGCAACCACATTCTCCGGTAGCAGTTAAGCAGCTTATTTGACTATGCTAACTGGTAAGTATCATCTTAGAGCAGTGTTTGTTTGTGGGGCTCTCAAGACAGAATGTATTGACAGATCGAGTCAAAAACATGGATTGGGATTATAATATTTTTTATCTGGATTTTTATCATTATCACCAGAATGGCAGAATTTATTCGGGCTAACATTTTTAGCCCATATCGCCCATCCCTCGTGTCCCTAGTGCACCGTGACTGTTTGATCAAAGGTGCATGGCTGATTTTTGAACTCCTAAGTCATGAAATGCTCTACTGGCTGCTTGTCGAAAGAGGAAAATTTCTAATGCCATTCCACAAGAAAACTGGAAAATACAGTAGGTAGGTAGAAGGTAATATTAATAGACTTTGTACCTCAGCCCTGACCTACATATTTTCCTTAAGCTAAATAAACACTAGGCGAAAATAGATGTTTAATCAAACAATCCTATAAAAGAGCGTCTTTACATTTATTTGATGCGGGGTGCCAAAGAAGCGGTGGCCAAGTCTAAGATGAAAGCCGTATCTTGGGAAGTCCCTGAAGCACCACTCTGTGTGTACCACAACCTTTCTATATTCTAGTAAAGCTAGCTGTAGTTTGACATAATTTGTATTATCATTTAACATCTCAACACTACATCTGTCTGCTTGTGAACGCATGTATAGCTGGCATTTTGATCATGCCAGTCAGGCCGTGTTCATCTCTGTGCTGTTGAAAAGGCTCCTTATTGGCCCTGACCCCACATGAAATATTGTCTTATCAGCTGAGCGCAAGTTGCCATAAGGCATTAGGGCTGGCACATTTCTCTGGCTCCCCTCCCCAACAATCCCCATCCACTGGAAAGAGATCACAAATACAGTGCTGTCACTCCCTGTCTGCTCTGTTTACTTGATTTCTATCTATCCATGGTCAAAGCAAGGATGTCAAATCGAGTCAGGCTCTGTAGAGGTCTTTTAAATATAAATATAGTTGTTACTCGCTGAAATTTTTTAAGGAGGCCTCTGTCCTTCCCAGTCGTAACAAGTCTAATTTAACCATTGTTTAATTGTATACGCACGGCAATCACAAACCGACTGTACTTGGGACTTTTCGGTATACAGGTGATAACTCTAATAAAAGATGACAGAAGACATAAGAAAACAAATTACAGGGTGACAATTTCCTCAGATGCTGTCACCCAAGGTTCAAATGGCAGGGACTGTGTTCTATTATTTATTGCGTTAGTTGATGAAATGTCATCTTTGATGATGTGATGTTCACAGGGAAGGCTGACGTCTAAGAAGTTTAACTGACACGCATCGCCGTCGCCTTGCCAAAGACACGTACTCTTCTTTAAATATTGAAGGCCTACATAAGGAGGAACACGGAGTCCTTTGTGCTGCCTGTCATTATCATACACATGTCAGCTGGTGCAAATTAATTGGCTGGATAGCACTCTTCTTTTGTGTGTGTGTGTGTGTGTGTGTGTGTGTGTGTGTGTGTGTGTGTGTGTGTGTGCGCGCGCGCGCGCATTGATTAAAGGAAATGGGATACCTTTCAGGAATGGCTCCTGCGTAGCTTTTGTGTAGCCAGTTTCCCAGAAACCGCAAGTGTGTGACCAGAAACACACGCTGGACATTGAACAGATCACTTTCATCCTTATGTAAACTACTTTGTATAATGTAGTGCAAATTGCCTTCATTCCTTTACAGCTTTAAGGATTGTATAAACGTGCGTGTTGGAAGTGTTTTTCGCCAGAATTGGGAGCTTTTCATGTGTCGCGCCAGCAATTACGATGTACTGATGTGACAGTAAAACCGCCATTGTTGTAAAGTTAGGAAACAGAAGAGAGCATAAGGCACCTGATAGAACACACATCTCCATAAAACCCCACAATATCCAGAGCATCGTATAGTATTTTATGTTATTCATATGACTTTGCCCTCAGGCAGCTTCGCAAGTCTCTCACAATATGCCTGGCCTCCTCAAAGGGCATATTAGTGTATGCTGTTGCATATTAATTTAGCATCGAGAATGACTGACTGGATACAACCCACCATACTCCTTTGTGCCTTCTTCTCTCACCCTGGAGGGGTAATATTGCAGGATTATGAGTCCTTTGTGTTATATTTATACCCCCCCTCCCTTTTTGTACTCCTTTTTATCTCAAGCAATTATGTCTTTCACCCCATCAATCTGTCACTCAACATCCACTTATACACACACCGCATGGTTTTGCCGGCAGACTCGTCCGTTCATTCCCAGCTAAACACTTTTTGATTACTCTTCGTTTAGTTAATACAAAGATTTCGACTGCAGCCTCCGCGTGGCACGCAGTAGGATATAATTGTCTCACGTGAGTCATGGAGCGAACACACATTTGAACCGGGGCTGTCGCGAAAGTGAAGGAACGCGCTTCTTTTTCGTAGGCTGTTAGCCAAAAAAAGATATGTTCAGCGTTTACTTCAACGGTCTCAATGAAAAGTTCTTTTTTTTGCCACGTTGATGTGGCTCCATATGGCTGTACAGGTGTGAGGGGAGAGTATGTGAGGAATCTATCACTACTGTACCGCAGCGGAGCCAGTTATTTTTGTTTGTCCCATCCTCTTTGGTGGAACACGGGGGGCTCGGGGAGCGCGCTGAGCGGAAAATGTGCGAGCGGGAGGATCAATGGAAAAAAAAAAAAAAAACGGAAAAAAAAAAAACGCACGAGCCCATGTGCATAAAAGAGAAGAAACCACAAACAGAAACACACACCCACACATCACAGACACACACACACACACACAAACATTATAAATACACAGCATAAGCCCAGGTGGATTTGGTGCAAGCTGTTTTTCACTGGCAGCACCCCCCACCCCCAACCCCCCAAAACCTCCTCCCCATCCCCATCCCCATCCCAGCCCTGTTCAGCAAAGCTGTCACAGCGGCAGCACTCATAATGAAGGGTAAAATATTTTATTCAGATTTATTAATTCGAAAATGAAGCATGCCTGTCGACAGAGGGACAGTTCTTCTCAATCTGTCAACGTGGAGCCACTCCGCGCTGACACCAGGATTCATTTGTCTTGTCGGCTCTGACAGTCGGATTCTCCCAGTGCTCTGCGGAGAGGGATCGCCCAGGGATTTTTTGAGCTGGATAAAACACATTCCGACAAGGAACAGCCTCTTTATTAATGCAAATTAGGCCAGAAAAATTCCAGCAACAGCTACTTGGCTCCAGAGTCCTGGCTCCATTCTCTGTGTTTTTTTTTTTTTTTTGCATGTGTGTGTGTGTGTGTGTATTTTTTATTTGGGAGGTGGTGGCGGTGGTGGTGGTGGGATGTTAATAAAAGCAGCCTCGGTATGTTTGTGAGAATTGGGCCTGCAGGAGGACCTGTCACGCCGCAGCTGTGACACTCTCCACACACATGGGACCGAGACCAAATTTTGGAGCTTTTCCTACACTTTTAGGTGCCCTTTCCAGGTATAATTGCTCACGTCACAACAATGAATATTTCTCACATGCAGACTCTACTTCCTAAAAAAAAAAAAAAAAAACAGAAAACAGATCCGCACTCTGGCATTAATTAGGGTTAACCTATTGAGCTGTTTATGTATAATGAGTCCATATTAGTCAAACCTTATGCCCCCTGTTTTCGATTCTACTTTGCATTGCGGTGTATGGATTTTTTTTTTTCTCCCTGCGTGTCTATTTAGACCAGAGGCCAGGAGACTCACGAACTGTGGCTGACTCGCGCTCGCCTGGATGAGTGCAGGCGAGTTGTTGTTTTATTTCGCCGAGAGTCCTTTGACATTTATCTCTCTTCACCTGCTCCGTGATGGTGATTCCAAGTGACAGGGTCTCTTCTCTCTCTTCCTTCTCTGTCTTTCTGTCTGCTTCCCCCCCCCCCCCCCCCCCCCCCTTCCTCTTCACCTTTACCATCTCTCCTCTTGCACCCCCCCTCCCGCGTCTTTCTTTCTCCCCCAAACCTCGCTGCAGCTTCGGATACGCGAATCCTAACCCTGGCCACTAACTACTGGCAACGCGCAAAGTAAATTGAACTTGGTGTGCTTGGGGACCCTTAAGGAAGAAACGCGTGTCAGTCAGAGGCAGCTCAAGACGGGAAGACGAGGTTGAGGACGTGCATGATGGGATTGCTTGCTTATAATGTTCAAAACGGGACAGCCTCTCCGATCCTTCAATTACTTAAATGGACAAGATAGGGAGGAGCGCACGCCGCCACTGTAGCTCTATTGTAGCGTTCAGATTAGTTAATTGGTTATCCTCTGGAACAAGGTAGGGGCTGTATTTCACGCAAGCGGACAGGAGGCATCACTTATTCAGAGTCCTCCCACTGCCAATATGCCGAAACACAGAAGGGCTTCTCTCCGGCCTCCTGCAAGTGTGGGTTTGCTCGTGCTGGAAGACAGATGTAGCCTATATGCAACCACCACCACACGCCGTAGCTATTTCCGTGAGGCTCCACTGCGGCGCAGGGCTGCTGCAAAAAAATTGGACCAAAATGTCAGCCGGAGAGGTGGCTGTTTCAATTTGTTTTCATCCCGTGCACTGGCCGGCTCTTCTGGGAAAAGTCACCTTAATTGCGAAGGCTTCAATACTTGACCTCACCATCAGTTCATTAACCCGGCAATAAAAGAAGCCCTCATTCTGCCAGAACTGCACCCGGTCTGCCCATTCGAAAACCATCTCACTTCCACAACCCTGTTTGCCCCCCCCACCACCACCACCACCACCCCTCCAGAGTAAAACGCCTCTGCTAGCCTCCCACTTTATCAATTGCCTTCATAATTTTAAAAGCCTTTTTTATGTTGTTGTTTTTCTCTCATATAGTAAATGGAGCCATAATTTAATATTTTAATGCATGTTAATGTGTTGTTTAACCTTCTAGCAACAATCAGGCGTCTCTAAAAGGTTAACCTTGAACGTGAGCCAGTGCAGACAGCAGCACAATAACGCGTCAATCTTTGAAAAACATCTCTGTCTAATGGATTAGTGGTTGATTGCACAGCCCCATCTCGAGGTAGATGCCGTATATATTGGATAGGCATTAAAACGAGCATTTCTCAATTTTCTTGCTGCCGGCCCTCAGGGTCAATGGATCGCTGGGGCAACAAAACGCTGAGTCAACGCTCGCCTCTTAATTTATCTCGGGTTTGATTATAGCTTCATTTATGTCTCCGGCAGCCCACCAGCACAAAAGTTAAACAGGTTTGATTTAAAAGAAAAAAAAAAGGGTGGGGGGGGCTCCGTTCAAAGTTCACTTTAGAGGTCTCTCCCTGTTATAATAGATCACTGGTTAGAGCTTAAGGTATTGGCAAAACATGCCAGACCTGCACTGATATAAGAGGTAAACAATGTTGTAAGCAACATGACAGGTAGGTAAAAAAAAAAAAAAAAAAAAGGCTGAAAAAAATGAATGAGAGAAAGGGCATGTAACAAGTGGTGTGTGAAGGGTAACTAGACTGTCAGTAACCTTTAGGTGATTGGCTGACATTGTATCTATCATATTAGGGATTGGTCAGGTGGAAAGGCAGTGGCAGGCACAGCTTAATAGCCTGCCCTAAAAAGAGGAGTTCCATGAATGTAAGCCGTTTCCATTAATTCCTATGCTGATTCAGCTGATTTTATATTGCAGGCATTTCAAAAAAAAAAAAAAAAAAAAAAAAAAAAGTGTGTGCTTCAAAGGAACAATGGAAAATTACAGACATTTAAAGAATTCTTCATTTCTGCACATGGAAGCTAGAAAATGAAAAGGCAACTTAAACTCTTATAAATCTTCTAAATATCCATGCTCTTACTCTGTGAAAAATCCCTGCATTGGCATCAAACTTTTGAGATACAGATTCATCCGCTTTGGAAGCAACCTCTTCTGGGATAAAAAGGCGGCAGCAGGTAGCCATGGTGATAGGTTGTTTTCACGAGGTTCAAACGCGAAAGAACAGGTCATTTATGAATTACTTCATTTGAAGCCACTCGATGTCTATGCTCTTCAGATATATTTAGCGGATTTATTGATTTATTGATTGATATGATTTCATTTAGAAATTATATTTTGAATTTACTTAACACCAGCAAACACTCAACCTGCTCAGATAATTTATAATAATTACCTGCCGTTGTTAAGCCTAGCTGTGTCACAGGCACTCCCTCCTTACCATTTTATCTCTTCTTATTTTACCCATAATACAATAAATACAAATGGTTAACTGACACTTGGCAGTTTCACACAGGTTACTGCATGCGTCCCTGAGATGATAAATGATTTCTTAGCTGAGCACAGCCACTTTCTGACACATTCTGTCTAACCGGAATCTCTCTGGTGTCGCAGTGACGACAAATGTATTAACCAAAATGTTGAATAATTCCCAAGGGTTGAATTTGTCAGGCTGTGTATGTTTGATCAGTTCACCTTATTTGTATTTAAGTATTTGCATCTCATGTTTACTCTTGTGTCTATCTGCCCAGAGTCTGCACATTCAGGCGATTTTCTTTTTCCACACTGTTCCTGATAAAGTGAATGACACTAAATTTAACTAATGCTATAACTGTATTCCATGCATTATAGAATAAATGTAATACTGATAAAATATGCACAGTGCACAGCTGTAGCTAAAACACACTTTAGTTCTAATATAAATAAAGCACAGAAAAAAATACAGTTTTTATGTAACATAACTAATTAAAGTCTGCCATTCAAAGTAGCTCTCTGTTTGTTAATCTGTCAATCTCCTGCTCATGTCCCAAGCTTCCCCAGTTTATCCACCCGTCCCCACATCTGTCTTTATCCCTGTCCAGTAACCGGAGGCTCCAGCTCTGAAAAGGTGCGTGTGAGATGCCTGTGATACACTACTGTGACAGTAGTTGAGCAATGGACCTGTCTTGTTCTGGGGCCCCTGCTGAAGCACTGTTCCCCTTTGTTCTGTGATGTATTGATCCATTCAGACCTCCTCCCGAATGTACTCTACTGGTGCTCACTCTGCTCAAACCAGCTTGTGCCACGGATCTTCCTCTAATGCTCATTCTCCCGGAGCCTCTGCAAAACCGCGACGACTTTATTTTAAACTCCGTTTTCTGCTCAAGTTATAACTGCTTAGCTGAAGTTAAAGTTAAATTAAAAAACTGCACTTTTTTTTATTTAATCTATGAATTATGAATCCTTCAGTTTTTGTACTGTCCGCTATATTGTCTACCTCCTTTAAAGACCTATACAGCCAGATCAATTACTTGTCTCCTCCATGTCTCCACATGGATGTATTAAGTGTCTTAAGGTCTTAAGTCATTGTTTGGAAAGGGCTCGTCTCAAAGTCTGCAGGTCATACTTTGTATTCCAGCCTAAAGAGGAAGCATCTAGAGCAGCTAGTGTTACTTATTTCCAGGTCACTCAGAGTATAATTAACATGCCATCTCACTTGCAGTCATGGTGACTCATTAGCAGTGTTAGATAGACTTAAAAGAATATTTAATTTATTTTAAAAGATCGTCCTTACCAGGGTTTTCATCATTCACTGATGTATAAAACATGCACTGTTTGGAAACAGAGCAACCCAGAATCTCCAACGGAGTGGTGTCTCAGTCCAAACATATTTAAATCAAAGAGAGGATTACATGTATGAGTACGTTCCATTAGCGCTGCCTCTTCACGGGCTAAAAGCCGTGCAGGATGAAGGAGGGGTATTTATCTTCACAAACTCATCAGACGATGTGACCTGGGGCTTGGAGCAGAAAGGTCTCTGTCTCAGAAGCCATGGAAACCAGCCCACCTATGCCTGCGTGTCCCTCCGTACTCCAGTCGCCCTCTGTCAAGGCTTCTCAGGCCTGTAGAACGTCTGTGTTAGTTTTAAACATGATAGTACGAAGTGGTCTGTAAGTATATGAGGTCTGTAGAGAGTTGTTTACATTTTTATTTTTTTGACACACCAAAGAGAATTACTTCAGAATTCGTTCAGACTTTTCAACTTTTTGCATATTTTATTGTGGATTTATTCATAAACGAATAAAAACCATCAGTTCTCTAACACAATGACAAGTAAAAATGTGTTTAAAAGTCTCTGTAAGGATGAAATACAAACTATGTAGCTCAGGATTGCTCTGAAGACATAAGCAATAGGAAAAGACGGGTGGAGAAAATAGGGTTATAGAGTCTCTCATTACTCAGTATCTTATTTTAGAACAGGAGAGACTACTAAAATCTGTTTTGTCTAACCAATTAAATAATAGCTGTTGTTAACACATTAAACTAAGGCATCCTATTCATACTCAACCAAATGCCGTGCACTGAATAGTGTGGGACAAATTGCACCCTTACAAAGAATACGTTAGTGTCCCCAGGAAAACAGTGGCACCAACAAATGTGAAATAACAGAAATTTGGAACCACCAAAACGCTCACAAAAGCCTTCCCTGTCAATTGAGAAACCAGGCAAGAAAGGGCTTGTTCGTGGAGGTGAACAAGAACACGGTGATCACTATAATGTAGAATCAGAAGTCCTCTGCAGGAAGGACAATCATCTCAGCAGCTTCCTCTCATTCAGATCCTTTAAGGTAGAGCAGCTAGATGGAAGCCACGGGGTGAAAGGTAATTGATAACTGGAATTTCTCAGACAGCATTTAAAGAACTGTGAGAGACTAGAAAAAAAAGTATTCTCTGGTGCGATGACATAAAAACTGAACCCTCTCTGAAAAACTCAAAGCACTGTGTCTGGTGAACGCCAGAATGTTAATAGCATCTCCGCAGTCAAGCAATAGCACCTATGGGGGTGCTTCACAGAGGCAGGAACAGGGAGACTAGTCAGAACTGAGGATGAATGCAGCCATGTATAAAGAGGTCCTTCAAAAAAAAGCTATTTCAGAATGTACATGACCTGAGACTGGGGCAACAGCTTATCTTTCAGCACAACATAAACCACAGTAAGCCAAGTTTGAGTGTCTTTGGCCTATTGCTCTTGAATGGCCCAGCTAAACCCTGCTTAAAACCCTGCAAAGTATCTGAGGAAAGACTTGAAGGTGACAGAAATGGTCAAATATAAAGCATTACATAAACCTGTCAAGACAACCCAACCTGAAATTTGCTTATATTTCTAAAAATGTCTTTTTGGTTATTATGAATTACTGAGTGTAGGTTTATGGGCACCACGGAAATCTGTGGGCCAGAATACTTTCTGAAATAATAGTATGGACTAAATTAACGTGACCAGGGGATCCAGTGGATGGTTTGTTCTTTGGTAAATTAATGCAAAGGTAAAACGACAATCCATGTATGGTATAAGGGGACAGAAATGGACTTAAAACTGGCATAGACTGAATAAAGAGAGAAATGCATAATGGAAAACTCAGACTAAACAATAAATATTTAAACATGTTGCTACGTGAATCAAGACAAGTGACAATTTTAAACATTTACTGACAATTTTTGTCAGATTGTTCCATCTGTATAGCTCACCACAGTCTCGGTCTGTCCAATGTGACAGAGTCAACTAAGACTAAAATTAGACAACATCCACCTTGTGGGAGCTGCGTGAGTGGAGAGCTATAGTGAGAGGAGCTTTTTTTTTGTCATAGTCTAGTATAGTAACCAAATTTTCAGCTTCCCTTCTACTTAACCGAACCCTGGCTCAGTTGGTGTTTTTGGCTGTTAGCATAGAGATTCAGATGCACATCCTCTGGACTGAAGTAGACTGGTAGCTGAGAAAATCCAGAGGCAATCAAATTTGTGATCGGACTAACAGAAACATATTTAAGGTTTATTAAATCACGGAACTCTATCTTGTAAGACATAACATCACCAGTCAGAGCGTTTACATGCACAGTTTAATAGAGCTACTATGCTGAGAAAATCAAATAACTGACGGAACATGTCCTCCTCCTCCACACCAGGTGGCGATATGTGTCTTTTCTCCAGGTTAATACCATGTTAATACGCCCCCCTTTCCGGTTGACCTATTACGTCATATAATAAACGAGTCTTTCATGCGTCAGACCGGCATTTCAAACAACAACCACATTGATAATAGTACAGCTTTTTTAATCTCGTACGCAATGTGTGCTACTCATGGTGCAGATAAGATGCGCACTATCCCTCAAGTGGTTCTCCGAACAGCTCTGTTTACCTTCCTCTGCAACCTTCTTGGATGTTTTTGCGTTGTTGAGTTAAAAGTCCGATTAAGCATATACATGCAGCAGAAAATTGATTTCCCATTGCCTTATCTGTGTGTCTTCATCTGATGAGGAGAACTCAAGTTGTCCAGTTAAAGCCGGATTAAGGATTTTTTTTTTTCCCACGTGCATATAAACGTACTGATTGTGTTAGGAGTGTAAACTACAGTTAATACTTCTGTGGGAGGTGTGATCCATTCATACTTGTGTGGTCTGACTCACTCTGTAAAAACAGCACCCAAGCAGTAGTTGGCACTGTGTCTTTTTTTGCCAGTCAGGTTCAGTTTTGTTTTTACTTGCTGCTTCACTTTCAGGGATGGCGTCTAAGACTTTCGCTGAAGTTTTGCAGAAGATGAATCCTGTAAATGTTCGTATCTCCGAAACCTCCAAGATTTTTCTCCCTATGTGTTCCATCGTTATTGATCCAAAATTATCAATTCGAAAACTGCAGATGGAGAAGTAGCCAGCAGCGCTTAGCCTCACTGGGGTCATGGGGGTTGCTGGAGCCCATCCCAGCTGTCACCGGGCGAGAGGCGGGCTGCACCCTGGACAGGTTGGCAGCCTTACACATAGACAAACAATCATTCGCACTCATACTCACACTCACACCTCAAATCACTAATTAGCCTAACGAGAATACCTTTGGAAGTGGGAGGAAACTGGAGTACTCGGAGAAAACCTACACAGACACAGGAAGAACATGCTAACTGCACCCAGAAAGGCCCGAGGCGGACTTGAACCCGGACCTTCACGCTAAGAAGCATCAGTGCTAACCACAGAGCCGCCAGGAAAAAGTAAAGCATCTGGCAATGTATAAATCAACACATTAAGTTCTCATGTAGACAAGTTCTGTTATGAGTCTGTTTCTTGTGTACATGATTTATTTCCAGTCGACTCTGTTTCCCTCTGCTGCTGCCTTGGAGGACAGAGCAGAGGTGTGAGGGACGAAGCTGCTGTCGTGTCCTACACCTGGGCGTTATATTTGCCACCACTGTTAGAGTTTGCCTTTGTTACTTTTAATAGCTGTGACACTCTCACAGAATCCCAACAGGGTAGATGGCACTCTGGTACAGGGAAATTCATGCATTCAGCCCTGCACTCAGCAGTATACTGCGTCTATCTCCGCTGCAAATTAAGCATTTTACTAGGACATCTATTAGCATTTCCTGTTTCATCACTAGTGAGTGGCAAATCATGCATCATCCTGGCAATGAATGGAGGAAGATCAGTGCCAGCTCTGTGATTTGTTTGCCTTGCCATGTAGCCCGAAAGTATCAGCATATATTTAGATTTCTAAATGCCCTGCTAACATAACTTAGCAGATGTTGGGGAGTCATATGGATGTTGGTGTAACAGAGACCCCCTTAGGTATTCTCATTATTCTACTACTGAGCAGATGGCAGCGAAACTTACCACACTTACCATTATCCATCATACATATTCTGCTCCCAATTTACATAGCTGCTGCTTCACAGAAGCTCCTACGGGGAGAATAGCAACGTAGCTCCAGGATTTCTCTGCAGCTCCACCTGAGGCCCAGGAAACAGTCTGAGATGTCACTGCCGCTGCACTTCAAACTCAAATATGCTAATGGTTGTACAGAGGAATTCCAGTAGGTGCATTCCAGTTGCATATTTTTGAATTGGAAAGGAGAAAACTCTGATCCTTGATGATTTTAAAATAGTTTAATATCATACGGGGAATGTTTTGCGATGAATCAGCCTTAATAAGATGGTAAAATAGTGGCTTTTATTGCATCCTTTGAGGTTAATTTTTGCAGAGAGTGTTACTTATAAGTGTCTCAAGTTTCCATAAAATAAATTAGCAGTAAAATACCCTGTGTGTTTTTGTCGCTTGCTGGTTAGTAGAGGATGAGAATTAGACTGTGATGATGCACTTCATTTCACCAGTCAAACTTTTTAAAACGAAAACATTAGCATTTGAATAGCCGACTTTAAATTGTATTGAAGAAAATGTTTTTTTTTTCTTCAGAATGCTTAAGTTTCTGATGGTAGCACTGTAACACTAGGTTTTTACAAGAGGATGTTTGTTTTGTTTGTGCACAGCGACTGAAAAACGAAGAAACTGTGGAAGATCCAAAAAGTGCAGTTCCTCAAATGGCCACCTGAGGCTGGTACCCAACGTGAGTCAAACCCCATAGACGTCAATGTTAAACCAACTTTTCGGCAGAAATGAACCGTTTACGGTCCGGTACAAAAATCTGTTTTAGTCGTTAAATTATACCAAAGCTTAAAGTTATGCATAACTAAAGGTATGGTTGCTTTGAGTGACACGTCGTCGCCCTGCCAGGTTACGAACTCTTTGCTTTGATATCAATGCACAACAATGTTTATTTTTACTACTTTTTATGCTTGTATCACGAACACAGCATTAGCTTGGCAGAGTCAGGCACTGCCAAGCTAATGGTCCATCTTTACGTACAACCATACCTGCCAGCAGGAGTGTCATGAGATGCAGCCATGCACTAAGAAGTGTAGGCAAGAGGAAGGCTTAAGAAAGCAATGAGTGTAAACAAGGTCGTTTTTTGTAAATGGTCATAAAGTCAGTTTTACAAATCCTTTTTATTCGTGGAAATGTAATGTATTTAGGTCGTTGGTTAGACCTCAAGGATGCACACTGTGTGCAAAGCTCCAATGACTATTTGTTTATGGTGCATTAGATGAGATAAAAATTGTTTCCAAAATTTCCAAGAGTTGGGAAGATCTTCGTATTGATTTCAGATAAAGGTAGATGAAATATTTAGTTAGCAGCCCAACAACATCTGTTTACAATAAACACTATAGTCTCTTGGATTTTTAGGATACTGTAGTAATATATATATATGTATGTATGTATATATACATATATATGCACTGCTCCTCCTCTCTCTTCCTCTGAATGGCTCACAGTGGTGGAGGGAGCAGCAGCAGTGAGGCAGCACTGGGCCTGAAGGGCACTTTTCAGCCTGGCCAGACACACTCGGGCCTTGCTGCTTGGCTGCGCAACATGGGTCACCGCCTTACATTAGGAGGACCCTGCCAAAGTCAGCCAAGCGTGGCCCTGCAACATACCTGAAAATGAATGAACAAAGCCGATGCGCCCACCGCGAGAAAACAAGCATGTCTTAAAGTAAAGGATTCTTAAAGGATTCTTGTGAACATGGACATGAAATATGAATTATATCAGAAATGTGTATTTATTCTGAGCAGACTGGGTTTTTATCCAGCTGTAAGCCTACAAGTCCACATGCACATTATCTATCCAATATTTTTAACAAATGAGACCGGCCAGCGGTTTTACTTGATTAGTGCACATTGTCTTGGCACTGCATGGAAATGAAATGGTCTCCTGCGGAGACTGGCGGAGCCAGAGGAGGCTCTTCCTGAGGTCAGAAGGAGAGACTGAAGCAGACCTCATGTCTCAGCCACTATTATTTATTTGGAGTTCAGGCTCCATCCATCATGGTGTTGCCACTCTGTACAGTCTCCCAGGTCGCAGGCTACAGCCACATCTCCCAGCTTCTCCTCTGCATCCCACTCTTAATGATCGACGTTTCATGAGAGGCACCTCAAGGTGGGGCTAAATGGTCTTACAGTATATTCCCAATCATGTCGCGTAGGCGGAGTCTGACTCTCATGCTCTCTGCTGTGATGCCGCCTGCCCAGTCTGTACTGTACATGACTAAAGCAAGAGGATGGAGTGAGTGAAATAAACCCTCACTTTTTATTTCTCGCTGCCACTTGTCTTTTTTTCTTTTTTTTTGTAATTTGACAGGGAGAAGGGGTTTGAATCACTGCGCGAGACTGCGAGAAAGCGTGCGCGTTAGTAGTGGAACACTGGCTGTCTCTTACGCACACCCTACTCCAGTGAAGGCAGCAGCAGTTCAGATCAGATTTCACATTCAGCTCCGACCAGCTGAGAGAGAGGCAGCTAGAGAGCAGGAGGGCTCGATTCTCCGCTTTCCACTCCGAAACCTCTTTTTTTTTCTCCCCCCCTGTTCGCTGAGCGCCACTAAACGCTCCTGCGAGGAAAAACCCGGGTGCGCGGCGCAATTATCGGGATTTTTCCCTCCCTCCTTCTTTTTTTCTTTTATGTATTTTTGCAGGATTTCAGCCGCGAGAGCGCCACAGAGAATTAGATAAGAGGGAAGAGGAAGAGATGGACGAGCAGCCGAGGTTGATGCACTCTCACACGGGGGTAGGCATGGCAGGGCACCCCGGCCTGCCGCAGCATATGCAGGAAGGCACCGGAGGAACGGACGGCGACGGAAGAAAACAGGACATTGGAGACATTTTACAGCAAATCATGACCATCACGGATCAAAGTCTGGACGAAGCCCAAGCCAGGTAAAGGACGTGAACCGGTTCACTGCCAGGAGGAGGAGGAGGAGGCGGCAAACTAGAGGGAAAAAATATAAAAAATTGGAAACATTAGGGGAAAAAAATATGAGCATGTAGCAAAAAAAAATATACAAATTCAAAATAAATGGAGATTTGGATGACAAGAAAAAAACACGAGGGCGTCGCGTTGCCTTGTGCAAAAAGCCGACAGAACGATTTTGCTCTAATTAAAATAACTCGACAACCGCGCTCCAACTGAAAATTAAAGTGTACGAAGTGGCGTTTATTGCCAGCGTGTCGGCCACCGAGAGCGTTTTTAAAACACTCGCCACCTTATTTGAGCCACGCTGCATTTATTGGTCAACACGGACGCGAAGCTCATCATTTATTCTAAATATGATTTGGACTCAGTAACAGTCCAGCCTCTCTCCCAAGTGCTGTGCAGTTTGTTTGCAGCTGGGAGCAAACGCAAATGCAACTTTCTCAGATTTTACCCGTTTGTGTACGCCACCATAAAATGAGTCAAGCTGAAATTGCACGTGTTAAAAATCAATTGTTTTATTTATGTAGCATGTATGTGATGAATTATATATTTTACACATATAGCTATAATCACAATACAATCAAAGGGCAACACATTAAGCTTGATGAAGGTGCAGGTGTTAATAATCCACTTGGAAATGTCTTTTCTGTAATCACAGACCTATAATTGTACTGTAGCATTTACCTTAACTTTAAAAACAAAACAAAACAAAAAGACAAAAAAACAAATGTCCAGTAATTTAGACTCTGGCTAAGTTTTGGATGAAGGTTGGATGTTGGTTTGTTCATGGAGCCACTTTTCTGTTTCAGGAAACACGCTCTGAACTGTCACAGAATGAAGCCAGCTCTTTTCAATGTCTTGTGTGAAATCAAAGAGAAAACAGGTACGTTGCTAATGCTAATTCTACACAGGAGTACTGTGCACTGTGAGGACTGCTCTGTTGTTGCCTCCAAGTATCCTCACCCAGGTGAAGTAGGAATACAGTAGAGCACCCAGTGATACGCAGCTTTAAAAAAAAAAAACACAGAGGCACAGTACCTGCTCTCCGTGAGAAAGAGTGTTATGTGAGTGTGTGTGTGTGTTTAATCATCAAAGAGTCACTTTCTGTTGAGGCTCAAATTCACATCGGAGAACCTGATGTTGGTGGCTCACTCGCAGCACAATTCACCATATAAATTTCACTGACATGCAAGACGTGTGTTTCCTCCTGTAGCTGTAAAGTCTGCGCGTTTCACAATAGGAACTGCGGACAATTACCTCCAACAGCCCTTATCAATTATCGTGTCAAAATATGAATGAGTTTTTTTTTTTTTTTTTTTTGTTATGCTATTGTGGAATAATAGAGAGTATTGAGCAAAATTGTCACAAGCACGCTGACGTCTCCCCTTGTGAGTTATCTGTCAAGTCTGGTGAATACGTCTCTTTCTATTATGCATTGTGTCTCTCCATTAAAGCAGTTGTGAGGGAGCATGTCAGCAGAATAATTGCTAGGAGAGAAATAACATAACATAGGAGGCGTAAGTCATGTTTCCAAATCATTTTCCCCGTGACATTTTGGAAATTGGCACAGACGGAATTCAGTGCACTTCAGAGTGATAGCGTGCGTCTCATCTTTCATTTCCCTGTTTTTATGCTGATGTGCCATAGGACTCTCCAGAACTTACACTGTCGAGATACTGAGTCGCGAAAAGCGTGGCAGTTTAGGACGAGAGCGAGCGCGTTGCGTGGGTGTTTCACACTCATCAGTGCATGAAATCAAAGGGAATGGCTGTCGGACGAGGACGATATTGTTTTCATTGTCTTTAAAGTTGCACTTGCTCATACTTGACCTTTGTGGTGGCGGAGGCTGGTGCTGTTTATATTGTTCCTTGTGCGTGTGTGTGTGAGCCCACCCTCGCCGGGTGCTTTCATGGTTTTCATTGAGGTTTTCATTGAAGTTCACCTTGCTGCCCCCCCCTTACCCCCACCTCAACCCAACCTGAGCCTGGCAGTTTATCTTGAATCGGCCGCTGCCTCGGGAGAGAGCAGGGGGGCCTTTTGAAGCCTGCTGGCTCGCTCTTCTTTTTGTTGTCTTGGTAGGTTTTTTCGGAGGGGGGGGGGGGGGGGCAGTGACACAGTTATGCATAGTGTTTTACTCCCTGGCGCTTCTCGGAGTTCACCCAGAGTTCGGCTCTGCTGAGAGTACAAAGTAACTTGGACCTCTTCCTGCCCGCACACCCTGTCTTTTCTCTTTCAGCTGGTAACCTATGTGTACAAGGTGCAGCTTATGGAGCTTTACGCACGAGATCTGGTCGCTTGTGGACTTTCACTTTACACAGTTAGCTCTGCTCAAGTGTTAGCAAGACACATTTATGGACTAATTCAAGTTTTAAAAAAAAAGTTCCCAACCTTTTTAATCAGCTTAATTAATAAAGTAGTTTTCAATAATGTTCTGTCGCGCCTGCAGTGAAGAGTAATTTCATCCTCGCTCTCAACATCTCAGCAGTGCTGTCAGGTTTAAAGTATGTGTTGAGTGTTAGAAAGATCCATTTCCTTTCCATGAAAGAAGTCTGCGGAAAAGTTCATGGGACTCACACGTTAGGAAAATCAAGTCAAATGTTGTGTCTGCTCATCAAATCAAGACCATACGACTTGGAAGAGAAAACCAATACGTATCACTTAGATTCTTATTTTTTTTTTTGCTGAGCCCAGCAGTGCATATTTAACAGAGCTACTGCTTATACGAATCAGTATTTCCCTGGTAATGCACGAGTTTGAATTTCAGTGTTAATTAACTACAGCGGTTTGAAAGAGTCGCAGCTTGTTGCTCCATCTAGTGGCGCCTGTCTCCCTTAAAATTCAGGTTAAAACACAGTGACGTGGGTTATGAGTAAATTTTTTTAAGGTATTGTAAGTTTAACTTTCGATTTCTCAGTTTATTGCATTTACATTTCGACTGCGCAGACCAGGACAGAGCAGAGTAAGCAGTTTTTTTTTGGCTCACATGTTAGTTGAGATTCTTAGGTTTGTGGTTTGTGGAAAAAAAGAAGAAGAAGAAAAAAAAGCTCTTAAAGGACTTTATTTTACAGTAAGTACTAGAATTGATGTGACCTACGAAATCCTTCTGAAGCAACTTTAAATATTAGTGTACAGACCAACAGCTTTAGTCACTCAGCTGCAGTTGAGCTGTAACCGAGTGCAGAGACAGAGTGTGTATCCACAGAGCTGCTGTTTGCTTGTGTATATTTTCCATCCCTGGCTGTCCCTGGAGCAGCTGACAGCACCTGCAGGACACAATGCCGCCGCTGATCTAGGGCCTGAACTTGTGACCCGCTCTGTGTATTTTTGCTGGGATGAAGTGAGGGATGGCCAACAGAAATATTGTGCAGTTTAAACAAGCACAATAGTGCAGCGGCGCCCCAGAGGAAAGGAAGAAGGAAGGAACTCTTTATTTAAAACTATGACTTTTTTTGTTTTCTGTTTAGGGTTTTTAAAAAAAAAAAAAAAGAAAAAAAGAAACGCAGACACCGCCTCCGTCTTCGCCCAGTTTCATTCCAGGCATATTTGGGTTGTCTATTTTACTTCAAAGGAATGCTGTTTTTCAGACGCCGTGTGTGTGTGTGTGTGTGTGTGTGTGCTTGTGTGGCATAATACATTCCTAAGAGGAGACGGAGCATAAAATATATAGAGCATATTAATTATGTGACTGCATGTGTCCTAAATGTAGAGCAAAGGTAAAAGCGTCCGGGTCTGCCTGTGTTGGTGCTCGTCCTAGCAACGTCGGTGCGCTCTGTTAGTTTCTCACAGAGACTTTCCAAAAATATATCAACAGTTTGACTCCGCTGCTATTGGGCCGTGAAACCTTAACCTCTCACTAACTGAATTCCTTAAGTTAACGGGCTGGTAAATATAGACGTATCAGATAATCTGTCTGTCTTTGTTCCAGGTATTTTTTAAGGTGGACTGACTGATTTCCCCAGGTCATCACCATCACTTTTTTTTATTTTTTTATTGATTGATAAAAAAAAAAAAGGCCCCTTTATATAAGCAAAAGCTTGACAAACTGATTTGGAAAATGAGCTGCCTTGACCTCTGTAAACACTTCATCAACATCATAAATCTCTGGCACTGTCAAACAAAACCACTCCTTGACTGAGCTGCTCAGTAAATGCACTGCTCTGACTTAGTGTTTAATTTTTTTCCTCTCAACCTCGACAAAAGGCCAGCTTTCTCGTGGCCCGTGTTTGTATAGTGTAAGGTTTCAAGCCTAGGGGATCCTCCATTTATAAAAATGACTAGCCGAGTGATGTAATGTTATTTTTTGAAGGGTGAAAATAGGGTGTTTTACAGAGGGCAGTCGAGCAGCGTTTGACAGGATGAAATGAGCCAGAGGTCTGATTATGGAAGGTGCATGGAAGCCTACACCACATTGACTTGTCAGACCGTTCAGATGCTTGGCATCTGCCTATTTGTATTACAGAGAAACACACTGGAACAGCCTTCAAAGGGTTCAGGTGTGATGTAATCTTTAAAACGCGATATGAGCTGGTGCGGTGCTAGTGCTGTCGCTCAATTCATTGAGAAGATTATCTGCAGGAAATGAATTACCAGTAGTTTGGATATGTGATTATTATTTCTCAAAGTTTTCAGCGCTCGTTTTAGATTAAAAAAAAAACATGGCTGCAACTAAAACAGTTTGTTTTTTTAAACTAATGAATTAATTAATATTATTATTTACTTTCTCTTAAATAAAATAGAAAAAAGTCAAAAACATAATTTCTCAGAATGTGAAGCAAAATATCACCTTCAAAAACATAAATTTGTCACTTTTTTTGAACATTAATATAGTAAATTAATATTTGGTCTACTGCCCTAATCTATTAATTGATCATTGCAGCTTTAGACAAAACCAAGAGATTTGGAGCCGTAATTAGTAATTAGTCGTGATTAATTAATGACAGTTCATTTCTGAGCCTTTAATCCAAATCATCAATTGCTAAACTAGAAAAAAAAAGCTGTTTAAATTAATATCCAAGTTATTTTCTTGATTGATGTATTAATCAGAGGACCTATAAAATGTCAGATAGTGGATGAGCTGCAGTCCTAAAGTGGTGGCACGCAGCAAACTGCTCGTCAGGCCGGGCCGTAACAGCTTCTTGCAGGGTTTGTTGGGAGTCGTTGACAGTGCAAACAGGCGGGCGTTAACGGCGCACGTTACCCTCTGTGCGCAACATTACACGGCGGCGTACAGTAGGTCTTACAGGGCCGTGCTTCCGCTCTCGTGATCGTCTCTCGGCGGACACGGGTACGTGCAGCTTTTGTCTCCCTCTTATCCTTCCTCGCCTGTGCTGATGCAGCAGCATTCGTGGGGAGAGAAATGCCAAGCTCGCCGCCACAGCTGTTTCCCCAATCTCTCCTGCTTATTCATCCACTGAGAGAGAGGAAGAGCTGAAGCCTAATTCTGCTCCGAGGATGCAGACAACTGGGCAAGATGTTTTTTGATTAACCGGCGCGAGACGCGTATATCGACTTTTCCGGTTCTGTGTTCGATGCAGAATCCTAATCACAGGATCATCAGTGAGTGACAGCATTGTAAATGGTGACTTAATACCATTACAGTATAGAACAATGTGGTTACATTATACATTATGCAAATTGTCATTCTCCTAATTGATACATGTTAATCATATTAAGGAGCTTAATTATAGGAATCTTACTGTGCTGCGATTTGGTAATTAACACTGACATCACATGTACAAGGAAAGTGATCTATTTTTTTTTTTTCTTCTCCAGGAGTCGTATCCGTATTGTCGTACCCTACTCTCATCCTTGTGAAAAGGAAGCGCCAGCGCTAAACCGTTTTTATATTTTTAACTTCTGAATTTCCTGAACTGATGAATGATTTTTTTCCTCTCGGCTGAAGGCCGCTGGAATGTAGTTTGTAGAAAAATTACACCTCGCTCCGAGCTGCTCTGCCGGTGTGGAGATTACAGAATGAAGGCAAGATCCGAGCAGACTTGTAAAAGAGCGCGGGCCTCAATCCTTTACCCGAATGTCGACTCCGGTGCTCAGCGCTGAGAAACGATGGCTAAAATATCACTGTTGTGCCATTTACCTCGATCAAGGCTCCCTGTGCAGTCTCGGTCCCTGCAGGTTTGTCCCGCTTTTTTTTTTTCTTTTTCCTATATACACACATATATATATATATACACACACACATACCGGTCTCCTTAATATGTAACGAATTTAATCAAGTCTGCAAATTTGTTATGCACGTTAAATTGAACATGCAATGGCACATTTAAATGTGGTTGCCATACCAACCCCCCAGGAGTTCATTTTCCATAATGTAGTGTTTGGAATCTCATTTCCTCCACTCTCCCCTGCTGCTACTTGCAGACGCCACCTCCAGGCTTCCACTGTATGTTCACTGTGAAGGAGGCTCGGCTGCAACGGCTTTCAAACACTGGAGGGAGAGAGAGAGAGAAAAAAAAAGAGAGAGGGAGAGAGGCCTCTCTCCACGTAGTGGAAATGACACAAATTAATATACACTACTTAAACCAGACCAAGATTAATGGTTCCCTTTCGCTGCAGCTTAGTCCCACTGTCAGTTGCCGGGTGCTCGTTGGACAAAATCAACACTAATCAACATTTATTCCACTTTTGCCCTGGGCTCTCAGGAGTCTGGCAGGACTGCCTGCCCCCCTCCCACCCCACCCACCACCCCCACCCCACGCTCCCTCCTCACCTCCTCCCTTCCCTCCCAGCAATCCACCCCTCCCTCCGTCCGTCTCGCTACGCTTTTCACCTCTCATCCAGCTCCTCCATACATCACCCTCCTCACACCGCTCCGCTCCTCAGAGGAGAGTGCGCCCCCTCCTATCAGGCCACATTAGAGTCATGATAGATTTTCTCTTTTCATTTGCATCTGATATTTAACACAGCAAAGCAGTTGCTTTGTCACTTTACAGTACGGGCGTGTGTGTGTGTGCGCGCGGGGCTCTTGAGCGTGTGTGTGTGTGTTTTTGAAGGAGTCGGTAATCTTATCTGCACTCAGTCACCACTGCATTATGAGAAACAGGATATGTATTCACTGTTCAGTCAGGAGTGTGTGCATGTGTGTGTGTGTCAGGTATTACAGTATTACACAACCCTTCATTTTCTGGAAAGTAGTATTTTAGAGTACCCACGGCTGTAAACTGAACTCCCAAGCTCTTGCCATAATAGAAACTTATCACATGAGCGTTTCCTCAATATTTACAGAGCTTAGTCTGAAACGACACGCTGTTCGGTCTGTGCTGCGTGTTGTACTTTTCCTTTTGATTTCAGCGACTCGCAGCGGTGGCGTCTAGCGGCACGCTGACGTCTCCCTCGGCTTCGCCAGCCTCGCAGAGCCACACGAAGCGTCGCATGAAGGCCCGTAATTGGCCGAGCTAATGCAGGTCGCAGTTGCGGCTCGTCTTCTCCATCGTTCCACCAGCTCCGGCAAAAACAAACTCACAGGGGCCGTCATTAAGACGCGCACGCCCCAACCTGTGAATGCGCAGTGAATGAAGTTGGCGTTATTATATGAAATCCAGTGACTGGATTGAGTCTCGGAGAAGACGTGGAATTTTCTCATTTCAAGAGCTACTTATGAACGGTGGACTCTAATCTGTAGGTGCTTCTGGTTTATCCATAATTCATTACTTAAGCGTCTGTTTTCAGACATCACAGCGTGTTCTCACTCCAGCATTAAAAAGCACTGATGTCAGCTCATGTGATGGGGTTTGTCACTTTTTAATGATAATTTAAACAACTGGTTGCGCAAGAGAAACAAACAGCGGAGAATGCTTGGCTGAATGGATTATCGTGACACGCGAAGTTTGGAGAGATGTGTTTTCGGATCTGATGAAAATTTAAAAAGAGCTAATTCACCCTCGCATGTATTTCACCCAGATGTTTTTTTTCTTACCCACAATTTAAGGATCGTAATGCGCAGCAGCACTGGGTTGAAAGGCAAGGAAACACGGCGAACGGGCGCAACAGTCCATCACAGCAGTTGAGATTTTATTGACGTCCTGTAATCTGAGGTGGAATCCCTCTTGCCACAGCCTCCGATCCGAAGCCTGCGCGCGCTGCTTTGTTCTCCTCGGAGGAGGAAAATTGTGCAAACAGCTGATGCCCCTTTTCCTACATTGCCAAGATATTCAGCGCAGTGTTGTCCATCTTGTAGTCCTGCATGGCCGGAGGCATTGTCATGGCACCAACTGGCCTCATTGAAGTGACACCCGAGTGCTTTGTCAGCTTTGTGTCTCAGGTGCCAACCTACGCTTCCCAAAATAAACTGTCATGCAATGTGGCAGGACAGAAAAATGTAGCGGGAGCATGTTTGGACCCCGCGCGTCCCCGTCCCCCTCGCCCGCCTGTCCCCCCCCTGAAAGGAAACAAATGTTCCGTAGCTGAAATGTATTGTGATTTTGGACGCCTTCCCAGCATCAACACCGGTGACGTGGTGGGGAACTTAAAGCGCAGGGTGTGATCGTCTGCCGCATCGGCGGGGGTCACAGCAGGTGGGATCAAAGACGCAAAACGTGGGGTTTCTCTTCACCGATGCTATTTCATTATTTTTTTTTTTTATAACAGATTTTATTTCACCGTGGACCTGTTACATTTTGCATTTTGACAGCTCTTTGTTATCTGCAGACATCCTCTTCCAGAAATAACTTATGCTCACTGAAGTAAGCTCCTCTTCCTGCTTTATTATGGTCTGTCATTTTCTCTCCGCGGTGCAACATTACACCAAGAGAGTCGATGGAGGATGTGCACTTGGTTGGAGCCGCTTTCGGACGGTCGGGGAGGGTGTTGAAAGTCGTATGCGGAGATACCTCACTGACCTCTAAAGTGTAACCGGTGGCCGTGTCTGCCCTGTTGGACGCGGCCCTCGGTGTGTAATTCTTGTTAGATCGCGCTGTGGCCTGTGCGCTGCCGTGACATTGTTATGACTAGTGGACTGAAGTAAAGGTGGGAGTCACAGAGGCTTGAAATGGAACCTCAGTCCGCACCTCCATAATGAGGAACCAGCAGCTAATCATGCAGACAAAAGGAAGGATTCTGTAGGCTGACAGGGAGAGGTCTAATGATGTTTCACTAAACATGGATGGCTGCAGAGCTTGGAATCCGAACAGCATTTGACCTAGGATTGTCCAGGAGGCGGTGAAACGGGCTCATTACTTTTCCAGGGGGGTCACTGCTCCATCCAGGCGAGACAATAATGCGGTTAAAACCGCGCACGCAAAGGCTGCTAAAAACAGAATAAATTAAACACTTGTGTTTTTAATACGCCGAGTATAAAATCCTATTGGTGAAAATTAGAGCTCAAGTGCGTGAAAGCCCCCATTTGGATTTCATTATGGAGCGTTTCAACCAATACAGAGAAAAAACAAACTCATGCATAGTTGGATAGTCCAGCAACCAATCACAGACACTTTGTCCGAAACAAATTTGACTCAACAGGGCTCAGATGACATGTATGACTGCATTGCTGTTGCTCTTCTGGCCTTCTCTTCTTACCGCACAAAGCTTGTCAAGCAGATTTGTTTGATCTTCGCCCGGGCATAATCGGCTCCCATCGGAGTGACTCCAGGCCAACTTTCCACCACAAAAATTTTGTGGGAGAGCGAAGTTTGGGCCGGCTTCCAGGTTAGAACCAGGCTGCGCTCACAAATATGTGAGTGTTTTGCAAGTAAACATCAAAGGGTGTCTCTCAAATGCTTCATATTGAATATGAATTCAACAGAATTCTCTGCAAATACCCCAAAAACCACTGGAAATAAATACATTTCTAAATGCGCTGCGTTGTCAGCGCCCATCTACCCTGAAGCTGTAGCACGAATGTTAGCTTCACCAACGGCCATTAAGGAGATATTTTCCTGCTGGAATAAAGAGAGAATAAATCAGTTTATTGATGGGCTGAAAATTCTTCTCACTGGTTGGATTTTCTGCTGTACCCTGTAATTAGTAATTGAATATGTGTCTTATACTTATAGTCAGGCAAAACAAGAAATTAAATAATCTCCACGGGTTTCCTTTCAAAGTTTTCTGTCCATTTTTTAGACTAAACAATGATTCAGTTAATAAAATAAAAGACAAAAGAAAAAAATCAGAACATGAATTGATGATCAAAATAAAGAGTGCTTGCCGCTGTAAAAGCCAGCTGGCCACCCTGTCACTGCTCTTCCAGCAGATAAATTAACGTCGCTCCGGCCTCTGCTGCAAAGAGATTGTGTTGTTAAGTTAATATTCTGACAACAGAGATGAGATAAAGAGGTTTTAGGAGTTTGGAGGATAGTGTAACCTTGATAAAACGCTCATCTCAGTGACACTGATTTTCACCATCCATCTTCATCTGATATGAAGTATGCAAATGGTGGCATCGGCTGGGAGTGGAGTACAGTGCTGTTAAATGGGCCATTTCAAATGTTCTTTGTACCATGCTGACTTCCAAAAAAAATTCACTGTCAGCCAGCGCGCCACATCTTGAAGTCTTTTTGGAGGCGCTTTTCCACCTTTATCTTATATTTTCTTCTATTTATTCCGCTTCCATCCACCCTCTCTTCCCCCATTTTTTTCTCTCTCCCCGTCTCCAGCTTTTTCCCTTCCCCTCTCCCTGCGTGCCATACAAATTAGGCAGACACTGACAGTGTCAGAACGGCTACTCATGAAATATTAACAGCTTGTAGAGAATTTTACATTGCTACATTTCTCTTCATTTTTAACTATGTCAGCACAGGCTGTGGAACATTTATTTGTGTGAGTTCAGGAAGGCTATTACCCTAACAGCTTTTTTTTTTTTTTTTTTTTTTTTTTTCGTGTTGTAGATGATATCCATCACCCCTATTTCCACATGCATATAGTTTGTCTCACCTCAGATATCTTTCCCCGGCAAATGGAAGCGATTGGAGTGTGTTTATTTTTTTACCTACCGCATCCAGGGAACGGATACGAGGTTCTTGATGTAACGAAGCGTTTATATTGCCTTATGAAACCAGTAATTATCTCTTTATGAGTAAGATAAGACCAACGTTTTGCATTGAACAACATATGGGCAGTTGTTAAAATGTCAGGACTGTGATAAACAAGTCCAATTAGAAATTGCGTGGGATTAGTATTCCTGAGCATAAAAGGGAATTTGAGAAGCATCACGCTCCTCTCGCCTGGCTTTAAGACGGCTGCTATTGCTTTTGTTTATTTATTTATTTATTTGTTATCTCCCCGGTTCACTTCTGGTCTTCAAGCGCCTTCGGCTCAGTGGGCGGGGATGGCCTCTCCCTTTCTGCCTTTTTTGTCGGATGGCCTCTGTAAAGATGGAGCTGTCAATCACGCGCAGGCTCCCAGACTCTTGAGAGGCAGCATCAGTTTTCAATGAGGAACTGGAACAATGACTTTTGTTGTCACACATGTGCGTTTCTGTGGAGCGTTCCGTGGACAGCGTGTGTGTGTGTGTTGCTCCGTAATTAAATTCATCCTCTCTGTCTGCAGTGAATTTAGACTACGTGTTGTTTTGAAGGGATGATAATTCCGCTGCAACAATGTTACATGTAAGCGCAACTTTTTTTTCTGACCTCCTTTCTTTTTCATTTACAAATCACATGCCCCAGGTTGGGGTCGTCGGGGCGGCTGAGGAAACGTGCGTCTCTCGTGATAGTTCCGGACTCCTGTGTCTTGATTAGATTCAGACGCAAAATAACGTCGGTTGCATTTAAGGGAGTTGGAAGAGAGTGACACAATCTGCGGAAACAATTACATGTTGCAGTGATCTGGAGTTTACAAACCTTTGTGTCACACCGTAAAATCTAATTTCATTAGATTTCACTGGATTCAAATTGTTGATGTTAACGAGCGAGTGATAATGTGCATGTCGTGCATTCAGTATAATAAACATCTGAAGGACTCGTTGCTGCGGAGACCATATAAAAATTCAATATTGCCCCAAAAGCAGCCTTGCTCATTATTTCCACCTTTTCAACCAGCTGCTTGATGTACTGCTAATGTAACCGGGGTCACGTCACGAGAGAAATCCGTTCCAATGCCTCTAAATGCTTTCAGCGTGGACACAGCCTTATCATATTGCCAAACCTACGCTGAGGACAACCAACGCAGAAGCGGTTCTGAAGATCCAGGTGTGAATATTCTTTCTGCGCTCGCTTTGTTGCTATAAAATAAATGGAGGAAAATTAGTTAATGAGCTGTGTCCTCCTCTCTTATTATATGTGGCTCGGGCTTCCTCTCCTCCTGACTAATGATGATGTGTGGCACAGGTAGCTGTCAGCGCAGCGTGATTAATTAAAAGGAAAACTAGGCCAATTTGTCATATTGTTTTAACAGTGGTCAGGGAGCAAGGCGGATCCTTCCCCACCCTCTCTGCCGCCGACACCCGAGTAACTTGTTGGGTTTCTGCAGCTATTTGTGAGAACTCTCATCAGCTCCGGGGGAGTTTTTATCAGCGCCTCTCCGCTCAGCCTGCCTCGACACCGAGCCGACAACAATTAGGGAGGCGTCTGCTTTGGAATGGGGGCGCAGAAATATAAGCGTGCCAAGCGAGGCTGACATAATGAACGGATCCAGTACAGAGGCGAGCGCTCCTTTGTCTTCGGAGTTTCAGTTTTCTGAGAAGCACCGAGGGTTTTTGCCACTAAGCGCGGCTCGAGTTGCGTTCGAGTTTCAGTGTTTGTCTTTTTGAGGTCCATCCGTGCAACAGTAATTAGCATTGTTGAGGAGCCGGCGTAGTTTTCAGCGCACGCTGACTGAGGCTTCTCAGCTGCCAGCTGTGGGTCTCGCTGCAGGCCCGAGTCGAGAGAGCAGAAGCCTTGTTTGTGTTGGACTGCAGCGTCGCTCCCAGTGTGCAGCCTGGCCCTTGTCAGTGGTCCTGTCATATCTGTCTCGGGCCTGTCCCGACAGCCGAGGCGGGCTCGTCCTTGGAGAGACAGGTGTCAGCAACTTGCACCTCCTCCCTCCGCTGTCCACCTCCCACCCACCCACCCTCGTCCGCAGCAGATGTCTTCTGCAATGGAGCCTCATATTTGAAGCTGAGCAACTCGGAAGGGAAGGGTCATCTCTGCCACCCATTCGCAGCCGCCACATCGCGAGAGACTGTGGCTCTGCGAGCGCGTGAGAGCGCTCACGTCAGACACGGAGCATCCACCAGAGGAGACTGTCCCAGTCCGAAAGCATTACAGGCTGGGCCCGCGTCCTGACTGACTTACACACTGACTGACAGCTTTATTGTGTCCTTTGAGGAACGGGGATGAAAGGCTTTCATGAAGAGGCCTTCTAAACACAGACCATACTCGGTCGTGCTTGGCAAGAATTGCTCGTTCCTTTGTATGCATTGTTGTTTCTTTGTGTAGAGTCCACGTCTTTTAGCTGACAGCACACTTTTCTTTTTTCTTCTAATTGTACGAAAGCAGCTGTGGGGGGAATCAGACTTGTTATATTCTGACTAGCTGTAAGGACGCAACAGGAATTTCACGAGGAATACTTCATCTTTATGAAAGATGAAAGCAGTGTAATGGCACTGTGGCTGTTTTCCAGTAAGGGCTGCAGGGGTGGGCTTCTCGAGGCTGATCCAAACTACAGTAAGAGCTGCATATACGGCTGAGGGCATAAAGACAGTTACTTCATTTTATTTTTTTTAGTTCATTTGTTTTTTTTCTCCATTTTTTTTTTTTGCAGTTACCTGAATTGATCGACGGCAAAGCCAGACAAAGATTGCTGTATATTTAATGTCTTTCAGCAGCCACATTAAGGGTGCAGTTTGTATGGTTGGTGGTGGGTGAAGGGGCTAGGGCTGGGGTGGGGGTGGGGGGGCTGCTGTGACATTAATAATTTAATTGCAGTCGTGTATCTGAATGCTGCATGAGCGCCAAGTGATGGATATTTTTAATGATATGAAGAGTGAAGCCCAGAACGATCAATGCTGGCACACACACTTTCCAACCACACACACACACACACACACACACACACACACACACATAGAGTGTCTGTCAATGTGAATCTAAGAGCCTGGTGAGGATGATTGTGCTCCCGCACTAATATTGTTTTGGTCCGTAAGCCGTCTGGTCTGATCTTACAGGCTGAAGGTCTCCGGCCCAAATGACTCTGTCCCCTTTGCTGGTGCTGTCAGAACTGACAGTCCTCATGTTTATTTCATTTTGCGTCTGGGCTGTCTCGTTTCCCTATCCTCCAATGTCATTAACGCTCCGAGCCAGGACCCTGCAGTGGCGCGCCTAATGAATTCCTCTGCGGCTCCTCACTCCCCACCTAGTTACCCCAGCTCAAGGTGTCAAATTAAAACAGGCTGGGAAGAGAGAGACGGAAACACTTTGTGTACACGCGTGTCTGTGTTTGTTTTAAGTGGTTATTACAGAGAGAGTCTTGGTTTCCTGGCCACTGAGAACAAATGAACTTTTAATCTTTTAATTAAAAATGGGCAAACAACAAAAGACGAAATAAAAAATAAAAAAACACCTCTGTGGTGTAGCGGAGGGTTTGATGCTGTATTACACACGGCGCTTCTGAAGTCGACATGCCGCTTTAACCCTCTATTTTTTGGTTGATGATCGGTGTAATTATTGTGCGTCACTTGATGAAGAATTGTCGCTTTTAACATTTGGGATCTCCGGGATAATTTGGGGAATGAAGTCGGCGGCGGTGAGGATGCCTGGGTGACTGCTAATTGTGCTTATTTAGTCGTCATTGTGATAAGCGTAACGAGGCTAGACGTGTTATTGAGCTGTGAGGCTGCAGCGGTGGGGAAGCAGATTTCATACATTCACGCCACATTATGGAGGCTTTACGAAGCGCATTTTGTTTGTGGGGTATACACCGTGTGAACATGATCAGGTTTTGTTTTTTTTAACATCAAAACACGCTTTTGCGAACATAGCGCTCTTTGATTAGCACTGTTTTTTCCCCTCAATTCTGCTTCGTGAGAATACAGCCGAGGCTAAGCGAGAGTGTACCAGCGTGTCCATTTCCCAGCGGAGACCCTTCAGAAGTGACCACACTGCTGCTGCTGGACTGTCAGAGGAGCGGGCCCCCCCTTGTGTGGCTCCCTCCCTTTCCCTGACAGCACCGGAAGATGGAAAATGGTGTCAATCAATTCATCAGAGCAGCACGGGTGGCTGTGCAGAGAGGAGAGCTGGGGGCGTGGTAATGGCAGCGTGCAGGAGGAGCGCAGCACATGATTATGGCTCCCCGCTGCAACTATTTCCCCCCGTCGCCGCCGTAGCTGATGCTGCAGCGCCTTAAAGGAATGAGTGACTGCAAAGCCGTCGGCTGCAGAAGATTCCAGTGGAGCGTCTTTAGCGGACCACAGTTGCATTCCGTTGTCTCGCGGGAGCGTCTGGAATAGGCCTCGCCGTGCTCTCCACCGTCGCGACTGTGCTTTGGACCACCTTGGCATTCAAAGTCCACAGCTTGTTAGAGTGGAAGAATGTGCCGCGTTAATTAAAGATGTGTAAATATGCTCGAATGGGCCGCATCTTCACATTAGAGAGATTTGCGGAATCAGTGCTGTAATATATTTTAATTAAGGATTAATTAAAAAATAATGGGGATTTTATTTCGCCTGGCAGACCGGCCTTGGACGCGATTCTGGCGTCTGCTGTGAGCTCATCAGTGGAATATTGAGCACCACGCCTGCTTCTCAGGAGCACGGGGAGACTCTCAAGGTCTCTAGAAAACAAAAGCTCTACCCTCTCCTGTGCTGGGAAAAAAAAAAGCAGCAAGGAAAACAGACATTTACTGTGAGAGGGAGTGGCCAATGCGTTGGCTTAATTAAATTCCCTCCCTCCCCCCCCGCCGCCCCACACCCCCATCCTCACCCTCACCCATCCTCTTCTCGCTTTTTCGGCTGGCAGAGCAGCAGAGTGGCTCTGAGACACGGAACACTAGTTGTGCTGGCAATTATGTTAATGGGATGCTATTAGGCCATGATTCCGTATGAGCGATCGGGGAGAAGAAGAGCCCCGGCGGCAGAAAATGATAACGGAGCGTGCGCCTCGTTGATACCGCTCCAGCAGGATCATTTGCATAATGAACCCTCCCCACTAACGAGGGGTGTGGCCTCGACACCGAGCTACTTAGAAAGCTCAGGAGTCGCAGCGTGAGGCGAGCCGACAGTGAAGGCACAATGTGACAAAAAAGATTCATGGACTTCACTAGTCGCTGCGAAAGCCATTTTGGCACGAATTTAACTGTAGCATGCAAATTCCGACGCTCGCTCCTCTGCGAGCTCACTTCACAGGCACTGCTCAGTGTTTCCTTATACAGAGAGACATGACAACGCAGTTTCTTTGTAACGCACGCTTACCTTGAAAAATAGACGAGGAAGTCTCCGTATAGCGGGCTCTTTGGCCTCATTTAGTCTACGGCCTTGGACTGGCTGAAGTCAAAGGCGAGTTTCTGCCCCTGCGTGGTGTTGGCACATACACTGTATTGTTATTTCTGGCAGCTACATTCTAAAATGTCTTCGGCTTCCATAAATAGTTCCAAATAAAATATTCATTACGCTGCCATTGTCAATTTATTTGTGCTCTTTTTTTTGTTGCTCTCCGAGTCAACATTTTTGCATTCCACGTACAGGGGACGCGTAGACGTTTCTTTTTTTTCCAGCTCAGGTATTGGGAGCATGATTCACTAGGCTTCAAGATGGAAACTACCTTGGGGCACCACAGCCCTGTGGATTTCCCTCGGCGGCTAAAATAAAACAAACCGAGCAGGGATTGCGCTGCTTCTTTCGCATTACACACATATATATATATATTTGCCGAGCGTAAGGTTATCCACTGGTGTTATTGATCCAAACCCCAACGATTCATTATTAATTTGTGCGGCGTTTCTATCCGTGCGCCGCTCCTCTTCCCCTTGATGTCTTGATGTATTATTTGTGTGTCCACGCAGCGCGCCTATTTTCCTGCGGCACGGCCCGTCGTCTTTAGACACAGCCTCAGGATTTGATCGGAATGATCTGGGGGCCCAGGGGAAGACATTAAACACCCAGAATGCCCCTCAGGCTGCTCTCCCCTCCTCTCGTTCTCAACCTTTCATTCTCCCTTAATGAGAACTCCTCCTAATTATTTCAGTGGCTGGAGCGTGGGGACACAGGCTGAGTTAGATCCCCTGCGCTCGGACGTGACTGCTATGCTGATGAAGGCAGGGGATCAATAATTTAGGCCCTAGCCTTAATGGTGGGTTGAGGAGAAAGCGATACATCTGAGTCAGAGATTACATTTTAAAGGCACAGCCAGAGCTCCAGCCGGAGTTAACTAGAAATCCCTGAATGTGTTTGCTGTAAACAGCTGACACATTTACGTTTACTGGAATCCTTATTGCTCTTCCTCTAAAGCTAAGTCCGCGTCTAAGTGCTTGTTTACCTAGCTTTGTATAGCCTGAATTCACTTATTATCGTCTGCAGACTCACTCCAAAGATGACTCGCTCGCCAAATGATTTGCATTTGAAGTATGTGGGGATATAATTGATTTAGAGGCATGAATATTGATAGTATCTTATCAGCTTGGTGCCCATCCCTCAAACCGCTCTGTGGAGAATAATGGTCCTCTGAGCATTTTTCTGGTCATCTTGCTTTAGCGGATGCACACATAATCTTTAAGTGTACAGAGCCTCGGCTCCATGAAGCCCCTCCATCTCCCTCTGGGGAGGCATCCATGCATCTTTTAAGGATTCTTCACATCAAGAAGGCCTGAGCAGAGTACCCTGCAGTCTCTCCCTCTCAATTATTGAAGCTGGGATTTTGATGCTGTTTTTTTTTTTTTTTTTTACTTAGCCTTGGAAGAGAGGAGTAGGGAAGGGAGCCACATACAGAGGACAGTAGCCAAGCCAGGCCTCACGTCCCCCTCTTGAAGGAAGAGAAAGATGGTGACAATTTTCTGTGGCAGTTTATTAGAAGATTCTTTTTTTTTCTTTTACTTTTTCTTTTTTTTTCTTTTTTCTTTTTTCAAATGGAAACTTGGAGGAGGTTTTGAAACATTCATACGGATTTCATATTGCAGACATTCCTGCTTCAAACAGAATGATTCACTGCGGGTTGCATTACAGCTTTCCAGCGCCGCATACACTGTCACTGCACGATAGAAGGAAGGGCTGCATCCAATTATAACAAGGGACACATTTGCTCACAGTGTTTCCTTTGATTGATGTGTGAGGGCTGTGATCGGGGCTCTAACGAAGTCCAAATGGCTCGGATTGAAACGTTACTTATTGCCTCAGCCCGACGAACAATAACATCAACAACAGACATCAGTGTCCTCTGTGCTGGTTGCCATAGAAGTGGTAAAAATGAGTGATGAATCAACTAAACTCGAGACAGGATCTCACGTTATTCTCTTCATCACTTGTAATGTAAGAAGATTTAGTTATTGCGTACAGGCTGTGGGTACAGAATCCCACTTGGCCTTGATTGGATCATTGTTTATTTTTTCATTTAAGCGCCAAGGAAGTCATGCAAACTCCACAAATTGTTTGGCTGATGGCAATGGCACTCCACATAAACTCCATCTATTGTCTCTGTGAATTGCAGCTGCCTTTAAGTCTGATTAAATATTGATATCCATGTAAACACTTGTGCCATATTGAGTACTTTATCCAGAGTCAGAGTCTCCCTCTGCAGCATGGAATGGAGCTGCTGCCCCGCATGAGAAATAGGCCCATTGTTTCAGGGATCATTGTTGATTTATGGTGACAAAATAAAGTGTTCTGACACAGAGCTGAAATTAAGGCCCAGCCAATTTCCAGCTCAGGTGTCGGAGAATTTGAATAAATGCCTCTGCAAGAGTGGGCTAACGCGCATGTCCTCGGTTTACGGTGCACGCGAAGCTGCTTTGAACAGCGGCGGCTGTCGCAGTAATTTAATATTGTCTTCCACAGGCATAAATATTCGCTGGTTGGGAAAAAGACAGAGGATTAGTACGGCCTAATTGATAATTGACAAGATTTATTCAGCATCTACAATCAATCAAGACAACACTCTGTGAAGTGGTGTGCTACATGAAAGCCAACATGTCTTTGATTTGCACAAGTGCAGGCCAACATGTGTTAAACATGTTTATGAACAGATCAGAAAGATAACATGTGCACATTCATGTATGCCCCCCTATATGGATGGTAAGTGTGTGTCCATTTTAGGGATTCAGTGGTTTAACCACCGCACCAAACTGGGAAATAGTGAGTTTCTGTAAAAATTTACAACTATTATCATGTGCTTTTTTTTTTTTGTATGTTTGAGGCGAGCCTTCCTCCCCATTTCCCTTGTTTATCAAGTATATTCATATTCTGCTCATTATTTAATTCATTTAAAATTCCAAAGTCAACTCATCCCACTCAGTTGTTTCATATTGAAAACTTTCCTTGAAGCACAAGTAGTTGGGAATGCTGAGTGACTGAAAAGGGCATTTTGAAATTATAATACAAAACTTTTTTTTATATATATATATATTAAAAGTCTCCCATGGACTCACCTCCGATCTTGTTGATCACCTCCTATTACGGGAGGTCACGCAGGAAGCGCTGAGTCCTTTGACAGCAGTGTAACAGAAAAAAAATGAAAAATAGAAGCAGTTGGAAAGGAGGGATGAAAGAATAATAGTCGTTCCAGATGCTTTTACTTTATGTTTTTTCTTTTATCATGGTTACAATTAAACTAATACTAAACATTATGTGCTTAGATACTTAAAGACTTCCAGCAGTTTAAGGGGCTAAATTGTTTCCTTCCCTGACAGCGTTTAATGCGATAGAACATCTGCAGGAAGTGACGTGCAGCAGTGACTCAGAAAATGGCAAAGCAGAAACAATTAGAAAATGGTGAAAGATGAAAAAATAAGCGCGCTGGTGAGGACGCATTAATCGTCATTGTAGTGTGAGCCACCCCGTATCAGCGTCTGGGCTTTCATACGCTCATGCTGTAATTTGACAGTTGGTCATTATTTGAAGCTCTGAATTTGTTTAAGAACCGTTACTGAACCATCAGACAAATTGCGAGCGAATCTGGGGACGCCATCATCCTGGATTGCATCCGCAGATTAGCTTGAGGCACAGTGTAGCTCACTACCACCTGCGTCTTTCATCCTACGCTGCAATAGTTGCCACATACTGAGATAATGCTGCTGCGAGGAGAGGCATTTTCCTTCATTCTCGCTTTCTGTTTTTCCCTCTCTGTCTTTGCTCTGAATAATAGATCTCCTCCCAGTAGAGTGTCTTTTTTTCCCCCATCTGTGTTTTCCCGATGTCTCAGGGTCAACTCAATGGCCACGTGAAATAGAAGCATTACAGACTCTTACTTTGAGACTTTACAAGTGTGTGTGTGTCCATATAGTACAGTATACCACGCTCCATGTCTGAAATGCCATGCTCTTGGGAGAGGGAAGCTATCCACATATAAGAAATGAATGAGGTAATGTGCTGAGAGGTAATGGGTTTATGCAACATACTGGAACAGAGAAGCTCATTAGGAGACTGGAGCCTTAACCCCAGTGCTGCTTGCCTTTACTCCCTTTGTCATAACAGACTGGTGGAAGATGGGGAATTCAGTGCTGGAGGGGTGGGTGGTGGGAAGGAGGAGGTGGTGGGGGGGTTCCATTTTGGGAGGTGGAATTTAATACTGGGAGCCTTTGCACAGAGGCACAGGTGAGTTAGTTTATGTATGAAATGGCCTGTCTCCAAGCAGCTAACCAGCCATGTCGCTTCTGCTGGCAAGGCAGCACGATCAATAAGAAAGCTCTCAGTATTAATAAGTGACCTACATGTCACGGTAAATGTGCAGAAAGGTCGATAGCAGTAGTGATTTAAATCTAAATAATAAGTGCTTGAAAGAGATTGGTGCTGAAACTGAATACTTTCTGGTACCAACCCAAATGTGTCCAGAGTGGCCATAGACTGGTTTATGTTCAGACGTTCCAACGGGGCCGACAATAGATCAAAACATTTCTTTGCGATTAAAGGAGTAGTTTCCATCGTTAATGTGTGATTATTGGTAATAGATTGTTTGAAATGTACTTTGAGGTTTATTTAAGTTTTTATTACTCTTGTTAACATTGGAGTTAACGAATGTGATGTTGCATATTGTAGCAATGGCAATTTTGCTAGCCCCTTCCCCCCCAATATGCTCTCTGCCCTCAGTGATGGGCTTGTTGCTGTAATAAGCAGTTTCTTTATCAATTTCTGTTTTTGTTTTTTTGTTTTTTGTGTGGCACTTTTGACACTACAGGGTGTACTCCTGTAATGTCACACTTGAGATTCTGCTTGCTTTTCACATTGCTTTCCACTTCACATGACCGTGCAAATAGTATTTTTGTAGCTGTGCAACCGACACTTGTTTCCACTTGAACTGGTTCATAGCAGGTCACAAAATGTGAAGAATGTTTAAGGTGAAGCTTTCAAACCGCCGGTGCTGGCTTGACCAGAAAAGACATTCACTTCATCATCGCACGGGACAAATCCTCACAATTAAGGCGGCGGAATTAGACATTTTTTGGCAGTTTTACTTGAAAACACTGAAACGGTTTAACCAAACATTAAGCAATCTGTCACTTGACTAATCAGTCAGTGACTCATCGTTTCAGCCTTCGGCCCTTTTAGTATTGCTGATTTAACGGTTGATTTGATGGTAATTCATATTCCTCAGAGAGGGAAATTAGTTTTTAGAGCAAACTCTTTGTTGCTGCTCAGATTCCTAAAGGTCTAATGTTAAGATTTAGAGGCATCTAGTGGTGAGGTTACAGATTTGAACCAAGTGAATCCCTCTCGCTCATTTTCCTCCCTTTCCCAGAGAGGATGTGACTGTGGAGGTAAAAAATAAAATAAATAAATAAAAAAGCTTAAAATTGACAAAATCTCAAAGTACTGTATTGAAAAATGTATTTCTTTGGTTACGGATCCTGGACACCCACACCACTAATGCAAAAATAAAAATCAATACGCAGCCCTATTGCTTACTGGCTGCTTTGATTTTCTGTAACTGTAAACTTCCCATCCTGTTGCGGTGAATTCAGCGACAACAGGAATATTCCCTCTATTTTGAGGTGGATTTTGTTGTACAGTGTGTGTTTAGTTGGTAGCTGCACACGACACGCACTGAAAATTCGAGCCCGGGCTTTGTGCCATCTAAAGTGTTATCACACATCACTGGACAGCACGTCAGCTGACTGAAGTGTGCTACAGCATGTGCACACTTCGCCCAGTGACGGTGTCAGCATTATAACTCAGTGAATAACATGCTTCGATCATGTTTGGTTTGTATGATTGAGTCGTAGATGTTTTCTTTTTTTTTTTTTTTCTCCCTCACTCGCTGTAGCGGCAGGATTTGTTTGGCAGGCGGACAGGCAGGCATCACCAGGTTCCTGGCCCGCGCTGAGGCAAAGTTTCCGGTCTATTTCCAGCGCGGCGTGTTCATTCTAGGTGACTGGGGGGACTGTGTGTCATTAAAGGCCTGTCCTCTGCCTCTACCCAAGTGTGAAATGCTGCGCCTTGGAGATGCTGGTCCGCTTTTGTTTGTTCGACCAGTTTGTTGCAAGTCAGAAATCCTGGGCAGAAGGTCAGCGCTGCTGTTGGAGGTCAAGAACGCGCCGCGCTCTTTGAATTCAGCTTTTAATACAAGCGTCCACCTTAGACCTAAAGTGTAACCGGCCATAAATATTTGCTAAAATGAAACGAGTATTAATTTAACCAAATCAGGCTGCACGCAGACTTCCTTGTGTACTACAAAATTTTCTCATCTACTGTCAGAAAAGAGAAATGAGCCCATTGGGACACATCCACCCAACAATAAAGTTGGTGAATTACCCCCTTGTTGACTATTTCAAAACCATTTTATAGTTGATTCAAAGATATAAAACTTTATTGGATAAAAAGACACAGGACGGGGCGCTGTATGGTTTTCCTGGCTCCAGTTTATACTATCTATATTATAGGTCCTTCATGACATTTAAAACTTTATTGGACAGGACTTAGAAATCTGGGGGCAGTATATAAAATGAGGAATTTATTAGACTTTGTGCCCTTTTGTGTGGGATGTGGTTGAAATATTGTATGGAGAGACAGATGAGGCCAGCCTGTGTGGTTTTAATGCAGCAGTCAGTCAGTAATGATGTGCAGTAAAGAGCAGGTAACAGATGCTGAAATAAAAGGAACATGATATATCAATATTTAGCATAACAGATGTGATGTGGCGTTTTATAATGCCAATAATCCCCAAGTGACCCTGTAAGCCTGTAACAGCTGAGTGATTAGTGCATTTAACAAAACAAGGATTCAGGTTTTTATTTTTATTTCTAGGCTTGTCTGTTTTCTTTTTGTTTTTTTCTCGAGGATGTGCTGTGATGTACATTTCCTGCACGGGGAATGATATGCTCTAGATGCGGATCAGGAAAGGCTATAAAAGTCCCGTGTTAAACCAGAGTGTTTTTTTTTTTTTTTTTTTTTTTTTTCACCCCCAAGGCAGGTGCGCATCCTCAGCCACGAGAGCAGAATTTAAAAGGAGCCAGGAAGGTAGGCTCTGCGGGGAAACCAAAGTAGGAAGTCAATAAGGCCTGAATCTTTTATGAAGGCAGAGGTATTCAGATCACAGCTCTGCCAACAGAAAGAGCAGACTGCTGCTTATATGAGGAGACAGAGAGTAGTAGAGGGTCTAAATCTCTCCCAGATTTACCTCGGCCCTCGTTAACACAGGAGCCGCTGCTCGTTACAGCTCCCGCCTCGCAGTATGTATGGTTTTCCACCCACTGTGATGCCAATTGTGAACAACAATACACACACTGCGACGTGAGTGCATTTGTCATCGTGTTCTATCGGTTACGTGTCACGTGCAGGCCTTTTTAAACTTATTTTCATAATTTTTTACCATCGTTTTGTGGCTTATGGGAACAATTTCCAACCAGAGTCTGGGATCATGTTGACAACAACATAACCAGTGCGGTTGTGTTCAAAACAAACCGGCCCATGCAACATGACCGACCACATCTTAAGGTGTTTTTCTTTTGGACGGTCTCTTGAGGACGTTCATAATGTGACATGGCAGGGAAAGTGTTTTTCTAAATAATGATTTAGGACCTCAACATCACCTCTACCCACTAGGCCAATAGAGATGCCATTACCCTGGTTATTTATCACGAATTATACGAGACTCACAGCTGAAGCGCTTCTGCAGCGTGAATGGACCTGAAACACGTTCTGGTTAAATCATTACGAAATAAAAATGAGAACATATCTGGTACTCGGATTAAAAAGAAATAAGGATACAGAGATGTTGACTGTATTACCCCCATTAGGCAAAAAAAACATCCTATCTCAGAGCTTAAATTTCTGCTAAGTACGATTGTAATAGCAGGTGGAAGCTGAGAGCTGGGCAGTGGCCCCAGAACCAGTTCCTGAGATACGCTTTCCATCCGTGTTGGAAATCAAGTGTGTTTACAGTCTTCCCCGAATGACCACGCTGGAAATGGGGGGAGTGAGTAGGCAGCTGTCACAGACAGGCTGGAGGGCAGACCTGATATTGGTTAAAAAAAAAAAAAAAATGGGGATAACAGTGCACATTTTCAGACAGTCTCTCCGGAGAGACATTGATAGTGTTGCACTGGACTGTACATGTGAAAATATAGCCACAAATAGCTGGGTAACAAAAGAAACAGCCTGAGAGCTAGAAAGACATGCTCAGAGCCCAGCTCCTCTCTAATCTACGAAGAGCCGACCAGCCGCAACTGGAAGTGCGTGTGAACGTGGGATTGTGAATTTTGGGAAGCCGCAGACTAGGAAAGCAGACTCAAACGTTGAAAGTAGCGTATATGGCAATAATAGAATGATATTGATTGCAACTCTTGGCTATAAATATGACGAAGGGCTCCATCACTTCCCGTTTTGTCAAAACCTTTATACTAAAAACGGCCCTGATCGATATTTTATATTAGCGGCGGATCACATGACTGTATGTAATGTCAAAGAGGTTGATTGTAGCCTCCCATATCTGCAACCCCTCATAAGTATAGAGAGTGTTTGAGCTTCTTCTGAGTTCATCTAAGAAACTTTACAGCTTGTGTCGTCATGCTCGCCAACATCGCAGCGAGATGAACATCCTTTAGCTGCTGAGTGAGTGGTGGAGACCAAAATGGAGCTCGATATGAGTGAAAGCTGGAATGAAAGATGGTCTTTGTCTCCGTTGTGTAGAAGTGACAAACAGTTTGCTTTTGCCTGTGCAGTATAAACACCTCATCAGGGCTGTGTCACAACTTGATCCACTGGCCAAAAACTGTCTTAATTCAAGTCCAGTAAAACAGATAATAAGAAGATGCACTAACACTAAAATATAAATGTAACAGTTTAGATTAATAGGTCGACTTCAAGGCTGAAAACAATTCACACTCCATCATCTTCGTCTGTTCTCCCGACTTCACCCCGACTTTTTCCCGCTTGCACTGCTTGCTTGATGTGTTTTGTGCTGAAAGACGGAGCGTCTGGGTGGCTCTTGTTTACTAAGGCCGCGCTGGGGGAAGTTTAACTCTGTTATTGATTAGGGAGCCAGAGTGCATCTGAGAACTGATGTTTTGTGAGGAATCGCCTGAAGAATAGCCCGTGTTGTGTCGAGAACTGAAAATAGCCCATCAGCGCCCTAATCTAATTAGTGCGTATTTGCTGCTGCCAAGATCTAATTTAGCATGCTCGAGAAATGCACAAAGACACCAAATGACACTGGATGAAAAGGGGAAATATTAATTTGAGAGGGAAACAAATATCCAACAGGGCCTTAATAGATGCCTGGAAATGTAACATTGACACCGCCCCGCTCATTCATGATATCGCCCCGGCGCACAGGAAGGAGCAGGTGCAGCATTGCAGAAAGGTCGAAGTTGGCCTTTGTGAATGTTGGCCTGCTACACCGGGGCCTGGGAGATGTCCACAATAACAGACCTTTTTTATGTCCTTTTTCTATCCCAGAGATGCTCCGCTGGCTCTCATTGCAATTAAAACCAAGTGTCCATCAGAGGCTATCTCTGCTCTGTGTGGCCCATATGTTTGGGTGCTGATAGAGCGTGGATTACTCTGTTTGGGACACAGATAACAGGCTGTTTATAACCTTGGCAGAGTCTGGGGCCTAATCTGGCAGGAGCATATTTCCCCTTGCTCCCTGATAAAGGCCTGTTAGCAGCTTTATCACACGGGCAGATAGAAGTCGAGCCAGAGCAAGACGAGCACAGCGCAGAGCCCAATCTGGCACCACACACACGGTTCTGCCGCTTTATTTTTAGAAGTCTTCTCACCCCCCACCAAACGCACATTTACACAAACACCAGCTCCGCTCCTTGTCAGAAGGAGCTATTAATTTCTACATCTGCCTTCTAAAGCAACACAAGGACCCACAAACAAATTAAAAGGACAATGTCCCTATTCATCATTATAGCATTTGGGGCAGCGTAATGCCCGTGCTGGAGAAAGGAAACAAGAGCAGCAAGACAGAGGCCATTCTTCCTTAAACATCATCATGTTTGTTGTAGTCTGTTATTTATTTATATATATATATATATATAATGTAGAATCTAAATGTAATTAGCCAGAGCTGCAAAAAAACAGAACGTACATAGAACTGTGCCTGTAGAAAAACTGTATTTTTGTGATAAGACTGGACACACACAAAAAAAATATCCCTGACTAAATAAAAAGGCTTCATAGCTGTTTTCCTGCTTATACCTCTAAGTTGCTCTGGGATACATGGAAAGCCTCCTCTGTTATTTTCTGTATCCCCATCTTGATGGCTCTGCGTAGGCACAATTAGAGAGAGCGCTCCTTTCACAGCCAGAGAAAATTGTCGTCCTCTGTAAATTGCTTTTGCCGCAGCTTAAAGAAGATCTCTTGTTACCCTCTCATTCAGTCTTTCTCGCGGCCCGCTCTCCCCCTCTTTCAGGAAAATTGCTTTCTCGCTATCAACAGATTGCTTGCTGCACTTAGGGGTAAATACAGGTAGACTAGAGCATTAGCATAACATTATTCAGACAAGTGTCAACCTCTAGGCTGTTAGCGCTGCATCTAAGCTCGGTGTGAGGTGAAATGAAGTGCTACAGAGTTGGAGGAGATGCTTCCGCTGCTGCTGCTGCTGCTGCTGCTGCTGAGATTTTTCTGAGAGGAGCCGAAATTGGCCAAAAGTGCGAGAATGAGAAAAGATGATGTGCGTCAGTGTTTCTGCACTTAAAAAGGCGGCGGCGGTGGGAAAGGAAAAAAAAAAACGAAAAAAAAAAAAACCCGTCGCCTTAAAGGAATTCAAGCATGGAAATGTGACAGCGGGTCTCGCTTCAAGGTGACTTAACGTGTACGGTTTACTTCCTGTCAGGCTGCAGGAGGAGTTAGATCCTGGACTCTCGGGAGGTCTGTAGCATGTAGGTCAGACCAACCTCATCATCCAGCCGCACACCACGCATGATGGAGGTTCAATCAACGGCCAGCCGAAGCGTCCTTGGGCAAAACACTGAATCCTAAGTCGCTTCCGATGGAAGAACCTCACACGGCAGCTTCTACCACCGGTGACGGCGCGCGTCAGTGGGCGAATGAGACCTCGTTGCGTTTATTAGATGCCGTTGCGTGAGGCTGAAGAAATGCTGGGTCCTGTAGTCTTGCTGCAGAAAAAAAAAATGTTAATGCTTTTTCACCCGCTTTGGTTAGCTCAAATTAACCTCACAAGCAAGAATCTAATTAAGTTTCCTCATTGAAGCTTAGCACCACTCCTCTCCTCTGCGGATGATTTGATCTCCTCTGTCCTTGGGGAACGGCTGTGAAGAGCAGCAGGCATGATCTTTCACCAGGGGAGACACCCTCTCTATCCTCCTCCATTACTCCACCCTTGCTCCGTCTTTGATTGACAACAGGGGTTCCTTCTGACCTACATTTGCATCTGCTCCCTGACCCAAATAGGGCCCACGTAATGAGCCGCTCGGTCATTTCTTCCCCCGTCCTGCGCGCTGAACTTGTGTGGTGTTCGTCCTGGCTACAGGGGGGTGTTTGGCTGTGCAGCGGTAGCCGTGTCCCCAGGGCTTTGTGTCTGGAGCTGCAGGGCTGCACAAAGACACTGTCCCATTCACAGGCTCGCCTGCACAGCCACCCGGGCCATTCTAGGTCATCTGATTACTCTTCACAGCGATTACTAATCAGGGACTTGTGCTAATATGCTTTATCACGGAGACGCGCGGGCAGAGTCATCACTCAGATTTCAATCTTGTTTGTCAGGCGGTATGTCATCAGTTTTCCTGATGTGTCTCCTCAAATATGGCAATAAAAACGAGATCCATTCTGAGTCCCTGTCACGCAGAGCGTTGGGTTGTAATATAATCCGACTGCGCAATGAGCCTATTGTTGTTTCCTCCCAAACGCCAGAAACAGTCAGCGCTAGCACACACTTGTACACAAACAGAGAGGGAGAGAGAGAGAGATCCCCTGGGATCCCACTGTGGATTCCACGAGCGAGCGTGAAAGTCGTTCGGCGCTCTCAAGACATGTAGCTCGTGTTAGCGCGGCAGCCATCACAGCAAAACCTGTCTGATGAACACACATCATCAGGTCGGAAATGTGAGCGTCTTCTTGATGAAGACGCTTTGTCAAAAATAGTTCTGTTCTTCCGACACATTAAAGTGTACTTAGAGAACAAATCACCCCTTTCTGTTCTCTTGCGACTCCGTCAGATCATATACGTGAGCCGCGGCGGCGCTGCACAGCGTCGGACATGTGAGCAGTGCACAGGCATCGCGCACGTTCCTGCACGAACATCATACATAGGCACGGGGAGGAAATTGAATTTAGCTTCAGCAGAAATATAAATTTAGACTTGCAGGAACAACTGTGGAACTTGTTTCCTGGTTTCATTTCCTGTCTCTTCACTGTGGGATTTTCTCTTATCAGCAAGTGTGATATTATGAGAATAATCTCATTTTCCCAGAGCCTCTCTGCAGCTTTTATAATGACAATTTCCCACATTCGTGATTTTGATAAACATCCACACTGCTGTAAGTGTCGCAGATAAAAACCGTCCCTTTTGGAGGAGAGGGAATGAGACGTATTCACCTAGAAATTGCCTCTCTTTTTATTCATTTCACTCCCGGTTTAGTCTACCTCATTTCTGATATTATTGCTCCCATCTGTGCTGAACAATCAGAAAGGAAACCTTTTCTCGTGGCATTAGATGGCCTTTCATTTTCCTTGGGCCTGCAATCATAATGACATAATGTTGTGCACAAGCCTCTGCAGCGCTCGCCTCTCTATCTCTCACTGTGGATTCATTCTCGAGCAGCTTCACTCTTCCCGATATGTAAAATACCAAATCCTATTATTTCTCCAGCTAAATAACACCGGTCCCAAAGGCCTCTCGTGATGTTTTAATGAGTGTCCCGATTCCCGATGCCGTCTTCCCTGCATTTCCTTAAACTGCCAAGTAAGAGCCCCATTAATAATTCAGCTCATTAAAGTGTGTAATTAATCTGGAGCTGTGTAACAGGGAGAGACTGGGGCACGGGGAGAAAACTCTCCAGGGGAGCGCAAGAGAAACATTGGGCTAAGAGACACGGCGCACCCGCTGTGATGGAACCGGTTCTCCGGTGCACAACCAGTCCCCTTGCATCATTTATCTGGCAAGGAAAAAGCTACAGAGAGCCGCTGCCGCCGCCGCCGCCTCTGCTGCTACACCCCGAGACATCTTCAGGCGGCTGGGCCCATCAGCGATTCAGTGCTGTGTTTGTGTTGTGTTGTCCTTGTGAACGCAGAGAATCTGCTCTGGTGTCAGTTTACAGCAGAAGGTCAGTTTCTTGGAAGGCTGTTTTAGTCACCACAAAATTCCTGATTCCTGATTCTTTTCGTTAGAAAATCACTTGTTCCAAATAAACTAAACACACAACACACTTACTCACTGTGTTGTATTGTGAGCCATTGTCAAGGAGACACATTTTATTTCATTTTATTTTGGGAAGTCATTATACATCAGCCATTTATGACTATATATAGTCACAACTATGACTGCCACCCACGACAGATGTGATTAGCACATAAATATGAGCAAACATAATAGTGAACAGTTAATATGAATGTCAAAATACAGGAAAGAAAAATTAATTAACATCCCAGTCTTCACCTTATCAATTCAAACCTTTTTTTTTACATTTATGTCCAATATATTTAACCACATCTTTTGTTTGTACATACTTTCTTTTCACACATGCTTGAAATAATATCCATCTCGGATGTCGGCGGGTATGCTAGGTCGTGCCAGCACCACTGAAATTCCTTCAAACCCGATTCACCAAAAAGTATCAATCAAATAAATAACATGAACTCCACTCTGGGAAAAAAAAAAAATAAGATGCCACTCGCATGAGGATCATTAAATTTCGATGGAGTGAATAGTGATGAGGCAAGCCTTTTAGCCTAAACAAGATGAACCATGGTGAATATTTGCAGGTTTCCTCTTTTCGCTCAAAATGAAACTGTTTGCATTCTGTCTTTTTGTTTCTCCGTAACCTTTCGTGCGGTAATATTTCCTTCCGTTCCTTTGCAGACTGACAAATTTGGCCACGTAATGATCGATCCTCATGTTATCTATGAAGACTTAAAACTACACCTTCAGTTTCAGAGCCGGGTTGACATTAGCTCACTGCATTACATGTTATTTTTGCTTACAAAGGTCAATATGTTGCAGTAAATACGTTTGTGGTCACTGTCAGGTTCATTCATCAACTGTAAATGCCCCGTTATCCTATGAGCGTCTGATCATTTGGCCTCAAACATCAGTCAGTAGAAAAGCAGAACCTGAAACCAGATGATGTGATGAACGACATTATATCACTCACCTAAACAGTTTTCACTTTATATCATTTGACCAGCTAATTAATCATTTCAGTTCTAATAGTGTCAATAAACTTCAGATGACAATATTGCAAATGGCAGCAATTACTTAAAAATGAATTAGTGTCTTTATCGATTGTCAAATATCAGCCTTGAAAAGTCAGCATCGCGCCGCTTGTAATCCAAGTTTCCGAGGTCTAATCGCAGTAGTTATCAGGCAGAGCTGCACAAACATCTATGGATGTTTGAATTCGACTTGACGTTACACAACTGTGAGGTAATATTTCCTCTTCCGCGAGACACTATCTTAATTCACGCTGCACTTGACAGCACAAAGCCCAAACAAGGCAGCTGAGACGGGCCCTGTGCTGTTTGCTTTCAGATGCTTCAGGTAGACCTCGGTAAACAGTGGCACTCACACTCAGCATGCCTGCTGCCACTCACGAGCCCTCAGCTGCTCCAGATGTGGCTTAATTTACTGCGACTTGGCTAATCATGGTGATTAAGGATTAATTACTGTTAATCACTTTTACATAAACTGGTTGGCAGTAGGAGAGCTGTGCGCTTCGAATAATGCCACCCACAACTGTGTGTAGTCTCCAAGGCTTCCCGGTCCAGTGTTTCCGTTTATGCTGTATTGGAATTTTTCTAGTCTTGAGCTCACCACTCCATGGGTGAACCTTTAAGTATCCTCTGCATTGGATTGTACCAATCAGATGTAGGTGTACTGGATGTTTTTTTTTGGAGATTGGTTGAGTCTCAACCTTCCTTAAGCATATTTGTTACTAACAGGAGAGACATTATCGATATGCGACACAGCAGTTGTCTGGTCAGCTGAGGCTAAACAGATACTGCTGGGCTGTGCGACTGTCCTGCTACAGGAGATAAGAATGTGAAGGAGCATAACCACTGCGAGTTCCATTAACACAGACTGACAAGGGAATCACAGGGACATCAGGGGGTCCGGGACGAGGCTGACAACAAAGCTGCGCTCTGCTCGTGTCTCCTCAACCCCCCCACCCCACCCTCCCCTCCCCTCTCCTGCACAAGCTGAGGGTGGCAGTGTGGTCACCTTCCCTCCTTGGCCTGGTTTCACACTGTGACATGCTCGTCTGCTCTCCTCAAGGAATGGCTTTAATAAGGTAGAGCAGATCAAGGCGACTGTTAATGACATGGCAGGCCCAGTCAACACACAGCCCGAGGCCATGGATTGGCCCCAGTCTGGTGCGTGCTGCCGGACGCCCGCTATCTCATGTGGGACGTACACACACACACAGGACACTTATCGGGATGCTCTTTAACTGCTACCCATCCTTGGATGCGGGCTGAGAGTTTGCACGGTGGAATGAAACCAACCAGATGGGGGATTGGCTCATTCGCTTTTCATTTTTGACAATGGTCATCAAGTCATTGTTTTGTCTTTTGTATGTAGCACGTAGCACCTTGGAGCCCTTATGTTATCCCGACATAAAGACCAGCTTGTCCAAATTTCTTTTGTTCCTTTAAATAACCAACACAGGCCTCTCTTTAACAAAAGTCATTCCTGGCACCTACTTAACGATGATCATACAAGCTATGACTGGTCGTTGACTCTAAATATATAGATATTTGGACTAGTACATAATAATAAGACAGTACTAATTTACAATTCATGTGGTATTTTATCAAGCATTTCTGATGCATGAAAAGCCATGTCTTATTATGTATGTATTTAGAGACTGTATTTGATTGAAATCTGAGAAATTAGTCTTTGGCCAAACATCTCACAGCTCAGCATGTGACGAGGGATCACATGATCCCTTGTGATCTTGTGCAGTGTATGAAATCCAGTGGGTGACTGTGGTTTGGTGCACATTAGGGGGAATGAAACTTTCCTTTAAAAGAGTACTTTGGTCCGTTTTTGGATGTGTAGTCAGAGGGTGCCGGTGCGTGAACGTCATCCTGAATGCAGTGAGATTAGGTCAAGCATTGCATTCTGCTAAAAGAAAAAAGTTTTTTAAAAAATTGTCAGACAGGAAGTGGATGGTGACTAATACAAATCCTCTTTCGTGTAAACTCCAGTAGGAAGGGTCCTCTGTACCAAACTCTACGTTGTCATTAGTGGCCCTAAGGCCTTGGTGGATCTAATTCTAATTACCTCCATTAGCGGTATCTGCAGAGGACTGGCGCGTGTGTGGGATCACGGTTTCCTAACAAAGACGACACTGCTTCTTTCCCTTCTGAACTGGTGGTGACAAAGCGGAGGGGCCACACCGAGGATGAGAAAGCAGCAGAGCGCTTTAATGTGAAGGCTGTCAGATCCACTCTCCTTGGTTTTCACCTTCTGAAGAGCACAAGGCCTTATCGGTTTAATTGCCACTTTATCTTTTTGTTAATTTCCCCTTTAGTGCAGGAGCTCTCATTCTACCTTTTGATATGTCATTTTACGTTGGTCTTTGCGTGACTTACAGGAAGTGGCTACATAGATTAGTATATTTCACGAAAAAGACAGATTTCTTTTTAACAACACTGTTAAGGACCTCAGATACCTCTTAATTGTCTTCTTTGTCCATTAACCTCTTTCATATTTTCTGTTAACCTTTTTGCCTTAATATGAATTACATGCCTCCAGGTTCATGCTTTGAAAGCAAGTCAAGTGAAATTATTTTATGCTTCACACATCTCAAATTACTTTTTGGACTTATCTTTTAAGTGAAGTCAAATTTTATATTTCTGGCAGGAGTTTAAAGACTTGAGTCTTTACAAAGGCAAACAGAGGGGACTTAAGGAGAGCGGGATTTAACAGTTTGATGCCTGTCGTCTTCCTCCTGGTGTATGTTGGTTCTCTTTCCATTCCAGTACACTTGCGACTGTATAATGAATTATGCCGATGTTGAATTAGCATGTAGCTGTCGCTTCAGCTCTGGTGCTTGCCTTGTGACAGGACCACCGTAGCACAGGCTGGTGTGGAGAGAGGGGGCTTCTCCTGTGATTTATTAACTGCTGAAGCCACAATGAAGTGTGCCCACTGAAGCACCATTGCAAACAAATAGGGCCAGTGCTGTCACTGTAAATTCAAGCAGACAGGCCGACCACAGCCTGGCCAGAAAGGGTTAATTATGCAAAAGCATTTGGCTCTCAGACACATGGGGATGTTTTTAAGGATGGACTCTTTGAGGCGAGATTACACCACACGCCGTTCATCACAGTGCATGTTGTAAATGTTGATTTTCTTTGGTAACTCCAAATTATGTTCCCCTCAAATGATATTATAGTCTTTCTTTCAGTACACAAGGAGCCACAAAGCTAGCACAGTATATGTGTACCGTATTCTGTATGTTTCAAGTATTTAAATCTTTAAAATGTCCAAAAGCAGTATCAGTATTAAAGCTGCATAACTGAAAGAGCAAGACTTTGTTCATTTAAAAAACAAATTAATGATTTTAATCCTTGAGGGTGATCATAATGATAATGATGATGATGATGATGATGCTTGTGATGGTGGAATATTTTTAAACAAAAATAAAAGATAATTAACACAGAGTGGCTGCAGTAAGTGTATTACAATTTAATGATATTTAATCTTACTTTTAAAAATGTTAATATGCCAGCTGCTCTTTTGATTTAGCGAACTTTCTTGGTTTGATGAGTTTAAAACCAAAACATTTAAAAATGAATTTAAAACTGTACCGATCAAACCTGTCCAAGTCTTTGTCAAGGTGCTGGAAAAATCAAAAACACTTGAATTTGTGCAATGGTTTTATGAATTTAAAATATTATTAACAAGCACTGCCACTGTTAAATTAATGCAAAGGACTTTTTGATATTAGCATCAACTTGGTTTATTCTTTTGCTGAAATCTCGGTTGGTTCAGGATTTCAAAGTGGATCTGTTTGCCAGGCCGAGTTACTTGGAGGCATTTTGAAATGTCAGCTAACAGTCTTATGTTTGTTTTCCTTGGTCTCATTTTTCAGTCACATTTTAGAGTTCGTCATAGTACACGAACAGCTGTGGATTAAGTTACTAACCATCTCCTCATGCCCTCAGACAACAGGCTTGTCTCTATACTCGTCCTGTTAGATCTCAGTGCTGCATTTGACAACACTGATCACAATACTTTACTACCTGTCCATGTCAGCAATAATTCTTCCTCTTATACAAAAGTTAGTCATGGAGTTCCACAAGGATCTGTGTTAGGACCAATGCTTTTCACATTACATATGCTTCCTTTAGTTCTCAAGCAGATGGGTCCATAAAAGCTTGGTTCTGATAAAGATTTCCTTGCTACTATCGCCTTAGTTCTTGTTCTGTGGGTTTCATCTTCAGACAGTTTGAACTGTCATATGAAATTGGATTGAATGTAACTGAATCTAAGTCTAATCCATACTAACTACCAAACTGGAATTGCATTTTATTCTCCGGAGTCTGTCTTTTTTGGCCATAGTCATTGTTAAAAACACAGGTATTTCCGACTGAAAAACTGTAGATAACGTCACAGATTAAAGTATTTCTACTCAAGGAGATCTCTGAAATGTCAGACCAGGCAGCTGTTGATCTGTCTGGGCACGCTGTCACCTGACCGGCATCGACTGTCATTTTTGGCTGACTCTCCCTGCGCTGCCGCTCGTGACGTAACAGCGCAGATCACATTTCAGCATCTGGGTGCAGTACGGGAGGGCCTCTAAAGGTCTCCACCACTTTGAACTACGGCATCCAATCTCTGTCAGAGACCTTTATGTTTCACCGTCCATCCCGCTAACTGTGACAGAACAGCCCAACGTCATTAATTAAACATCAGGCTTTCCCCAATCACCCGATCGCCATGACAGGCTGCCATGCCAACAGTCCCTGTCGACATGCCTTCGAAATCTAGAAGGGGATTACATATGGTAATGGTTTTTGACAGCCTGCCATTTGCCTGTGTTAATCTGATAGGATAAGATATCTGGACTGCAGAGCACGGTGTTCTGTAACATTTTGAGTCTGATATTGTTATGCCATAAAAAAAAAAAAAAAAAAAAAAAAACTGAATAATTTTGAAGATGGAAGCAGTGTCCTGGAAGAAATCTTAATCCCCCTGACAAGCTTTTGATACGAACCCAAATATTGTCACTGACTCAGAAGTGTATTTTTAGACCCGGATCTTGTATTTGCTGTCAATTTTAACATTTCTCCCATTTATGAGGTGCTGTCGTGTATAGCGAGGCAATGTGACCCTTCCAAAATGATAACATTTCTTCAAAGAACCTAGTGATGGTGTCCTGGGCTGCCAACCCACTTTTATTTTGGGTTCGATTCATTCCCCCTCACGGAGAGAAGACACAGATTATTCTCTGGTCTTTGTTCAATTAAGACTGCCACCAAACACGTAGCTGCTCTGAAATGATGTATCTTTGTTGCAAGTAGTTCAATTAATATTTTAATACCCACACCAATCTTCATATGAGGCCACGAGCCAATCTTCTCGTATGACTAATATATGGGGAACAGAGAATGTTACACATGTGCTCGCTGAAAAACAAGCAACGAGGGGGGAGACGAAGGGGGTTTAGGCAAGCTGCTCTCCCCCAAATAGGGACGTAAATCATCTCCGAGCATGATATTCCGAGCTTATCCTCAAAGTGCAAAAGCTTTTTTTCCTCAGCTGTGTGGAAATGAAATAAATATTCCCAGATAAACGACCAGACAGTTAAACATCCACCTCTCCAAAAGCCAATTGCCCAGGGCTTTTATTAAATATCGATTTGATTTGTAAAAGGCCAGATGTTGTGAGGTTAAATAAATGTCATGTTCTCCCATTCCAGTTTACTTTTCTTGTCTTCTCAGTCGGTGACATTTTGTCTCTCTGTGTGTACACAGAGCAGTAAAACCACCGACCATCATGTTCCAATCCATCCACGCAGCGATGCATCTACACCGTAAATGCATTTCACTTCCCACACTCCCCCACAATCCTGCATCCTGCGCGATATTCTTAAATTCATTAGCAACCGAGGCCGATGTAAAAATTCCTACGATTTTATTCATCTTGTCGCACGAAATAAAGCGAAGCAATAAAGAAGCCTGGTGCCTGCCTCCTTGGGAGAATTGCTTGTCAACAACAGGGGGGAGGAATAAGGCATCGTCTGACAACAAGCCATCTTTGAAACGCCTCCAAGAGGGAAATGGCATCCATTAGAGACATACAGAAAATGTGTGTTCACCGAGGGGGAGTGGGGCCCAAATCACACACACACACACACACACACACACACACGGATAATTGTTTGTCCCTGGGAGAACCTTTAGTGTTTGTCTGCGGGTGGGTAAGTAAGTTCACCAGCACTATTGGACAGGGAGTGCCCAGCAGACCCAAGGCTTGAGCATTAGGATGAATCAATTAGGCTGCCATTTGCCAATAAAGTGGCCCTCACTGAGTCGTGTAATTATGACCCACAGCAAAGCCAATTTTATGGAGGCACATTATCCCTTCCTTTTCTTTAGTAATTTTATTTGTTTGAGATAATCCCTCCATGGTTTTAATTACGTGCTTTAGATTTCAGGGTAGAATAAATAAATCATCATTTGCTTCCATCACTTCTGAACACTGCAGGTCTGCGGTGTAAGGGAAACTACCCATCACAACACAAGAGGCTGCAACCGTCAGGTCTGCCGTGGTTACGGGGATCGCGCTGATTAGTCCCCTAAATTAAAAAGTGAATGGCGTCGCGTCCCCCTTGCAGAAATCCACATTAACCCCACTCTGAGCGAGTTCCCATCAGATTGCGTGATAAGAGGCGGCAGGAAGAGCTGATATTATAGGCAGGCAGCTACCTAGCTTGTTCCCAGCTCAGAGGACACTGTGTAAGTGTGACAATGTGCTGTCAATGAGGGATGACAGTACACAGCCAACATGGCGTAATGCATTGTTCCTTCCTGGGTCCCTCCTGACAGATGCTCTCCAAGACAGCTGGATCAGCAGCAAGAATGGAGCTGGGATCTGGGCTGCGCACGAGGAGAGGATGTGATACGCGGCTGATTAGAGGGGGTATACACGTGTCAACAAGCGAGGCCTGGGGATCATGTCGGAGTTTGTGTTAATTGTCAGTTTAAGACACGTTTACCTACTTATTTTTGATTTTTGAAAAGGGTTCCTTAAAAAGGGTTCCTGAACGTAACCGTTTATTTTCCGTTTTTGCCCGTGATGAATTTTTTAAAAATTTTATTTAGGAAGAAGAAAAGAATCAGTCTGCTTTTTTTTTGTTTTTCTTTTTTTTTTCTCTTTCCTTTCCAAGTGATCTCCGGAGAAATGACCTTCTCTACAGCAGGCGCTCTTATAAGACTGATGTTGGAGAAGCTTCAAGCCAAGTAAAATAAACACTTCATGAATGTTAAGCTGGAACTTGGCAGACGTGAATCGGATCGTTTTTGTGGACACTGGGATTTTTTTTTTTTTTATGTTCCCTTTTCATTTGACAGTCTAGACGTTTTATGAGTCGGGAAAAAAATCCGGCCTCGGATTTTTGCAAGAAACATCTGAGAAGAGCTTCCCCTTGTAGATTTCCATGCTGGTGTTTATTGGATGTTTACTCTAGGTCTTGTGACGTTTTCCCCCCTAAGCCCAGCAAACAAACTCTGTCAATCTACACAGGTACTAACGATACTAGAGGCTTAAACTTCTCTGAGCACAAACGATTCTGAATCAGTTTGAAACTGAAGGTAGTATTTGTCACATGGGGATTTGGAAACCACCGCTGGTCTGTTAGGTATCTTAATCAGGAGTGATGTAGAAAGGTCTGTAACCTGCTTTGCACATCAAGTTGGATACGCATCATATTTACACCTTGTAAAACTTTGGAATAAAAAATACTCACATATTCATAGATTCTGCATTTTCCTTTGAAGTAGGAGGCATAACCAGGTAACGGAGCTCCCTCTATGGAAGTCAGTGTATTTTAATATAGCTGGAAGGGGTCTTACAAGTTATAACTGTAATTTCTTATTGTGCACTTTGTCAAAGTTGTCAGTCTTCCTTCTTCTTTTAAGTATGTTGTGCTATGAGTTGTTTTCCTTCAGAAAATTACTTCCAGAAAGTGCAGTTCATTTCCCTCAATGGGATATTGTGGTGTGCTCTCATTTTAACACCCACTTTAGTCTGGTATTTATGAGGTGGTAACTGTAGAAAAAAAAAGCGCCTCTCCGTACTGGTGAGTGCTCAGCAGCCGGGGCGGGGGCCGACGCTGATGTACGTTAACTAAAGCAGACAGGCGGGTTTAGAGTTTCTGATGGAGCAGGTCTGATCGGGTCAAACCGTGGCTGCAGTCGTGGCGGCGTGGAAGCGAGGCGGGTGTGAAGCCATCCGAGATTTCTCCCCCCCCCCTGAGCTCGTCCATACATTACCGGAGTGATGAAGGAGTCTGGGTAATGAGACAGGATGTTTGTACAGTCCTGCCATCCCGAGAGACCCCCTCTCCTCCATCCTCCTCCTCCTCCTCCTCCAACTCTCCTCCCACTCTCAATCTACCTCCCGCTGAGCCTGTGGCCTGAACCCCTGACCTCTTCCACTCGCCAACAGTTGCCATATTTGCATTTCCAGTTCACTTAAAGGCAGAGGCGGGGAGGGAGGGGGGTGAATCCGGGAGCCCCCTCCTCGTCCCCTGCTAGTACAGCAGGCCTCATTCTCATCCCTCTGACCCCCTGCCCAGGCCTACCAACCCGGACAGCAGTCTGGGGTTAATGCACCAAGCACTCCTATTGTCTCTGAATTAATGAAGTGCTCCCTGCCTGTCCCTTCTCATTCAACGACAACGAGGCAAATGACAAGCGGCGGCGTTTTAAATGGCTATCGACACTCGCGGGGGCCACAAAGTCACAGAGTCAGAGCCCGTGTTAGCATCGCGGCCCAGTCCGTGGAACAATACCACCAGCTGCCATCGATGCGCTTTCGATGTCCACTGTGGGATCAATTTGGATGCTGGAAGCACCACTGTCCACACAGAAGAAGGGCTTTTATATTGAAATGGATGGTTCTCAGATGGAGGAGGGAGAGTCTGAGCCTTGGAGTGTTTTCACTTCAGAAAATGGAAGGTGGGACGTTGATGTCCCAGGGAATGGCAAGGGAGACCTCTAGTGGAAGACAACCGCATCTGTTTAGATCATTGTTGATCTGGAACGTAGTAGTGGGCAGCGTTTATTGTTCCGTTAGATCACATCCTGTCACTAAACATGAAGTGAATGTGGAAGCTCACATATATAAACGTCTTTGTCTCTATCCGGGCCGGTGAAACATGCTAAAAGGCACCGGACAGCTGATAGGATGCTACGAAGAAATACTGAATACTGAGGAAAAAGGGACAAAGTTAATCACCTTGTCATCCCGGTCTTGTTTAGCATGAAGGTCACTTCAGTTCATCTGCTAATTATTTTTTTTTGACTGATCCCTTCATGACACGAGGAAAATCCTAAAGCTCAAGGTGGCGTCCTGTAATATGCAGCTCTCTTTAATGCTAATTGTTTTCGGGTCTTATTGAATCAGAGCGGCAGTTAGTTGGGTGGGTGGACGATTGGATTCCAAATTTACAGCAATCAGCTGTCTGGCTGCTGAGGAAGTCGAGAAGGGCAGAGCAACCTGGCGGAGACTGGAGGGTTTTTCTTTCTTTCTGTCTTTCTTTCTCTGAAGTGGAACGAGTGGACAGGGGATGATTACCAAGCACAGTGCTGTGGAGGGCGAACGGACGCGCATGTTTGGTCATAGCCGGAGAGGCTCCGTCCGCCTCAATATGTTCCCAAAATGGACCCATTATCAGATTTAATTTAAAGACCTTCTTCCCACTCATCACCTTTAAACCTGCAGCTCAAATCACAATCATTTCTTGGAGTATTTCTGGAAGGAGTTGTGCAAAATGAAATTCCTCTAATTCTTATATATAATATAGTATGCATTAGTGGACAGCAGCACAACTCCTGTACATGAGCCGATCTTGAACTGCGATTTCCCTTTCACATCAGAGCCCAAAGATTAAAAGACAGTAATTTAATAAGGAACAAATCAATCAGTTTTAGTCTCTGAGGTTTTGCTTAAGTGTTCAGCTCTCTCCATGACTGAGGCTTGATTGTGTCTGCCTTTGCCGAAGCACACACTGCACGGCTCACACTGAGCCGGGCTCGCTGGTGTCAGCCGTGCGGTCAGGCTGTGCGGCTGACAGCTTGTTACGATGCATCACTCCACCGCAGGTGCGACCTTTATGACTGACCTCTGACCTTCTCCTGTCATCACAGTGCTGAGCATCCGTGGCGCCCAGGAGGAGGAGCCTCCGGATCCCCAGCTCATGCGCCTGGACAACATGCTTCTGGCGGAGGGAGTGTCCGGTCCGGAGAAGGGTGGCGGATCGGCGGCGGCGGCGGCTGCGGCGGCCGCCTCGGGAGGGGCCGGGGCGGACAACTCAGCGGAGCACTCGGACTACAGGGCCAAGCTGACCCAGATCAGACAGATCTACCACACGGAGCTGGAGAAGTACGAACAGGTGCGAACAGCAGAGGTCTAAACTTTATTTACAGCATATCTTACATTTCTTTTAACAATAATCTCATAATTAACTTATCTGATACTCGTCCTCAAAATGTTACCAGGACATTATAGGCAACATCTCAAGATACAAGACTTATATAAAGTCACTCAAACTAGAGAAAACTTTAACAATACTGACTGATGCTTGTCTTAAATTGAGGCTTTAATGAAAATTAAAGTATTCATAAAAGAAAAGAGCCCTTACCACACCACCAGGCTGAAGTTAAGTGAAGTCAGCAGATTTCATTTCCAATTTTCTAGTCAGCGACATTAAATAATAGCACACAAAAAAGCCCATGGTGATGTTGTGAAATGACTAATAACATATTGCAAATCTTGTAATGGTTCGAAAATCCAAAGATAAATAAATCGGCTTAAATTTTTTAAGATGTTTGTAATTCGGTAAACAGATTCTCTTAAGACTAACTGTAGGTCCATTTGAACAGCTCCTCTGACTCCTGTACAACTTTATGTTCCTCTTTACTTATTGTTTGGGACAGTAAACTGTTCTAACACAAAAACAACATATCTAAAGTCATTCAGTGTCGGGGTTGTGCAGTAGCTACTACCACAAATACGCAAAATCGCTTCACAGAATGATCATATAGCTCGTCCATCCTCCCACTTTTTCTTTGCTCTCCTGAACTTTGTAATCCAGATTTCTTACTGGATCATCTTAAAATCAAGTGGTAGCCCTTACAGACTCAAACTGTTTCCTCAGTATACATCACTGTCTGTGAGAATTCACTATAGAGTGCGTTTCTTAGCCCAGAATAGTCCGTCACATGCAGCATGTTGTGTGTCTCTGTGTGTATTCAAAGTACAGCTTTTAACGTCTGCTGGAACGGAGGGGGGTGATTTCCTCTCATTGCCTTGATAACCGATGCATCCATGACAATAGCATCCCTTTCAGATGAATGTGAGTAAGACAGATGAACACGCAGATAGACAGACGCACACAAAGCTTGACACATTCAAATCCGGAGAGAGATCGACAGGAAGAGCAGAAATAAAGAAGGGGAGACAGGAAGACGCGCAGAGTCGGAGTGCAATATCGTGGTAGATTCACGCCTGGTGTCACATGGGGTATGGGGGGGGGCTGTGGGTGGATGAATAAAATGCCGTGGCATGTTCGTCTGGCTATGCTGTGAAAGTGTGTGTCTGAGAGGGGAACAGCTGTCACTGGATCCTTTCAACATACTGCCATCACCATTTCTGTTAAATATGAAACATATCAGTGCTCATATTCCCGCTTGGCCCTGTGAGGGAACTGTGCCCCAGAACTGCATTAAGCAAAGAGCCGGATTGTAAAAATTCCACCATCTGTGAATTTGAAATACTGTACTCTGTGCGCTGAACGTGACACGGCCACGTTGACAAATCGAGGTCTCATCCGCAGCTTTCGTTTGTCTTGTGTACTCTCCCTGCAGGCATGTAACGAGTTCACCACCCATGTGATGAACCTGTTGCGAGAGCAGTCGCGCACGCGGCCAATTTCGCCCAAAGAGATCGAGCGCATGGTGAGCATCATCCACCGCAAGTTCAGCTCCATCCAGATGCAGCTCAAGCAGAGCACCTGCGAGGCCGTCATGATCCTGCGCTCCCGCTTCCTCGACGCCAGGTGTGTGTTCTTGCATGCGTGTTTGTGTTCAAAGCGCACATTCCACGCTCCGTACCGCAAATAACCCCCCAATTTAGCAACATTACAAATATCTCATCGTGTCTCTCTCAGCCTCATATCCATTTGAATGGCTGATGTAGGAGGTCTCTCACGCTATAAACATGCGGTAGCACATGCTGTTTTTGCTACTTACCACACATGCTGGGCTGGTTTGCATCTAAGGATGCCATTTGGACCAGCATACCCAGCGACACTGGCCAATAAGAGCTCTCTGCGTGCTCCATAACACTAACTGTTTCCTTTTTTTTAATGTAATCGCTTGTTCTCTTTGATGCGTGCCTCGGATTTGCATACATTTCTCCAAGGATAAATCTCACTCAAAGTCTGAGTTGGAGGCATAACATTTAAATGAGGCATGCGCTCCCGCACAAAGCTGCCTATCTATTCTCTTGCAAATGATTGTGGTGGTGCGGCAGAGAGGGGAAGGGAGAGGAAGAGGAAAGCTTTCACTGGTTGAGAAGCGCTGCCACGCTCGGCTCCGCTGATTAATCTAGTGGCTGCCGGAGCCCATGCTGTGCACATTTACATATCCTCATGCAGGCTTTTGGAGCGAGGGACCGAGATTTTAGCACAAATCTCCTCAACGGTGGATGCATGCAAAGAGATTTCACAGGGTTCCCCTCCAGCTTATGCAAAGCCCTCTTTAGATGAGGCACATGCAGACGTGACCTGATAGGTGCAGAAGGTGGAGGGGTCAGTCACTCATGGGCATCAGCATTTGACATCTGTCTGGTGTTGGCGGCTACTGCAAGCTTCCTCTCCCCCCTTACGAAAATATGCGTTGCCGTCATCTTTCAGGTTGTTGCTTTGGCTTTACAGCGATCAACTTTGCTACTTGATTCAGTCTCAATATTATCCTGACCTCGTAGCTCTTTTCATAGCTAATTTACATTAAAATAAAACTACTGATCAACCCATTACACTATACATTACCTACACAGCACCTCACCGCAGACAGACAAAAGCAGCAGCTAGCATTGATCCAGTTGCGCATTTAGCACCTGAATAATGAGTAAAGTCTTTTAAAGATTAGGTGGAGTGAGGCAACAAGAAACTCCATCTCAACTGAATATTAATGTTACTTTATGTCTGCAAATGATAATACTGTGTCTCAGTTTTGGGTAGTGGGTTGTGCTGACCTCTGGTGGCCCAAGGTTGAATTATTGTACTAAAGAATGGTACAGTTTATTTCTAAATACACTGCCTGATCAAAAAAAAAAAAAAAGTCTGGACGAATAGGTACGAGCCTCCTGTTGGATATGTACTGCATGGGCAATTTTGTATTAACAAGTTATTTAACCCCAACTGATGAGTGAGTAGCTTCTCATTTCTTAAACAACCATGTCGACAGACACATCTCGTGGTCATGGAAAAGATGTTAGTCAGTTTGAGGGGTCAAATCATTTGCATGCATCAAGCAAACATCTAAGGAGATTGAAGCAGAAACTACTAAAACTGGGTTAAGAACTGTCAAATGCTTTATTGAAAGCTGGAAGGACAGTAGGGAACCATCATCTTTGAGGAAGAAATGTTCTGATTCATTGCAATCGGCAATCACTTAAACGTTGGGTGCAATCAGATCGAAGAAAAACAACAGTAGAACTCAGGGCTATGTTTAATAGTGAAAGTGCGAGCATTTCCACATGTACAATCTGATGGGAACTTGAGGGATTGGGACTGAAAAACCACTAACTAGTGAGGCTAACCGGTAAAAAAAAGGCTTCAATTTGCTAGGGAGCATTAAGATTGGACTCTGGAGCAATGGAAGAAGGTCATGAGATTTGATAAGTCGAGATTTACCCTGTTCCAGAGTGATGGGGCATCAGGGTAAGAAGAGAGGCAGATGAAGTGATGCACTCATCATGCCTAGTGTCTCCTGTACAACCCTGTGGGAGCAGTGCTATGATCTGGGGTTGCTGCAGTGGCATATTCCAAGATGACAATGCCAGGATTCATCGGGCTCAAATTATTAAAGAGTGGTTCAGGGAGCATGAGGCATCACTTTCACACATGGATTGGCCACCACAGAGTCCAGACCTTAACCCCATTGAGAAAAAATTAATGCAACACAGGATGGAAATGAATTCCTATTTAATTAAGCAACTAATCACTGTATAAGTATATAAGATAACAAATCAATTTGGAACTGTTTTGATTCCCTGCCCCCCAATGGCTGTTTTGAATTTCTCTACATTTAAATACACATTGTTAAACTTGATTAAATGTTAGAACACATACTTGTTTTGTCCACAATTAATATTCACTATCTGTACGTCTCGATTATGACCCAGCATTTCCTTTTATTGCCACCGTGGATGTTTTTTTTTTTTGCTGTTGCTCATAAATGGAGCTGTATCACAGCAGTTCTGGGCCAAACGGTTCTCTTGAGTCCTGACAAAGTGTCTCAAATCGAAACCGCAGCTAAATTGAAATTTTGTGGCACAGCAGAGCTCTTATCGAAGAAAGTAATGTGCAATATAGCCAAAGCAAGACCAGATAGACCTTAAGAGGCGCTATAAGAGCTGTCATAAGACACGGCTTTTTGAAGACCACTTCTCCAACAATAAAACATAATACAATGTCACACATGTTGAGCGAATTGCTTAAGTGTAATTTTTGCAACTTGGAAGGCGGCCATCTTGAATCCAAATTTGTGGATGAATGCAACAACAGAACGAAGGATGACAGCAAAGCTGATACATCTTAGATTGGATGTGCTATTAATGTAACTTCTGGAGGCACAGCAGTGTTTGGACAGCATGCTCTGCAGGGCCACTGGTGAAGGAGAGACGAGGGGTAGGGGGGATGGAGTTTTTCATTGGATTCAAAATTAGCACTGACCATAAAGTGCAAGATGAGTCATCAACATTTTTCTCCCTAGTTTTCCTCTCTCTTAAATTCAACGGAGACTTTTTAATTTCATGGTGACTTTAGCGCCCCATGAGTTTTTTCCTTCTGCATTACGTGTTTCTTTGATTGACATAAACTGTAATTTATTCCCATTTCAGCTGCTGATTTTTTGCAATTTCAGACGGAAAAGACGAAACTTCAACAAGCAGGCGACAGAGATCCTGAATGAGTATTTTTACTCACACCTCAGTAACCCCTACCCCAGTGAGGAGGCTAAAGAAGAGCTGGCAAAGAAGTGTGCCATCACAGTGGCCCAGGTAAACCACAGATCACTGCCACTTGACACCACCTGTAGGAACACTACTGTACACACAACAGTGAGACGAAGACGACTTTTAATCTGAAGCTGCTGTGAGCGTCTTGGCAAGTAACTCAAGTAACGGGGTTTCTGACTGTCACAAGTACAGACAGCTCCTCTAATCCTTTAGCACTACCTTTCATTGAGACAACGAAGGACTCAAAGTATGAATATACCACGTTAGACATCTATGATCCAGATAATCAAATCAGGCACTGCTGTTATAATTTTATTTATTCCATCATACAGTGGGTCGTTTTTTTGTAAAAAATAGAATATAAATACAGCTAATGAACTTTCTAATCAGCCATGCTTTTACATCAGGGTAACATGTTGAAGACTGACATCTGTTGGTTGTCACTATTTTTGCCGTTACTGACAAAGCAACGAATCGATTAAATCCATAGCTGCCTACAGCTTTGAATGAGAGTAATTAGTAAATCCGCTAGACCTCTCCTGTCAGCCGAGGCATGTGATGCTTTACTATAAATGTGACAAACATCTAAAGATACTCAAGGTGTTTTCTTTTTCTTTTTTTTTTGCCAATGGTGCTGGCAGGCAAGAAGAGTAAAAATATTCCGGCACCTTGCTTTTTCATCTTTGCATTCTAGCGCTCGAGTTGTTAAAGTCCTGTGAGAATTGATTATAAGGAATGCAATGACGACGCCAAGGTAAACAGCAGTTTGGGTTTTGAATCCATCATTTGGGAATGGATTGTTTTCTCAATTGGTTTCATTAATTCATACCAAATGATTTGAGGATGCAGCTGGGCCCGATTGTCGAAGCTGCTCAGTAGCTGAATGATTTGTGGAGTTTCCGTTTCTTGGCCACAATAAAGGAGAATGTTTACCTACTCTGTGTATTGGAAACTTCCAGGATTGATTTGGTTTTCATTTTAATGTTGTTTATCATTAGCGCTGGGATTACCCTCCTGGCTTCATCTGGGAGTCCATTAGCCGTAATGGGTGTTAGCGGATGTTGACTGATTGGTGCTTGCGTGAGATCTGATGATAGCTGCAGTCATGGTGACATAATGAGACTGTTATTGGCAATCATTCCATCCTGGCTCTAATGCAGATTCACAGCACCAGTCTATGTAGCCACTACCTCTGACAGAGACTCTCTGCAGTGTTACACATGCCATTAAGGCCATGCAATCTAAACACTGCTAAGATTTTTTCAGAGAGGCTCTGTGTGGTAATATCCCATGAGAATTAAACTATTTTCTTGTTTGTCTGCTCAGGTTTCCAACTGGTTTGGGAATAAAAGAATCAGATACAAGAAAAACATTGGTAAGTTCCAAGAAGAAGCCAACATGTACGCTGCGAGAACTGCCGTGAATGCGGCTAATGCATCCTCACATGGAAGCCAAGCAAATTCACCCTCAACTCCAAACTCTGCAGGTGAGACAGGAAGTCCCTGGCTCTGCTCAGCTACTAGACATGTACCTCCTCTCTGTGCATTACTACAACTAAGCAATTTGAGGCTTTTTCAGTGCTGATGCTGGTAATTTGTAAGGGATGAAAGAATTAGGACATTCAATGAGAGGCAGTTCTTGTGCATAGAACCTGCCTATCACCTGGTAATGCACCATAATTATGTTGAATAGGTTAAACGGTTCCCCTTAACAAGCTCTCTAGAGCAAAGCTGTGTCAGAGATTAGCCAACCTGAGCCCCATGCCAAGTCTCCATTATCTCCTTATTGTCCTTTTGTCTTGGTTTCAATTAGTCATATTCTATTTTAACACTGTATTCACCATGGTCTGATACTGACATTCAAGGGATAAGTCTGGTGGCATTCTGTATTTTTCTTAAAAAGATAAAAACCAGCAATGAATTGATCCTACTGACCTGGCCTTGGAGCTGGATTGTTATGGATGTTTCATCATTACCACGATCACAGACGTTGTAGTAGCAATCAACCCCACATGCACTGTCCATATGCTCTTCGTACTAAGTAGAAACCTGCATCCATCTGCAGCTGAAAATAGTCCTCTGAGTTTTAAATTAGTCTGAACTATCTCGGCTGTTTTGGGAAATTACTTGTTCTCAGTGAGGAATGAAACTACATAAACGGATCAGGGAGCTACCGCACATGATTCATTTTGAAAATAAAAACGTCTGGACTTTCTCAAAAAGTCTTGTGTGAAATTGATGTGCAGCTTCCAAGTAACATTTGGCAAAGTTGCATTAGGGTTACTTACGTCCACAATGGTGCGTTGTACGTATATGACTCCCAACAGCTGTTGTGTTTGTAACATCAGCTTTCTGTTTCTTCAGATTGAGATTCATACTTTATTGTCCCCAGGCGGAAATTTGCTTTTCAGTCCGTATACACAGCACATGTAAGAACATACATCATTCAAGCACACAAAGCATTCAGCACATATCACATATAACACCCGACATCAAACACAATATCACATAAAACACCCAGCGAAAATCATAATATCACAAATATCACAAATGATAGTGGATGCTTATTTATCCCATTAACAGTTTTTAATCATAAATATTTTTTTCATATCGAATTAATACAGAGTAGCTAAATGAGAGTTTTGAGCAAATGTGGAGCAAATGTATTACACACACGAGTATTCAAGTCCTTTCATGTGCTGAGACGAACAAACATGGTTATTATTAAATTAAAGCATTTTTTAAAAGTTTTGAATGATGCCAGACTTATCTTTTGAAACCACAATCCAGTATTCTTGGGAAATGTTTGCGTTTGCTGTCTTACTTTGACAAAATAATGTTGTCCATGTTTTTGAAAGCTAAAATACAAACTTTAAAATGGTCTTCATGGTATATCCTGTTTAGCAGAACAGTCACCTAATTCATCCAAAGCTCATTTAGGATGGTCTGTTGTAACAAAAGGGCAATTTCCCATGTTCTTCTAGTGGTATGCTAAAATAAACAGCACATCCAGCCTACGTACTTCTTGACCCAATAATAACATTGTATTTGACATTGGATAAGACAGCAAACAAGTGCATTTCTCATAATGTTGGACAGCTTCTTCAACTTTCAACTCTTTTTTTTTTTTCTAATACGCAAATGACTTGCCATGCTCAACGCACAGCTTTTCTGTCCTCACGTGTCCATTAGCTCCTTCTTGGCTCCGCACCTCTGATCTAACAGAGCCTGTCTGGCTGCTAGCTAACCTCTGCATGCTGCCCCTCCAGGCTTCTGCCTGGACGGGCCACTTGCCTCCCCTGCTTGCTCTCTGTCTCTCTGTGATTCGACTGCTCCCTCTCTCCTTTCAGGTTCTGGTGGCTCTTTTAACATGTCAAACTCCGGGGACTTGTTCATGAGCGTGCAGTCTCTCAATGGGGACTCGTACCAGGGGGCTCAGGTGGGAGCCAACGTGCAGTCGCAGGTAGGGCCCCGAGCAGAACAGATAGACAATAGAGGGGCAGGTCCAGGACTATTCCTTTTAATGGCAGACCTTTTGTCGTGGGCAGGTGCTTATCATAATTGGACTAATGTCACCATTAGTCTGTTAGGAATCATCAGTACTTACACGTATATCAGCCAAAACAGTACTGTAAAACCAATCAAGTTTCAACAAATTAAAATTATTATTAGCTAATTAATATAATAATCAGGCAAGGTAACAATAATATACACTATTTATTAGAAAATGTTTTAAAAGACAATCACACCTGCCTTTTTAATTGAGTATGATGACTAATGCAACGTTTTCTTGTTCAACATATTGTGAATGCTTTCTGCTTTGACTGGCATGTGTTGGCTTGCTAGGTAGGCTTTACATTTACATTTTCAGCCTAAAAACCTGTTGGCGGGATGCGTATTGCCAGCCTTGCTAGCATGAAAGCACAATAAATATTTTTTAACCCAATCATACACGCCCCCATAGCTCGTTTTTACCTAAAACTACGAGTAGTTTTCACTTGAGGAGCTCAATGCTGTTAATTATACCTGTGTGTGTTTTTTTTTTTTTGCTAAGTCAAAATGTCTGTCATGAAAAAGGCTTCAAATCCACGGGTTCCTCACAGTCTGATAGTGCAGTTGTCTCAGTCTGAATGGTTTTATTTCAGCTAGCTGGCTAGAAAAACAAACAATTCCTTTCAATTCCGTTTCCTTTCCTGTTTGATTGGACATTGTTGCTTCCAAGGACACGCAAGACAACAAGAGCACACCGCTGCTCTAGTGTGCTCTTGTTGTCTTGTCATCCCTCTCTCTTTTCTCCGGTGCTTCTTTTGTGTTGACTCTGACCTTGCTTTGTCTGCTGTTTCTGAATGTTTCAGGTGGATACCCTTCGCCATGTTATCAGTCAGACAGGCGGATACAGTGAAGGACTCACAGCCAACCAGATGTACAGTCCGCAGGGCATCAATGTAAGCATCCTATTTTCCATCTTTCTCTCCCTACCAATTATTTCAAAGCCATAGGGCTCAGACTGCCACTTAGTTGGACTTATCTCCACTCCACGGTCACCTAGTTGATTGCCGCTGTATCGCTCGTGCCACGGGCGGCGTGCCGCCCAGCGCACGCAGGCATGGTGCCGGCCACACGCATGCAGAGCCGCCGTGTGAGCCTGTCATGTCGGATCAGGCCTGGCGTAGCACCTGCAGCCACGTATGGTCAGCCGTGAGAGACCTACACAAACAGGTGACACCTCGCGCTCTAGACTTTAAATCCCTCTGACCACCTGACCCGTGATTAGCAGCCCCGAGGCCAGGAGCTCCCATTAATGCCTCCCAGGAGGCAACGCCGCTGTTCGCTAAAAATAAAACCTCACACTGCTGGAAACATCTCCTCATGTGCCATAGGGGTGTGTTCCCGTCGTGTTTGTCTTATTTTGCGGAAGAGTTCGGGTAGAGAAGTGGGGGTTGTGGGGAGAGGGAGGGGGGGTCTGCTAGCTGGCGGCAAACAGTAGGGAAATTCACAGCGACAAGCTGTGTCGTAAAGGGGAAAATCGATAAGACAGACACAAGGAGAGCAGAGTGTGGACTTGGGACAGCAATCCAAGCGCATTGCTCAGATCATGTTCCTGCCACACTAATGGCCCTGACAGCGAGCCGCGCTGAGAGGACGAGGACGGTCACAGCCGCGGCTGGGTTCCTCCTCTGTCGTCGTCGTGCCTCGCTGGCCATATGATAATCAGATGAAATGTCTCCCGTATAAAAAAAAACAAGTATGTGTATTCAAATAAGCTTCCTGGCGGCTCGGAGTGCATCCCACAGCCAGATGCACTAACCCTGAGAGGCCGCTAACGTATTCAGACCCTGTTCTTTCTCAGTCCTTTGACCTCACGGATACGGTTCTCCTTGGACGCCTGCTTGCTCTACCACATCTTACACTGCCACAATATGCTGTGTTATTCACTTTTATACCCTGTAAAGAAGCTCTGCAATGCATAATGTAAGAGCAGATATCTGTCTGCCAGGCGTTTGGCCTGTGATTTATGTAGCTAAGGCTAGTAAGTTAGATATTTTTGCTCTCAATATGTGCACTGCATTTTTTATATATATATATATATATATAACATTTTTGCATCTAGTAGGATTTTCTTTTTCCAAAGTTGTTTATCTTATAAAGAGTTATTTTTCATTAGTGACTTTCATGGCCTCTTTTGGGATCTTGAATTCAACTCACAATGGAGCTCCAACGCGACCGTACTTTATAAATAATACATTTTATAAATTTATTTTCCCCCTTTTTTTTAAGCTGCAAATAAATTTAAAAAGTCCGCTATATGAACAGAAAGCAGAGAAGTTGCGTTGCACATAAGTTAATAATTAAATGCAGGGAAAACAATTAACAATTCAATTAGAAAAAAGAAAAAAAATCTTTCCCTGAAATAAATTAGATTGACTATGTTATAAGACATGACGCATGCCTCGGATGATTACAGCCATAATTATAACGGTGAAAGAACAGGTTTAAGGAGACATAAAAGTAGTTTGTGGTTAAATCTAATTTTAATATCCCACATTCTTTTAAGCATGCCTGTCCCCCGTAGTGGAAACGCCCCCCAGACCTCTAATTGTGTGTTAATTTCAGCTGTCATTGTCATAATTAGAGCACACGACATTAATTGTTCTCTGTTTTGTTTCCAAGGCCCTTAAATACAATTTATATACATTCATTCAGTTTATATTGTTTAAAAACAGCAGCACCAGATATTTATTTCAAGACAAAATCTTGCAATTTTCTTCAGTGTATCGCTACATGAATTTATGTGTGCAGCGTATGACAGGGCGCAGACTTCTAAGGTATTAGCTATAATTTCAGCTATGTGCCTTTCCTCCTATCTAAGAGGCAATTTGGCCGGAGGGCTTTGTGACGACTGTGTCTTTCACAGTATCCCAGCGTTCGTAGACTGCTTATCCCCCAGGACTTCTGTTCATTGTACCTCAGTTGTGTTCCAGCTGCATCGGGTAATGAATACAGAAGCAACACACTCACCCCCACTTCTGTCTCTCTCTTATGTTTCCCCTCCCAGGCAAACGGCGGCTGGCAGGATGCTCCGACCCCCTCATCAGTGACTTCACCCACAGAAGGACCGGGAAGCGTTCACTCCGACACTTCCAACTGATCCTCCACCCCCGCCCCATCACCCCCCTGCCGTCCCCTTGACTCCCCACCTTCTTCTTCCTCCACTGTCATATCTCCCGAAACTTAAACCCAGACCCCCTTTTGGGACTGGATGTGACACAGCGGGACACAGTCGGGGTCTGGGGATGACTTGTTCACATTTAACGGGCAGAGATTTCACTTTTCCTATCTGGACCACCGCAGCACCGTTCGCAGCCCGCGTAGCGGACTTACATCCACACTTCACAGTTTGTACAGTTTCCACTTGATGTCCATGTTGCCTCTTTGTATATTTTCTTTACATTATATATTCACACGGTAGGCTCACAGTCAGCTGCATATTGCCCCACGTTCTTGTAAATTGAATTCACACTACCTCTATTCGAAATAACAACAGAGCAAACAACATTTAAAACGCTTTGGTTTGACAAATTTTTATAACTATTCCAACTTTACTGTACACCACGCAACGCCCTGTCACGACACATCTGTTTTTAAGAGTGTACTCTGATGATTTTTCTTGTTTATCTATAGTGCCAAAGTTCAACCCTGGAGGTGAATTTTGATAAAGTTTTTATCTCGTGTCCTTAACATTTTTCATGCCATGCTTTGTGAGGTATTATTATGTTAGTCCTGTCATATTAGTCAAGTAATATCCAAGTACTCTGCCTCAATTTATATCATTTATATTCAGAACTCCTGCAACAGATGCTGACGTATACGGTGTTTTTATATTTTCTTGCCAGGGTAGTCATGTTTTCTTCTCATATGCAGAACAACGATGTAGAGAATCTATAGGTTGCCGTTCAATTCTTATCAGAGTCTGGTAAGACTTAATTAGCATTTAATTATGGGTTGTGTTTAAACCAATACAGAGAAAAAAAAATACTTCTGGACACAATTGTATAATCCTATAAACCAGTCAGAGCCATTTTGTTGTCGAAGGTGCTTAGAAAGACGTGTGTGACTGTGTGACTTTTACTCTTCTGGCCATCATTGCATACGGCCCGCCCAAACGATTTGAGCGGTGCTGGAGATATTTGCTGGAGCATAATTACTTCCAAACAGAGTGACTCCAGACCAGCTTTCCTCTGCAGAGGTTTTAAAGACGAGATGACTTCCAGGATAGCGCAAGTTAAATAATTAAACGGGCTGAGATGAAGGTCTGTCGCGCATTTTTGGCTGCATCCACGGTAATTAAGTATGGCTCGTCAATGCGTATCAAAGCACAATAAGATCTGCTGATCAAGTGAAAGGAGAGCATTTATAAAAGGATTTAACTCTAGTGGTGGTATACAACACAGTACATTGTCAGATATTGTTTATGTATCAGTGAGATCAACGTAGCCAAATACTGCTGGTAACCAAATCCAAAACATAAACTTTCTTTCTGATTTAAAGGTATAATTTTTTGAACACACATATTTTTTTTCTTCTCAGAATTCACCTTCTCTTTTCATGTAAGGAATTATATCTCTCTTAAAATTCTGACTGAGCCCAGAATAGATTTTTGCATTCCTCTACATTGGCAGCTTCATTAAGGATTTCTTTTTTCCTCTTTTGGACGCATTTTAATATCTGCAGTACTAGACAGCACCCCATAACGCTCTAGTAATCTGTATTCAAAGACAAACGTTGCAGTCAGAACACAGTAGTGTTGATAGAAATTGAAAATGAAAACGAATAAATTATTCTTTGAGATGAGCGTTCCTCTGCAAAATCCACTTCTGTACTCCAAATGTCCTACTGTATTCTCAGAATTTAGGCCCAAATGTAATTCCCTATGCATTTGGTTCAGTTCGACTTAAGGTTATTTATCCGTAACCCCTGTTCTCTGATAACATTTGAATTTTGAACGGATGTGCTTTTATTTTCATCACTTTCAGCACGAGTTTTTGTTCCGAAGGGATGCTACATTCATCAACTCAAACCAATCCAAAATGTGAAATAAAATTTGTGACTTTTATTGTATGTACAGTATAGTATGTGGTCTATAACGTATACATGATTACAATAGTCCTCATGAGATATCAGCATTTACATACTTTGATACCAAAAAAAAAAAAGAAAGAAAATGGCAGACTTTTTAATCCTCTACATTGGAATCAGCTTTATCAAGGTTTTCTTTTTCCTCTTTTGGAAGGCTTTTATTATCTGGTGAGCATCCCACAGTGCTCCAGTGCTCTGCATTCGAAGCCAAAAGATGCAGTTAGAATTCAGTAGTGTTTATATAAATTAAAAATGAAAACAAATACCCAGATGGCACACAAATTCATATGATCTTTGGATATATTTTTATGATCTCCATTTTGTGAATAAGTCTTTTGTTTGTTTGTTTTCATTTGGTGTTATTTTGACTGTGTCTTTATATGTTACCATCATATATGAGTTAGCCCAAGAATGCTCTATATACATTATGTAGATATGCACCTTTACTCATCTTTTGCATCAGCTGTTGGATTAGGGGGTAAAATCCTTTTTTTCCCCCCCTTATTATTATTTTTGACTCACGCTACCAACACAAGCCGAGACAGTTACTGTCGTTACGATGGTGAAAACTTATCTTTAACATCACCCTTTGGTTTTGTTTTTAGCTCAGCAGAAAACAAAATCCAGTTCCAAGACCCCTCCCGATATTCACAAGACAGCCTGAAAACACTTTTTTTTTTTGAAAACAAAAAAACAAACAAAAAAAAAAAACTGGTTTCGGTGTGTTTGTATTTATTACATGTGTATGAAATCATGGTTGCTTTGGCGCTACAGCGTGGAGGTCAGCCCCAGCGTGGTAACACCTAACAAACAAATTTGGATGATTCTGGACACCCCTCCCCCCTCCCCTCCTCGACTCACCTGCTCAGTATTACTGCCGAGGGGCCAAGCACCATTGAAGTGATACACAGAACCTGCCTCAGTCTTTGGAAGTCATTGGAGTGAACTGACAGCGGCGGCCATGCAAGGCAACACGAGGATTGTTTTTGCACCCCTCCGAAAGAAAAAAAAAAAGGCTTAACTCTACTTTTCACATTGCCTGTCAAATATTATCGAAGCTTCATGTAATGATGCTTTTTAGTTTTTGAATATAAAAGGAAAAGAGACATGAAAAGAAAAATGAACAATTTGTAAAACATGAAATGTTTTATTTGTTGCATGTCTTTTTGTTCTTCAATAAAAATAACGTACTGCAGTGTTTTGAATGTTAACTTCTTTTTTATAAGGATTTCAGAGTGAAATCATGGAGCCTTTTTTTCTCGACAGGTTTTAACTTTTAAGATCTCTGCGTATGTAAAAAGGTATCAAATGGAAGCACCATTGTCTTTTTAATTCCGATTCAAAAATCTGTTTTCTGTGGAGAAAATTAGCTGAAAGGTGTAGGTTTTATGGTCTCTTAATTTGTACTGGCAATGCATATCCCAAATAAATAGTTTCTTTTGTTGCATAAACTGCGACTTTGTCATTCGTGTGTGTTTCTCCTCCAGAGTTTTGTAACAGGGTCAGGGTCAGGAGTCACTGTAGGATACAAGTTAACACGTTGTAGAGTTGGCAGCCCGACACCTCTGGATAACATTGCACGTCTCAGTTCCTACTATGCCGTGGCACGGAGGCATTTTATCACCACTAACACAGCGCCGGAGCTCGGCCGGGCTGCCGAGGGTGTGAAGGGGACATTTTCACAGTTTTCGAAGTGAGTGAAAGCTGTGTGCTCCGGGCAGACAGACGCCTCCTCTACCCCTCACCACCACCACCACCACCACCCTTCCCCTTCCCCGCGCCCAGCGCTCCCTCCGAGGCATGGTTAATGTGCGTTCCCCGAAAGAGGCGGAATCCACACTTATCTCTCTCCTCCAGATAAACCAGACAGGATGTCTGATTCTGTTCCTTCAATTCATCCCTCCTCTGGAAAGGAAAAAAAAAAAAAAAAGGAGGAGGAACGGGCTGAAACATTAACTTGTGGATTAGCAAGAGGTTCCCAGGAGCATCCAAAATCAGAGAGCGTGGCAGGGACTGTGGGAGTGACATATGCAAACATGATCAAGTGTAATTACATGGAGACGCCTCCTTGTTTCTATCAAAGGGCTTCTTTTAGCCACTGTTCCAGGGCTGAAAGGCAAGAAGTGCTGGACGTGTGTAATTTATTCATGTGCTCCTGCAACACCAAAAGGCATTGTCAGGCTAATTCAGTCATTACATGGTGAAAAGGTGTAAATCCCTTTCAGTGTTATGTGCGTTCTTTTGAATTCCTCTAACGAAGGATAACGTGCAAGGCCGTGACAAATACTGCGCAGGTTTTTAAGGAGACAACGCGGTTTGTTATTCATGTTGAGCAATAAAAGTACACAAATCCAATCAAGTGCAGAATCTTGACTTCTTTTGTACATTAACCCAGTACCTTGTGGGTGAAATATAAAGCGATTAATGAAAAGAAATATCCCTTCTGCATCTGTGGACCTCAACCTGAGAGCAGGGATTCATATGGACTTTTCTCAAGAGCATGCGTAAACATGGCCAGTACCAATGTATATGGCAATTAAGTTGCATAGAGGCTTTTTCATGTAATTTCATTATATGTCTGACCTGGCCTGATCTCGCCATTGTGCCTTTGCATTAACTTGCTAAACTATTAGCCGTGGCCATGGCCAGACACTCGTCTAGCAGTGGCGTGCTCATTATTGATGGCTGATGTTACCAAGTATTTTGCCTACATGACTTACCATGCCATAATCACAAGCTCCGTTTAAACATAACACCTGATATCAAGGCTCTTTAGCTGGTCACTGCTGCACAGACTTTTTGCAAATGATAGCACAAGCGGTCAGATTCATTATTGCATGTATTATTCAGTTCTTCTCTTCCCCCATGTGGCCCCGCCCTGATGTGTCTCACCTGTGCTTCATTGTCTCCCTTATCTCCGTGTTCCCTCCCTACTTTTCCAGGTCGTCTTTGTTCTTCATGTCAGAAACGTTCTAGTCTTTTCCTATTGGACTTTTCCGTTTTGTCTGCTTTTATATCCACCACTTGTCCTGAGTTGTGCATTTGAGTTTTCCTCAGCCAGTGGGACGTCTCCCCTCTTGACCCTGTCTGCAAACCTGCACCTTAAGTAAAAAGAAAAAAACAAAACACAAGCCTAACTGAATTTAACACAAAGATTTCACACATAAACCTCCTGTCAACCTCTTCATGAAACACCAAATGTTGCTGCTAAAGTACCTCAACCGACTTTGGCGCTGAAGTCCTGGATGAAGATTACACAGAAGTAAGAGTTCCGGTTTGGACCAAAACATTTCTGAGATCTGGTGTACGTTCAGAGCTGTTTACTCCCAGGCTTCACTACGTATGTCCAAGATGTGTGTTGACAGGTTCAGAATGACTTTATGCCTGTCCAGTTTCATGTAGCGAGATCAAACAGTACTGTTAGCTAGAAAAGGGTAAAATGAGCACGTTAGTTGTTCACATAAGCCGTTTGAAATATTGCCCAATTTCAACCAGTTTGCTGTCTCTTCAGTTGCTCATCAATCAGGGGAGCACTGAAATGGAGACAGTTTGTCAGGTTCCCTTTGAACCTCCTTGTGAATGACTTGTTGCCACCTGCAACAAAGCAGTACGTTATCCTTTTGATAAGAGCATTTGAGCTTCCCACGGTGAGCATGACGTCAATCAGACATTTTCTACTGGTGGGGCACAGTCAAGTGGAGAGACATTTTGACCACACTTAAACCATGTTTAGGGTACTGTGTCTATACTGTATATGTTTCTATTTCAATCACCTCACATTATCTCTTCTGTTTACTTGTCTACTGGCAATTACTGGCAAAGTTTTGAGAAAAAAGTCAAAATTTCAAGAGAAAAGTGCGGTACTGTATGCGTATGCGTAAGTGCATGATGATGAAAAAAAAATCTACCTCTAATCTAATTTTTTTTTCTCATGGGTGGCCCTCTTCTATACCTAAGTACTTTTTAAATCTATAAATAAATATATATTTAATTCCAACTTACTTGAAATATTTGTGAGCAATGAATGAAGCTGGAAATCTTGCATCCATGCATTTGAGCCTCCTCACGCCTCGAATATCATATCAGTCATTCTCAGAGCTGGACCACAGTGCACGTTTCACGTGCACTAGGAACACGGGTCACATTATATCAATGACAATAACAAGGCTCCTCAAAAGCCTAGTCTTATTTACAATGCATAATGTGCATCGGTTGTATCTACGCCTGCCGGCATGATACGCGCACAAACGCCAAGACAGCTCACATGTGCCTGAGGGAAGGGGCTCCTGAAGCCGAGGATTGAGGTCAGAGGTCTGAGGGCGCAACGTTAAGGAGAGGCTTTGTCTCAAGGAAAACTTCTGCATTAATAAGATGAAATAAGTCCTCTTCTCTTCTAATAGATCTTAAGCGAATCACAAACTAACTGCAAGGAAAAAAGGTTCTGCAGGAATAGGGTCAAGTAATTAGTGGCTGTGGGTGTGTTCCAGTCAGTGCTGCAGATTTCAGATTTGGAAACAGTTCAGTTTGGCAAGGCCTCAGCGCTCGTATTGCCTATGCCACCCACAGATCTTTAATGAATTCCTCTGATCCCAACTTTCATAAAGAAGACATTTGGAAAAGATTTCACAGATCCGTGTGTGTCATCCTATCCTTTCAAGTTACTTCAACCGTGGAACATTTGAATTAGACTCTGCAGTATATCTGAGTGTTATTTGGGTGTGGGAGTTTAAGGCTGTAAACTGTTTCTTTATATTTGCCTAAAGCTTCCATAATGAGCAAGATATGGACCTTATCGTGTTCTTCAATTACAGGGAAAATAATAATAAAAAAAAAACCTTTAAAACCGTGCCAGGAGACGCTTTTATTAAAGAAATGGGAAAGTTATCTCTGCAAAACATGGATCAAAAATGAAACAAACAAAATACGTTGCGTTGATGATCAAGGACATTTGGATACAGGGCTGTTGCATTAATTATTGTACTCGCGCCCAACAACAGAGGCGTGATCATTCACGTCCACTCTCTCGTTGCTGTGAGCTAATTTGTGTCTGTGGTTTCATCCCCTTAAATGTTTTCGCCTGCATCTCCGGACATGAAGTCGTTTGATGTGTTTGGTCACTGGGACGTGTCGCTTTAGAAGAAATCCCTGTCTTTTCAGATAGCTTTGCTGATTGTGTTGTCAGGATGCATTTATGTCTGGTTAAAAACTATCCGGTTACCCCTGCTCTGTGTACGCTCCTACTGTATACTGTAGCCTACATTGTAATTTAGGAGGCAGCTGTCATATTGAGTTTTCCTTTAATCCTCTACATACAGCGAGGCCCAGAGTGTGTCAGAAAGTACTGAATGTGATTAGAAAATCTCTTTGCATCACTCCTTGCACGCGCACAATCCCGATGCATGAATTTAAATTCGCAGTCGCATGAGAAAGTTGCTACAGTGTACACACGTTTCCACAGACTGTGGCAGGTCCGCTCAGTGCCTTATGCCGTATGTGCTGCAACAGTGAAACGCTGCTGACCCCTCATGGCCTGTGTGACTTCAGGTCCACTGAAGCTGAGAAATGCAGACTGTACTTTGAAGGCTCGTTACCCAGCGTGTAGATGAAAGCTGTAAAATCGAAAATAATTTATTCCCTTTTTGATTTATTATCAATGACGCGGACCTTGTAAAATCTGGACAGTCGACTTAATAGCACAGAATAGCTGCTCATTTATGGCTACATGAACCCATGGGACAATTAGAGTTAGTTCACCAAACTAGGCCATTCAGTTATAGCTGGGGTCTGAGACAGCTACAATATAGGAAAAATTAACGTTAGCTAAGGTTACATCACTACCTTTTTTTTTGTGGCACAAATCAACATCTTTCATGCATTGTCTTACCTTAGACTCTAATAAGAGTAAGCCCCTCTTTTGTCTATTTTCCATAATTCAGCTCCACATTAGTGATTTCTCATAGTAAGCGCAAGTGACAGCCTCGTTTATTCTTTTGTGCAGGTGCAGTCCTGGAGTCCTTTCCCTCACATGAACCTCTTATAGGTCAGCACACTGGTGTCCTCCATCCTCCATCAGGCAACATGAGACCAGTTCCTTACTGTTCAACAAGTGCGGAGTGAAACACCCCTTTAATTATGCTGCGCAGCCAGCATAATTTCCTAGATACAAACAACATGTTTCCCCTTTCAAAGAGTATTATCCAAAAAAAAAAAAGGAGTTTGTGCAACACTGGTCTTCATCATATATTTGACATTTCAGTGGTATGATATTATTATTTACTGGTAATTCAATTCTGAGCAAATTCATTTAGCTACTAGATGCTGCAGGACAAATGGACAATGATATATGCATACTGTATTCTAACTGCACACAGAGCAGACATTAACGGTCACAGTTATCAGGATGTGGCAGCGTTGGGCCAGCGATAGTGTGTCATTACTACATGGGCTCCCAATGGAGCTCAATTTAAATCAACACTCCCCATCTACCCTGGACGTTGTTTTTTTATTAGACGAACAGGTGAACAGAACACAAACAGAACAAAAGAGAGACTGAACTTCACGCAGTCACGTGAAAATTTACATGTTAATTCTCAAATGTTGCAGCTAGAACTGAACTGTGTAAGAGAACAATTTATTTCAAACATTTTTTATATATATATTTTCTAACCACAATAAATTCTCACACATATATGTAAGGCTTCATAAGCTTATGTGCAATCATTAAAATAAAATCTGACCCAAATGATAGACTATGGATGATTTAAATGAAAAGCTTTAGCCCATTATTTTGCTTCAGTTTTGGATGTTATTTCTTCATCTTAATATTTTTATTTTTCTAGTACATAAAAACAGAAATAAACATCATTAATTACATTCAATAGTCAAAATTGGCTTTATTATAGGAAAAAAGCATGCATATCAAAAACCAGAGTTTTGCAAAACCAATTCATAAATAGTATTTTTTCTTCCCGGCAAATAATAGCTACAATATGTAATATGCAAGACGCAGTTTACTTAATTTATAGGAGCTGTGTCTGAATCATATCTGAATTTATTAAATATCTTCAGTCCTGGATATAGAATCACTGGACACCTCCACCATAAATAATAATACTACGAATAATAATAATACATTTAGGCTAACATTCAGAAAGGATTATTCTTTTATGGGTAAAAGAATAATAATACCAATAATAATAAACATAATGGGAGTATATTGATGTTGTCCACTGGTATCTAATTTGCATTTCAACTTGAGACCTGAAAAAAAAAAAAAAAAAAAAAGAGAATACATTCACTCACCCTAACCCAGCCTGTCTGTACAGTAACAAAAAATACAAAAACTAGTCACCTCTACTCTCTCCTGTACGACACCATTTGTCAAAACCGTTCAAACGCTGCGTCACGCTCCAACTTCAGGAGATAGTTCGGAACCTCACTTGAACGTTTTTGCTTCGTGAGGTTTGCAGGATGTTGCTCGTTGGGCCTTTGTTTGTAATTTAACCCTCATCTGTGAACACGAGTGTGACCTTGTGCAGCTTTGAGCTGTCTCAGCAGAGCGTCCGACCGCGGCGGCTGACACAGCGAGACGTCTGCCTGTTTGGGGACAGAGGGTGTATGTAGGTCAGCCATGGGCCTGCATGCTGTGACAGCAGCACGGTCACTGTGCTGTGCAGCGGGACAGGGATTGGAGTGGACAGAGAGCCGGCACAGAGAGAGGGCCCCCCTCACACGTCAGCACGGATTCTTCCTCATTTCCTCCCTTAAACACTTTGACATTATCAGGCCACACAGAGCAACGTCCGCCCTCATTATTCTCACCTTTGGTACAGCAGCAGCAAAATGGACAAAGGGGAGCAGAAGCAGATCATAGAGCACATCAAACATGTTGGGATGGTCATTTCACGGGGAAATGCCTCAGTCATGTCAAGAATAATTCATTTCTCATATGCGCCAAGAAAAACTTTAGCGTTGATGCTTAAGAGTAATTAACAAACAGAGAGGATCTTTAAACACATTTTATTAAAGAAGTGTCATGTGTACAGTGTACAAAAAAATATAACGCTGCTCATAAATGACAGCATACTGCCATCTAGTGGCTCTAACAGTGAAGCTCAGGTGTGGCATCGGAAACGAAAGTCGAGTTCTGTACCAGACAAAAACAAACTTCATTTCATGTTCATCAGAGCATGCTGATCAACGCAGAGAGGTTCTTACACACACGTAAAAATAACACTAACAGTGTTGGCATGTTTGTGCTGTAAATGTTGGCACAAGAGTCTCTGAAATGTAACAAGAGGAGGGTAGAAAGAGAAGGTTGGAGCTCATCGGTTGTATGGATGCATCGAACCAGATGCAGATTTGATGTTAGTCTTGATGCTGCTCGGCATTTTACCTGGGGGAAAGAATAGACAGTGATCAGTTTCATGAACGTTTTTTTTTTTTATTACAAACAGAAATCAGATGTTACAGAGCAGCAAACATGAGTCAAAGGGTCAATTCATCACCTATTACATGACAAATTACCACCATCTCTGTCGTTCACAGTGGTATTATTTTAATTTACAACCAAATGGGTCTATTGGCTTTACAGCAATTGATGTACTTCTCATTCATCACAGAGAAGCAGATCTATCTGTAACCAATAAAGAGTATAATAAAGATATAATAAAGAGTATAAAGCCTCTTCAAAGTGTCAATACACCGATTTGGAATTAGAAAGTTAAATCTGTCTGTTAGTGAGCTATGGACTATGTTGTGTTTTTCACTGCCCTTTGTGTGGGACACTGTCAATTAATCCTTAATAACGTTAAGAATGTGACTGACATGACGGGTATGAATTCGCAACTACTAAAATGATTGAAAGCAAACACTTGAAGTGTCTTTTTTTTTAATGCAACACACACCAAGGCAAATTCCTTGTATGTACAAATATACTTTTCTGATTTAAGCAACTTGTGAGAGAACTTTCACCAGAAATCTAATGATTCAACACCTCAAAGCAGCCACTGTTTGCTTTAATGGGAACACTGCATACTTTTGTCAACACATTAACCAGCTTCACAAGGTCGTCGCCTACAACTTTCCAGTTACCCGAAGGCATGCATTGACTTTCTAATGCATGTGAGACGTCTGTCGGCTCGTGCCAAGCTAGTGCTGCTGGTATTTAGCAAACAGCCCTATAACCGGTGTGGTAATCCACTTTAAGAAAACATTTGCTCAACTAAATGAAGAAAAGAAGTCCATCATTATTTTTAGACATGACGGACAGTCAATCTGGAAAATTTGAAAAGAAGATTCAAGAGAAGTTGGAAAAGCCATAAAACTCTGAAAACGACTCTTCAGGTTGAAAAGTGTTCATAAGTGGGAAGTCATTCAGTGAGCTGACTACCTCATGAAGCTGGTTGGACAAGTGCAAAGCTGTTACAAAAGAAACAATGTACCTCTGAAGAATTCACAATGGAAACATGTTTTGCTGAGACAAATGTATGTGTGTCATTTCACAGTATACGACTCCTGTTCTAGGCTGTGGAAATCTGTCCGTCATATCCATAAATACTATTATTATTATTATTATAAGAAAAGTGTTATGAAGCTTACCACTACTTACAAGAACTAAAGTGTGTGTAGGTGAAACATATTGAACTTTGCAGTGGAAGTAGTGTAATATTTTACTGTTCTGTATTATTTTTATGTGCTCTCCAATAAAACACATTTAGCCTCGCTCTTCTTCCTGGCAACTACATTTCACACCGACACATTAAAAACTGCCTTTGTTATAGACGTACACCGATGAGCCACAATATCAAAACCACTGACAGGTGAAGTGAATGACATTGATCATTCTGTTATAATGCATTGCTCAGGAGGAGGAGGAAACGTTTGGTCTTTGACATTCTCATGAATGATACTTAGACACGTACCACCCACCTGAACTTTGATGTTGACCACACCTGCCTTCCCCATAATCTACCACATAACACTCCCTGATATGTTTAGTAACAGCTCAAACTACATGAACAATAAACCAAGGCGTTGACCTGGCCTCCAAATTCACTAGATCCCAAAACATGATCACGTATGCACAAGGGAGACCTACACAATATTATGCAGGACGTTTTAATGTTGTGGCTGATAGGTGTACGTACTTGTCCCTCACACAATGCTACAGCTACTTCTGATGTTGTTCACTTTGTTCCAGTCGTGTGTAATGCAGTGCGCTGAGTGAAATACTAACCCAGGTCTCCAGGTCGCCTACCTGGCTGTCCTTGCTGCTGCTGAGCGACGGGTCCTCCCATACCTGCTTGCTGGTTTGAACCACCACCAATGGTGACCTGCTGCAAGGTTGGACCGCCGCTCATCATGGGACCCTGACCCGGGTGTCCAGGAGCCAGAGGGCCTGAGGGCCTACATTTGGAAAGCCCCTTTCCAAACGCAACAGCTCCAACCAATGCGTTGGTGTCAGCCGGGTTGAACGATGGTTTGTTCTGTCGCACTCCTGGAAAAACACAAATATATAAACGTTGTTATCAATATATCAGCATTTTTAGTGCCATAAATGTATGAAAAGTATCAGTGCAGCCAAAGCGCGACATGCCTGAACTGTCTGCTTCTCTGTCTTCACGAGGGTTGTTGAGCTTCTCCAGCAGATTAGAACACAACTTATTCAACGCCTGGATCTGTTTCTGTTGATAAAAATAGTGGCATTGAACAAAACAAAAACAAAAAAAAAATCTTAATCATGGCACCACTGGCTGACTTAACCCAAAAACTAACCAACCTGTGCAACCTCTGGGCCAATACGCGCTGCCTCTGTACTCAGCTGTTTCTCCTGCTCCTCCACCTCCGGATCAGGTTTCGTCCGCAAGTAGTCTGGTACGATTTCATGGCTGAACACCGGGACGCGCTGCTCTGTGAGTTTCTGAGAGGCAGTAAATGAACAGAGGTTAAAGGGGTGATTAAAAAACAAACAAAAAAAAAACAAATTTGATACTCACAGCTAAATCCTCGTCCCTGTCCGGAGACAGGAGCAGTGGGATTATAACCTGGTTACGAAAGGACGGCGTCTTCTCGTTCTTGAGGAGTTTATTGATAGTATTCAGCTGGCCAGACAGAAGTGCAAAGTTGTCCAACACAGACGGCCTGAGTGACACACATGGAAGCATCTTAGAAGGAACAAAGCACTCACCCAGGAAAACATATTGTAGCTTTGATATTTACATTTTGACAGAAGAGCTGAAGAAAAGTTGCCATTCTGTTATCACCCATGACCGATTAGGTTTCAGATTCAACACTTTTCTGTTTAGATATTACTTCCTTCAGTCTTAATTTCAGGATCTGACCAGAAAGACAAGCTGGTGTGATTATCTGTGGACCAGACTTGTTCCAGTGCGTCCCACAGATACTTGATCCATTTGGGATCTAGTGAATTTGGAGACCAGGTCAACACCTTGTGCTTTTTCTTGTTTTTTGAATTGTTCCTAAACATTTTTTTCAGGCTGCATCCTACCGGGGTTTGGCTGCTGCCAGTGTCATTGCTATGGAGTGGCAGTGCCTGGTCTGGTCTGGTCTGGTCTAGATGGGTGCTACATGTCTAAGTAACATCCATATTAATAATGAATTCAGGCCTAAAATAGCTGAATTGTCGCAAGATAAACTTCTCCATAAGTGGTCATAATGTTATGGCTGATCGGTGTATGCTCTGTTTACTTCCGTACTCCATTTCCTCAAGGATCCTCAAGGAAAGAAACCAAACGATCACCCGCGATCAACAATGTTTCACTTACCACGTTAGACGTTCGTATTCGTTTTCCAATTTATAAATAAAACTGTGGAGAGCGTTTTTGACATGAGCAACCCGGGAGATGAGCGACTCCACCGACGCTTCCAGCTGCTTCTCCTCTCGCTGCTGAAAGAAAAATAAAGGGTCTTCAGATACATCTAAAACGCACCTAATACCCACTGGCACACGTAAGCACCAGAATGCAAAAATACAACACCGTGAGCGAGATTTACATGAATGAACCATAGCTCCGTCGCCTAGATGTCCAAGCTAAACTGCTAACATTAGCCGCTGCTAAAGCTGTTTACCACACAAATAAAAACAAGAAGCAAACTAAAGTAGCTTAATGCTTTATGTAGCTGCAATAAATGTAGTATTTAACAGTGTAATTAGCAAAACAACGCTCTGTCGTTGTCCATACATTGTAAATTATTACCTGCATAGTTGAGCTACAGGCTAACTCGACCAGGATGAAACTCAAACAACAGAGAACCGCTTCCGGCTCATCGCTGTCAAATTAAAAGCTTGAGCTTTGAACTTTAGGGGTTTGGCGCACGAAACTAGTAACGATCGTACTTCAGATTTCAGATTTCAGTGTACTATTGTCTCACAAAAGACAGAAAAATACAACGTAAGAGAAATGGTAGTTTTTTGCACTTCGAGAAAAAAGTCGAAATGCAATATAGTCATTGTGGTGATTTTGCTTGATTATGCTTGAAGAAATAAGATAACAATTCAGTCAGTCATAATTCTGACTACTCAATCTTCAAACCATAGATTGTACAAATATATTAAATCAATAAAAAAATAAATATAATATTTAGCCAATGGTTCAAACAAATGGACATCAATGCATACTTGATCATAGGCTTTCACATATCAGTGCTTCTTTAAGAACAAAAATAAATAAATAAAATGCCATTGTTTCCTTTTCTTTAGAATAATAACAGTTTAAGCGTTTGAGAAAAACAGGTGATTTGTTTAATGTCGACTAGTGACTGCAGTCATGTGGAAACAGCGTAGCAGGAATAGTGTGTTCATAAAACATAATTTTATTTATTTATTTATTTTTTTCACTTGTTTTATATGAATGTAGAAATACTAGGATGGTGGGGAAGAATGGGAGATCGACATGATCTCCGTCTGATACATATCCTACAGGTTTTAGTTGGTTGTGGCGGACTGGTGTGAAGTTGATGAATTTAGAAGTGGCTTTCCACCACCACAGTCTTCAGCTGACAGGTGACTCTGCAGTAGCACTCGCTCATCACCAGGGCGCTCTCTCTTCCAATACCCGTGGAGATCATGACAGACCTTTGGGTTTTTTCCCCTCTCATTCAGCAAATGCAGTATCGATCACTTGCTATCTACTCTGCATCTACAGTAAAAACACTGCTCACTCTGTCCAGACCTGGTGTATTGTATCCTCCAAACGGCACATCTAGACGACTTGTAGTTATTGATGTGGCAGGTCCTTGTCTGGGGCTGCCTCACATCGTGGCATTTGCAACTAGCTCTGGCATTTCCGCGATAGAACGTACAGGATTTGAGGTTTGGAATTAAAAAAAAAAAAAAAAAAAAAAAAAAACTTCTTCAAAACACTAGCCATCTGTATGCAACTTGTTTATTGGCAATGGCTATGGAAACCTTGAAGTGCAGCCTACAGAAAATACTTTATCTTAAAAGAGTAAACCATCAGCAGTGTATCAGGGGTCCACGTTGCTAAATAATCAACACTTTGTGTCCTCAGCTGACCTGGTAAAAAACTCCCGATTCCAATCCAAAGGGGGTGTTGTTGCCTCTGTGGATCATTTCCTACTTTGTGTCGAAAGTCATGACTTTGGGGTCACTGGAGACAACACGCCATCTTCCACAAAGCACTTTGGCCTCTTGGATAGACAAAGGTCCATCAAATAATTATGAGCACTAAAGAGGTGCTATTAAAACTGATTAATTCCCCGTTACGACCCAGCTCAAGGGGCACGGCATAAAGTGAAGACACATGATGGTGTTACAAAAGTAAATTTATTTCATTAAAAAAAATAAATAAATCTTCTGCAGCTGAAAAGCACATTATTGTGGTGGTTGGTACAATAAATACGTTTAAAGCAGCTGTCTGTGTTATGTCCATTATGTGAGTTCTCTGAACCCCAAACCTCTTCCCTACTCTGCCGTCTAAATGCACTGAATCTTTTAGTCCCAAAACTGCTGACAATTAGCCTTTTGTGTGCCATTTCTCAAGAAACACACTGACACACCAAGAAAGGAAGGAGGAGAGAGGCAAATCCACAGTCATCGAAAAGACCACTGTAATGCAGCTGCATCCACTGTGAAATTGTTCTTATTGAAGTGAAGAAATCGCTTCTGTAAAATGGGTGATGTAACACACACACTGCTATAAAAGTCATCACATGCCAGAGCAGGAGCAGACTTCCATGATACAAATAGTTCTGTGTCCCCACAAACGCACCAAGAGGGCTAAGACGCTGGATGTGCTGGCCCGCAGTTGATGACAAAGCAATGCAATATGATGAAATAAAACCAGGCTAAGATTTTGAACTTTTTGAAAACAAAATTGTTGGTGCACCCACCACTATACCAGTGAGGCCGGCATAGTACTCAGTGCACTGACAAGAAACATCAAGGTCCACTAGCACTTGAGTAATGGATTTGCCATAGTCATTACATAAGCATAGGTTCAAGATAATGCAGCGTCAGAAATGGTGTATAAAGTACAAATATAGGCCAGCAGTGATAAGGTATTCAATGAATGACCAGATTCAGCGTCGGCAGCTGCATTGAATTACAAACTCACCCCGCCTCTACTAACAGAGAAAACAAATGCAATGTTCCAGTTACATAACAGCTTGTCCTCTTGGTAACCCAAATGCACTGATAGTATGCAGTCCGCAACATACTCAGACCATTAAAAAAAATGAATGAAACTGTGTACTGGTGTACTTTAAGTGCCAAATCCAAAAAATTCTTTGTAGGCCTCTGTGATAAAATTACAGTCAGGGAAATATCTGTGCAAGGCCATAAAATTCAGTCATCCCAGGAGCATAGCACTCTGTTTTTTGCCAAGTTACGCAAGACCAATTTGAACTCTGTGTGCAGAAACAAGCACTTTGTCTGGCCAGCAGCAGGAACTGCTCATCGCTTGACTTTTTCTACAGTGAGGGGGTGGTGGTTTAAGGATCATGCCTCAGTGGAACGGGCAGGGACACAGGTCTGACAAAGGGTTGACAGATTGGGTGGGTGGGTGGTTTCTTATGCATTAGAAATCAGTGCATTTTAATAAACCGTCCACCACCATTACAATGTAATGCAAGGTCACTAATTCAAATTCCTGCTACATTCGGGGCTAACGTACTACTGAGCAAGACACTTAAAATTGCTATGCAGACACAAGGTCAAAAAATTTCAATATTGTATATTACCATCATTAATCTACTGATCAGTTCTTAACGAGGTGTAAACTGTTTTAATATGATGCTTTTCGTTTTGATTCATATTTGATTCAGATGCAACAAACAACAAGAAGAAATTTTAGTCTCCAAAACATTTTATTTTGAGAAAAAGAAATTAATCAAATGGCATTACAATGAGGCGTACAGTAAACAATGCATAGGATTTCTAATTAAGGCTGTTGATGCTCCTTCATTACGCACTTTGACATCAGTCATGTTTCATTTACTTGCTTAATACTATAATGTGGTAATTTCTACTTCAGTCCTCAGCACGAATACTTGTGGAATGTAATCAAAGTAAGTGCATAGTAGAGTGTTCATGGTATATATTCAATGTCTAATGCACTGAACACACGCGGGTGAAATTTCATTTGGAGTTCTGGCACACTACTGTAAACCTGGTGCGTTTAAAAAAGGCTCTCCACATTGCCCATTTCTACGACCACGGTCTTCAGCTGGGAGTAGTACTCGATTGTCACCTCGCCATTCTCTCGGCCAAAGCCTGCAAAGATCATTAGAGGAAAAAAAAGTAAATATTCAGCAAATATAATTTACTATAGGTAAGTTATTTCTATACTCTTCTGCAGAGAAGAGTAGAGAAACCAAAATGACCATGGCCAAAACGCCAATAATACTTAATACAACAAATGTCATAATAAATGTAGAAATGACAGTATTTTTGTGCTAAAATAAGTGAGTCAGTGAACATCACTGGCTGCTCAACCTTTTTTTTAAAAAAAAAAAAAAAAAAAAAAATATCATACAACAAAAAACATCAATTTCAATTAAAACAAAATATACATAACCACTACGAGGTTTTAAGAATGAGAGGAGCTTCCAAAGCATTACACTGACAAGGGCATTCATTTAACACCTACCTGAATTCTTGTATCCACCAAATGGTAGTTCTACAGCACTGTTGTTGTAGTTATTGATAAAGCAGGTCCCTGCCTCCAGCTGTGCAGCAACACGATGGGCCCGAGTAATGTCCCTGCAGACAGAACAAAGAAAGATATTTAAAATTTATAGAAAAGTAGAATACCAAAAAATTTATTAAAATTAATAGTTTACACGCAACTTCATTGCACAGCTAATGCTACGACTGTGCAATAACTTTAACTTGGAAATGTTTATTAGATGCATTTTGGAAACTTTGAACGGCTGCCAACTGATCAGAACAAAGCCTTTATCTTCTAGAGCAAACCATTAGCGTATCAGCGGTTGCTCCACATTGTTAAATGTTCACACTGCAAACCTGGTAAAAACTCCTGAGGCCAATCCATATGTGGTGTTGTTGGCCCTGCGGATCACTTCCTCCTCTGTGTCGAAAGGCAGGACGGACATGACTGGACCAAAAATCTCCTCCTTCACACATGTCATGTCGTCTCTGCAGTTATCTGTATTCAGAGAAAGGAGTGGGGGGTAACACATGGTGAATACTAGTACAGAAAACATGCAGATGGTGTAATATACATGTATATATGGGTACAGAGTGTTTCTGACCTACCAAGTACACAGGGTGACATATAATACCCTCCTTTCAATTTGGCATCACTAGGGACAAAGGGCTCTCCACCACAAAGCACTTGGGCCCCCTGGATAAAAAAAAGGGTATAAAATCAGATGTTGTGCCAACTAAAGTAAAAACTATTTAACTACACAGTGCGATATGACCGATTTCTTTCTGAGGCTAAAGTGCTACGAATACCGATTCATTCTTAAACCGCTCAACCCTGCTGGATCCTTCTGAGCAGGCCACCTAAGACAACACACCTCTTTCTTGGCCTGGCTGACATAGCCCAGCGCTTTGTCCAGTTGTGGTTTGCTGATCAGAGCACCCATTCGTGTGCCATCGACCAGGGGGTCACCAACAGGGATGGCCTTGGTCCTCTTGACAACCTCCTGTAGGAACTGCGGCATGATTTCCTTTTGCACGAACACTCTGGTTGCATTACAGCAGACCTGCAAATTTCAGACGGACATTTTAAACTGTAAAAGCTCAGATAAGGTCGAGATGGTCAAATCCATCTATGATGACAGAACTCTGGTGTCTAACCTGTCCCTGTGTCAGGAAGTTTCCCATGAGTGCTCCCTTCACCGCGTTCTCCAGCTCACAGTCTTTGAAGATGATGAGTGGAGATTTTCCCCCGAGCTCCAGAGTCACCTGCTTCACCCCCTTTGCTGACATTTCCATGACCTGCGAGTGAAGACAACAGGAGGATGCTCTGGGTTAACGTGACAAACCTCCTGTTGAGTTAAACAAATCCGTAGCTCCGTGCTGGTTTCTGGACCTTTTTGCCTGTTGGAACGCTGCCAGTGAAGGAGACTTTAGCTACGGTCGGGTGATGGCAGAGCAAGGTGCCAGTCTCTGCTCCTCCTTGGACCACACAGAAGAGCCCATCGGGTACCCCTGCCTCTTTGTAGATCTCAGCCAGGATGACAGCAGTCACAGGAGTCATTGGAGAGGGTTTGAATACCATGGCATTACCTGACAAAACAACCACACTGTAACACTGCACAGAATCTGTGAGGACAAATGTGAATCAGATTCATACATCTGGAAAGCGCAGTTTTTCTTTATAAAGGCTGCAGCTGTTTTCAAATGCTCTATTGGACTATGTGCTTTGGTTCATTGTCTTGCTGGAAAATAAATGTTCTCCCAAACTGTAGTTCTCTTGCACACAGATTGTCCTACCCCTTTTGCACCCTACTTAACAAGCCATCCAGGACCTGTTGCCACAAAGCATGATGCTGCCGCCATCATGCCTTGGGGGATGTTTTTTTTGTTTTTTTTTGTGGTGAGGTACAGCGTTTGGTGTGCACCAAACATGGCACCGACTCTGATCAGACCAAATAACCTTCTTCCAGTTTACCCCTGGACTCTCTGACATGCCTTTGGGAAAACTCCTTCAAGGAGACTAGTGAGGTGTAAATCTCTGGACAGATTTGCACATGTGCCACATTCTCACTCTGACATAAAAGAGGATTTTAATGTAAATTCTTATCTTAAAAGTGAAATTATACTGGCCATGACTCCATTTATAAAAGCAGTAGAAAGGGGAAACATCCAAGGAGGTCCAGACTTTTTACAGGCAGTGTATCTCAAACCTGATTAAAGGCCAATTCGCACTCAGGCTGATGATATTCAGGAGCAGGTGCAATAAAGCAATGTGTGAAATCAGCCAAATTGACGCTTAAAATCACTCCTATAAAACTCACCACACGCCAGAGCAGGAGCAGACTTGCACACTGCAATCTGGAAGGGGTAGTTAAATGCACCGATCCCCACACACACACCAAGAGGCTCCCTCCTGGTGTATGCAAACGTTCCACCGGGAAGCTGGATGTGCTGGCCTGCCGTGGATGACAACAAAAACCCCATGTTAAAAATAAAGACATGCTAGGATTCGAGCTTTTGGAAAACACAAACCTGTTGGCGCACCCACCTGAAAGCGTACCAGCCAGGCCAGCATAATACTCAATGCACTGCCAGGAAACATCAATATCCACCAGGGCTTCAGTGAGGGTTTTGCCATTGTTGATCACTTCTAACTTTGCAATCTTCTCCCTTCGTTCCTGGTTTGTCATTGGAACAAAGCAATAAAGATTCAAGATAATGCAATGACGCAGCTCAAACAAGACCGACCCACAAATGGTTTGTTTAGTGCATATGTAGGCCAGCAGCGAGTGTCTGCTTTCAATGAATAACTAGCGTCTCACTGCATGCATGCTAAGCTCAGTTCCAATTTCTGTTGCATAACACTGGAAGCGACCTGGTTAAGTTTCCAGGCCTGCAGATGGTTTTGACACAACAGACCGATTGTCTCACCCTGATAATGCGGGCGGCCTCCAGCATCACCCTAGCCCTCTCCGTCCCAGACAACTCTCTCCATTTGAGGTAGGCAGCACGAGCGCTCTGCATGGCCTCCTCCACCTCCTCGGCACCACAGGGTACCATCTGGCACAAAACCCGACCTGCACAACCGAGAAGAGCAACAGGTTGCAGACAGCTCGGCTGAGAATGACAACATTTAGGTTAAATGTAACTTTATCACATTGAGTGTTTAACATTTTCTGTTCCATTCACTCAGCATTAAATTCCAAAGTTTCCCCCACCCTACTAAAGAGAAGTAAAAGGGGAGGGTTTCAGTTACATAACAACTTGTCCTCTTGGCGACCCGAGGCACTGATGAGCTATTATTAGTGAAGAGGGGTCCTGTTCTTTTTGGCCCTTTTTTGCTCGGCTCCCAAATGGCTCTTCATTCAGTTTCAATGGAAGCCTTATATTTTAACCTAATTAAGTAATTATGAATGGTCTGTGTGTTTTCGTGCAATTTTTCATTCACCGCTTTAATTTTTTGTAACAAAAAAATACAGGTACTACTGTAATCAAATAATTAAATCATGATCAAATCAAATAAATAAATATAGGCTTAACATTATGACACTTAGATAAAAGTCTTTAATGCAGGATGGCATTCACAAATACCGGATGCCATAGCTTGGATGTCCAGTTTTTGCTAATTTCTTCACTTTTTCCCCTCGCTCTATGTATACCTGGCTTGTACCATTTCACTTGTTTTCTTTGAATCTTTGTCCCCCCCTTTTTTCTTAAAAATAATTGTGTGATCCTAGTCTGTCCTCGCATGTGATTGGTCGCATGGTGTGCCGTCCCACCCCTGTCAATCAGTAAAAAACTTTATTTATCCCCGAAGAGCAATTGGTAAGGCGAGGAGCGGTACATAGAATAGGAGCAAGAGAATAAAACCACAAAATGAATAAAATCACAAAAGTGGGTGGACAAAAACAGCATATTATGTACAATGGCAGGCCTGCTGCCAAAAGCACAGGAGTCAGCTCTTTTTCGTTCGCTACTCTTGACTGTCGAAAGAGTCGACTCATCAGTGTGCACCGTCCGTTATACAATGTAAATCCCCCAGAAAGAAGGGAAATTGACAACAGAAGCAGAGTTGAAATGACTCACCAGTCGCAGGTTCAAAGACGGGCTCTGCGTTTTTCTCCTGCTTGGGGCTGACTCGTTTACCACCCCAGAAGTTCAGAGGGTCTGTGACCACCACGGACCCCGTCGAGGCTGAGGGCATCATGTCGAGAATAGACTGGGCCATTTTCACACAGAGGACGGCTGCAATAACACAAGCAAACTTTAAAGTGCTTTGCAACAATTTAAACTGTGCAATGAAGACCGAATAACAGGGGAGCCCGTGCGCTGCACAGCGTGCTCTGTGCTTTAGCTTTTGCTAAAGTGAAACTAGGGCACGGAGAACCCGCGCATGACGCACATTTTTACGCGACAAAACGCGTACAAATGCAGAGAGAGAGTGAGAGAGAAGTAAAAACAAATACGAGCTTACCGTTCCTGCTTGTACAAACAGAAAGGATGTGAAACGGAGGTTAAATCGGTTAAGATTGTTTCATTGGTTTCACGCCCCTGTGGTACGCACAGCCAGGAAACGCCCACTCCCTCCGTGCTGCGTTCATCGCGGGTCTTCGGGTTCGTCTTTTGTCCTCTTTGCGCAATCGTCCCAGGGAAGAGATCAAATCAGCTAAGCAGAATCTGCACAGAAAAAAAGTGAAACATTAACGGCACATTAGTTCCCAGTGACACTTGCAAGATTTATTGTGTCTATTTTTTGGATTTTTTTTTTTTTTTAAATTGCACAAATCTACGGAAGAGTAGCATATTGATGAGAAAAAAATGTGATGAGATAGATTTGTTTTTTCATTATGCACAAAAAACTTTAGAGAAAAAAAGTGGAAATTTCTAGAAAAATGTCGAAAGTAGAATGTAGACGTTTAAACCGGCAGTCCTGGGCCTTGGATCCAATAAAATATATCAGCAATATAACTGGAAAAAAAAATCATAATACAATTTTAAAGTCTTAATATTAATTATTAATTAAGCCCCAGTACTCTTTCGCAGAATATTGGCGGTACCATATGCATAAGGTAGGGTACTGCCGGTTAAAGGACTACTTTTGACGTTTTTCTCAAAATTTCAACTTTTTTCTCAAAGTGCATGATGAAAAGAAATCTCCCAATGGGTGGCCCTAACACTCTTCCACTACAAATCACTACCTCACTATCTACATTTTATAATCTTAGCAATTATATTACCAATTTTTATTTAAGCAGGCAATTATTATTTCATTCCCATTCCACACTATGTATTTCTCAATGTGCTGTTATTTTTTGTGTATTCTTTCAAATTTGATATTGTTTATTGTATATATTCTTGTCTAATTTACGCACTACTGTGACAAGGAAATTTCTCATATGTGGCACTCCAAGCTGTGGTCATATGCACCATGTTTGCATTTACTATCTCTTTGCTGTGCTAAGACCTTGATTGGAGTTAATCCATGGAAAACTGAATGAATACGACAGATCAGAAAGGCACATGCATGTGTATATAAAGGTCCCACAATTCACACTCTGGGTCCAGATAAACATTAAGTCAATATTAAGTCAAAGGATCTCTGTGTCAACCTCTGCAATACAATAATAAAACAGCAGCGAGGTCAGGTCGTGGTAGGCCATAAAACCATTTCAGAGAATTTGAGTGTTTCCAGGAATACAGTAGACTCAATTACTGTGAAATCGTGTGATGTGGACATTGGTAGGCGAGGTGAATAAGTGGTCACTTACAGCAGAAATGGGAGAACCTGACTGAAAGATGACTAAACACCAGCAGCAAAATCTTCTATCCTCTATTGGAGGACAGTTAGATGTAAATGAATTGAAGGTGAGCGACAGCATTTCTGTTTTGTCATGCAACATTTCAAAGATTTTAATATGGCAATGAAAAGGCTTTTTAGTATTGAGAAACTACCAACTATGGTAGACAAACATTTTGGCCAGAACTAAAAGCACCTCTTCTGGCAAACACTGCTCTGTGGCTTAAGTGTTCTCCACAACGAAGCATGTTTTCTTTAAAGGAGTTTGAGAAGATCAGGGAAGAGAGATCTGATATGTTGGAAGTTTGAATTGAGCCATAACAAAGGTCAAAGGGCTCCCTGATGAAAGCCCTTACCCAGAATAGCTACAAAAGTGTAGGAAAGAACACATCATCTCGCTTTATGTTATATCAAGACATACCATTACCACAAACAGTTTTCTAAAAGAAAGAATTGAACAAATATAATGAATTTAAGATGTAAAAAAAGAAAAGCGCCACTAAAATGTAATAATAAAACTTTATTATTATGTAAGATACAAGGACACATCATTACTGAAAATGGACCAGATGTTAGTGTGACCAATTAATAATTAAAAATCTCCAAACACTCTATTGTTTGTGCTAAACACAAGGTAGACATTTGTAACCTTTGGTGATGAACAGAATTACAAACAACTTCTCTGCTCCTAATATCTAACCGACACAACCTTAAATAAACCACAGAAAAAGAAAGTAGCTGCAATATGTAAGACTAGCGCTTCAGCAGGAGCACTTCTGACTGCGCGCTGATGGGGGCGCCACATCCGTAGGCTGAAGGAGTTTAAGAGGAGCGCTGCTCATTAGGAAAACTTAGCCGCCTGGGGAGGTGGTCCCAGGAAGCCACCAGCCTGTTTCGTCGCAGCTCTGGAGGGAGCGAGGCCGAGCATTTTCTGGATATTCTGGAGGACAAACACACGATGATTTGAATTGAAGAGTCATGTCACAGAGGTACATATGCATATTCAACAGAAACATTAGGATGGGGCATTATTCTGTTGGAGAAAATATGAAAGGGGCTTCTTTATTTTTCTTCTCATCAGTAAATTTCATAAAAAGCCTAAAAGCAACAATAAATACTTTCTGCTAACAAAAGCCTGGAATGTCTCAGTTTTGATGCAATTGTTAGCCAAAAACTTGGCAAGCGCATGATGACACTGAAGTTTATACAACATTACAGCAATACCACATGCACTGTCTAAACAATCTTGCGTCATTGATAATGAGACTGACAATGTCTTTTCATTTGTGTTTTTTTATTACACAAGCTTTACTGTTTGATCTAAAATTTTCAACACAGCAGAAGTCTGTGGCCAAAGTCCCGAGAGGCTTCTGATATTCATTACGCAAGAGGAAAAAGAAAAAAAAGCAATGCTGGATAATCAAAGCGATGCCAAGAGGGGCAAACAATACTTGGCCTGAATGTGGCATTCAGATGACTCAGCATGCTTTTACCTAAATTAACTCAAATGTTCTGTGACCTCCCTGCGATAACTGAGGGTTTTGTTCTGCCTTAATAATAAGTACCATTGAGAATGCTATAATATTGAACTTTCAGCATGTCACTTTGCTGCAAACGTAGGGAAATGACTGATTTTTCCTTAGGGAAATTGTTTTAAAGAGACAAAAGTTTGGCTACAAGCTTTGTAATTTTAGTCGCCTACAATCTGAAATGTTTCACAAAGTTCCTCCAATACATAACTGTCCTTGTTCTGACACACAGTAAAAAAAATAAAAATACAACAGCCCCGCTGTGAGTCTCGAGTTACCTGTCTTATGGACATGGTGCAGAGGATATAGAGGAAAATGAAGGAGCAGTCAGTGTAATCCTCGCCCAGCAGGTTGCGGTGTGACAGTCCCTGGATGTAGGACAGCGGTACGAACGGCAGTTTGGCCACAACCCTTCCATCAAAGCTAAACATGAGAGAGATATTAGAAAATGGAAAGAGCTTCTCAAGAGCAATAGACCAGAAATGTTTTTTTTATTTTTTTTTCAATTTCTTTTGTATGTTCTCTGATTAAAATGAAATAAATGTAAAAAGTATTTTACTGTAGAAGAACTTACATTGAGTTGAACATGCCCATCAAAGCTGTGAAGCAGAAGCCAATGGCGAACATGGATTTCATGCGCACCTACAAATAAATAAGTTTAAGATTAAGAAAGTAAATAATCTAAATAGCTGCACATTCTCTGTAAACAAAGTGGCTCTCACCATAGACAGGTCTCTGTTGTTGTTCTTCAGTTTCTCTTCTTGCCTCTCTGTAATTCAAACAGATTGCAGTTCATAAAAACAGTACTGTAAGGTCGCACTGTTACGACAGAGGGCACCAGTTTATTTTCTGTGTTCTTACCAATCTTCTTCTTCTGTTGGCGTCCGGCTGATTCGGTGATGGTTTCCTTTTTCTTTTCAACTAACATCAGAAAAGCAACAGTGAACGTCTCACACAGTCTGTACAGAAATTGTGCAACAATCACAGCAGTGTGATTTCAATTCACAAGTCACTTACGTTTTTTGCTTTGTTTTTCCACTTCTGCCTTTAACCTCTTGTACTTCTCAGTGCGGTACACTAAAACCCAAGTAATCCCTAAGGATAAAGGTCGTTAAAAAAAGATAATAATAAACAATGCAACACAACTATTAGCTACTAGTACTACAACATTTATTAAACCTTTACCTAGTTCTAAATGTCCAGCCAATAATGAGTTATCACAAATACTTGTTTGAGGCCAAAAAAAAAACAATAAGCCAAGTACATTTTGTTAGTATTTTGTGTCTAAATGGTCCATTTCTTTTCTACTCAATGCAAAGGTATGCAACATGGAGCTTAATCGGCTAAGCTAATCTCAATAGCCTAATATTAAATAAACGACAACTCCACAATTAGCGCGTAATTGATATTAACGATGTTCTTAATGTTTCCATACTATTTAACACAGAACTTTATATATATAAAAAAGTTAATGTACAAATGTTTTTTTAGGCGATAGTAAAATGCCTGTCGGACCGATTCACTCACCTTCGGCTAACAGCGCCGTACAAACAGAGATGAACACGATTAGGATAGTGTCTGCGAACATGGTGCTCATCTTAGTGGTAGTGGCCCGTTTATCTGACAGCAGAGAGGACCTGTATTTTTGATTAATTTAAAGGCTGGCCACACTCCACCACCAGCCCCAGTTTTCATAGAGCTAGGTCAGCACTACCGACGAGGTCACATGTGAGAAGCACTTCCGGTTCACCGGTCTGACAGGAAGACGACGCATGCGCTAATTCCAATGAAAGCTCATTTGTGCAGAGAAACTAGAACAAATATATATTTTTTCTTTTATTATTAATTAATTTATTTAGTTAGTTATTTCAATTTGACATGGGCATGGAGTATTCCTGGAACATTTTTCCAATATTTATAGAAACTAACACACACAGGCAAAATGTAAACAGACAAGACCCACAAGACAAAAAAAGGGAAAAACATCTACTACAAAAAGGTAAAAGGGGTGACCACTAGTTGTCAATCTGTTATGATATTATGGAAGTCAGTTGCTGTGTTCATGAGGGATACATGCCTCTGTTTACACTGCAGAGAGCTTGGTGTGAGCCCGTTTTATTATAATGTTTTGCTGATCCTTTTAATGAATATCTATTTTTCCACGTTTGAGAAAGTAACGTGTGTCTTTGATCCAATGTGTAAATGGTGGGGGTTTACAGTCCTTCCACTTGACCATCTTGCAAACAGTGTGAGGAATGCAATACTGTTAGATTCTACCAATATTAGTAGTTTTCCTACATTTTCTGTACTATAGTCATAGAAATCAATACTGAGAAGCTAACTAAATGCTTATGTCTATTTTTTTAATGTATAAATATTTTTATATTACTTTTTATTCGATTCATATTTGAGTATTCTGAATAAAGGATTCTGATTAAAATGAATTAAAACTTGACATTTACAGGTTACCAACCAATGCAACTTAACACCTTTTAACTGGGCTAATCAATTCCAGTATCAACTGTCGGGCCCTCTAGTCTCACTTGCTTTCCAATTTTCCAGTATTATATTCTGCAAGTTATTATTTTTTTTCTGTAAGAACCTTTTCACAGCTTACTCTATTTAAATCTGCTTTCCCTTTGATCTCGTAGTTTTTAAATCTTCTTTTATTTTTATTGCACTGCGTATTGTATTCCCATGATGTTTTGTGCATTGCTGTTTTTTTTCTGGTAAGGTGACGCTAAGTGCTCTGAAAGATGTCTGCAAATAAAATGTTTTATTAACTATCACAGAGCAAAACATCCGCTGTTGTAGTCTTTTATATCTACTTCTGAGTCATGCCTGCAAGACTGTGCAGTGAGGTGGGGTAAAATTCGCAACCATGCAGGATTTCCTTATGGGGAGGGCACCAGCTTCACACTAGTATACAGGCCAAGCTCACTGTTAACTGTAAGGGTTTCTTGTGTGCATATTTAAAATGTGCAGACTCTCTTTGTTTTATCGATCAAATTCAGCGTTTCATCATTGGCCTGCTGGTTATTGCATCATAAAGAGAAAAAGTCACGTTGTGTGAGGGTCCCAACAACAAATGTTTGCCCCAGTGGTTCCTGAGGAGGTGTGGATGCCAGCAGTCAGTGGTGTCCGACTAAAAAGTCAAATATTGCACTTTTAAAAGAAAAGAAAAAAAAGTTTAGACATCAGGTTACCGTCCTAATGAATTAACGGCATCTACTCCGTGCCCTATAGCGTCTCCGTCACCATCTTCATCATCGACACCATCATCAAATGGGAGGAGCGCGTTGAGCTCCGGTGTGTGTGTGTGTGTCAGAAGGGACCGCATCGCGCTGCACATGAAGCATGGCAGGCGACAGCGAGACAAAGCCAGGTGACCAAGCCGAAAATGACAGCAATGGTCGGCAGCCGTTCCTCATCGGTGTGGCCGGAGGTACAGCCAGCGGCAAGGTTAGATCGACAACACCATGCTGGAACACCTTATTTATTTATTTATTTAATTCCTGGGTGACCGCTAATATATGCCGATATCAGATGTGTGTTAGTGTATTAGACTGTCTGTGGGTTGTCCGGTACAGAAGATCGAGGCTATCACTTTAACATGGAAAGGGATTTTTTTTTCCTCTGATAAACAAAACAACAACTCAGATGAGCATTTGTGTCATAGTCTTGACCGGATCAGGATTGATGTCGTTGCTTGATGATTAATGAAGGAAAATGTAGGCCGCCTACACAGCATGCTGTACAGGAAAACCTGAGAGAAAATGCCCTTTTTTCACCTAAGCCTTCATGAAAGCAGTGGGATGTGTGGAACAAAGACTACTGCATCATGTTTTTTTTTCTTTTCACATGAGGGAATATAGAGAGAGGCAGGATGAGCGTAGAAAGATGAGTGAGATTTCAGTTCATTCGCCTCAGCTGTGCAATCTGCTGGAAAGACAGAAAAAAAAAATAAATAAAGCACTGCTGTAGACAAGGGTGGCTCAATAAACTCCCCAGCAGTGTGAAACAGAATAGAATTTAATGATTTTCTTTTTTTTTTATTATTTGTCTGCAAGAAAGAAATATCAGTTTTAAGAAGCGGTAGCCTGAGGAATTTCAGTTTTTTATTATTCCTGCATTCATTGTTTCCGATCCACCATTCCCGACTTCATTCACCCTTACTTCACTATTTGGCTCTTAGCACTACAGTGACGTCCTCTGTGCCATGAGAAATCAGCGTTATCATCATAGCCTGTGCATCGCTTCACACGTTCCTTATACTTGTTCTTTCTTCTCGAGATCAGAAAAAGATTCATTGGTTTTATATGTATTTTTGTGTACAGTTGCTTTTCGGTGGATTATCATAGACGGCAGTGCCAAACTTTTCATACACCGGTCCAAATGTGTGGTGAAACAGCATTTTAGTAACATACTCCTTGACATTCGTGGTGCAGATGGCAGTAGGCTGGGTTTTAGTTGAATAAATCGACAGAACTGAAGTTGTGGTTTAGAATTCAGTTGTTTGTGGCTTCCACTTCCTGGTATTATGACCCTGTAACTGCTCACAGTGCACCTGTTGTCCCAGGCACGTTATCTGAACAGGGAGTTAACCATAGTCCTTTGTTTTGTGTATCTGCCTGTGAGTGTTTCACATAGTTTCAGATATGAAATAAACAATGTCCAGCTTTGATTGCAAGTGGACATTATTTATTTGACTATTTGCTTCCCTGCTGTAATTTACATGAAGTAGAAAGTGTGAATGAAAGTTGGCTTTAGTTGTATGTGCAAATACTCAAGATGCTAAGTGAAAGCATATGGTGAGAAAGCTGTCGTTTGGTCTTCATGTGTGGCCAGTCTTCCGTGTGCAGCAAGATCATGGAGCTGCTGGGACAGAACGAGATCGACCACCACCAGCGGCAAGTGGCCATCCTCAGCCAGGACAGCTTCTACAGGGTCCTCACCCCCGAGCAGAAGGCCAAAGCACTCAAGGGCCAGTTTAACTTCGACCACCCAGGTATGTCGCCTCTTCACTCCTGCTCTAGTGCTGAATCATCTGGCAGCAGGGGAATCGAGGATCGAACTCTGCTGCAGACCTCAGCATTGTTTATTCAGAAGCCATTCCAAGAAGTGATTTTCACAGACTTTGTGCTCTTTCCCTCTGTGCAGATGCTTTTGACAACGATCTCATAATGGCGACCCTGTGGGACATCAAGGAGGGAAAAACAGTTCACATCCCCGTTTATGACTTCGTTTCTCATTCCAGGTGAACCAGTCTTGTCATGTCCGTGTAGATGCGACATTACAGAGGTGTGTTTGCAGGTTTTAGCTCACATACTGTAAAAAGCAGCCTCTGCATAATTATGGTGCAGTGAGCAGACATGATGTCCACTCTGATTGGTTAATTACCCATCCCTTTCTGCTAATTGATTCTGATATGATGGTGAAATTAGTGGGCTGCCTGGAACATGGGAAATGGGATATGTCTGAAAATGGTAATCGGTAATTAAGTCTTTTTTAGACTTTTTTCTCTGTACATAGTAGGGATATTGGTTTATTTATTTATTTTCAGTTCCAGCAATGGCTCTGTTTCTTAGATTAAAACATCCCCTTATCCTGTCAGCTATGACTAAAGTCTCATAGTAGCTAACATTAGGAAACATCTTAATATTTACCATTTTTGTCAGTTGCCATCGTAATGGCTGCTCCCTATGAAGATTCTCAGTCATTCAAGTTGTGATATATCTACAAAACAAGGTGGCACAAGAGAAAAGGCACTCGTAGAGTTTCTGGGAGACATTTCACCACTCATCCAAGTGGCTTCTTCTGTTCTAAAAGACTGGTTCTGAGTTGGGGTTTGAATATGAACATCTGTCTGTGTTTTAAGAAACTCTTCAAGTCCAGCTGTCCTTGTTTTTTTTTTATCTACCATAACTGAGAGCCCTCACGGACATGTATCAGGATATGTAACATAAGTGGCTTTAAGTGTTTAATGTCTTTTTGTGTGGCAGGAAGGAAGAGACTGTGATGGTGTACCCTGCCGACGTGGTGCTGTTTGAGGGAATCCTCATGTTCTATTCCCAGGAGATTCGAGACCTTTTCCAAATGAAGCTGTTTGTGGACACGGACGCCGACACTCGTCTGTCGCGTAGAGGTGCCACGTACAAGCATGCTGTACACAAATATATTATATTGTCTCTTTCCAAGGGCGACAGAATGGCGAAACAAACTTTAATATACAGTATATCTTATTTTTTAAGAGACGATCTCTTGGTCTCCTTTTCCCCCCAGTGCTGCGGGACATAAGTGAACGTGGTCGGGACTTGGAAAGCATTCTCGCACAGTACATTACCTTTGTGAAGCCTGCGTTTGAGGAGTTTTGTCTGCCGGTGAGTGCATGTCTCTGTTGTCAAGTTTGCTTGGCCCTGTCCCTGAATTTGGACTCACGGTCAAATCTGTTCCCTGTTTACGCTGGTGCTGTTTAGACGAAGAAATATGCTGACGTGATAATACCACGAGGAGTTGATAACATGGGTGAGTATTTTCATTTTTGAAATATATGTATATAGTCTGGGAGGTGCACCAAGTACACTACACTACAGATGATCTATAAAGCCAATGTTGGAGACTCAGCAGCGTTATCATGAAGGACGCAGCTGTTTATTGTTGGCACGCCAAGCTGGGAACTGTGATCTGTCGAAATTGTAGGAAGGAAGGTGTAGACTAAACATCCGTCTGGTTTGAGAATTTTTTTCAAAACAAACTATTAAATACAGTTGTGCTGTCCGTTTGACATCTTGAAGGTGAATAACTGCACCGACCTAGCCTTGGTTTGTGTGTCATCACACATGAGTGGCAAAGTTGAGCGCCAAAATACCCTGGCAAAACATATCCCACAGACACATTACGCAAGGCCTTTAGTACGTTTTTATAAATTTCAGGAAGGTTTTACTCCTACTATCTGTCTCTCAAATATGACTGAAGTGCAAACTGGCGCCGTCACTGACCCCACGATATCTATGTCTCTCAACGCAGTTGCCATAAATCTCATCGTTCAGCACATCCAGGATATTCTGAACGGCGGTCTGACCAAGCGTCTGAACGGCTGGTTCAGCGGATACGGAACAACGAAAAAGCAGCCCAACATGGAGTCGAGCAGTCGGCCCCACTGAGCGCAACGCCTGGCCCAAAAGGGGAGGGAAGGTTCACTTGACCGCGCCGAATGTGCCCTTCATCATCGCTACTTTAACAAGACGGGAGTAATTGCCAGGAAATCAGAAGTCCTCCTTTAGGCATGACTCTTGGACTGAGAAAATCAACAAAATAGATGGGAGACATCTTTGTAGATCTGGTTTAAAGTGGTTGTGTTCAGTTAAGTTATTCTCTTTCTTGTGTATTGTATTAGCTTCAAGGTGGAGGAAAGCAAAGGGGCTCACCTTTTTTTTCAGTTTCATTTGAAACTGCTGCTCAACACAGTGCACAGCTGGACTAACTAAACTAACTAAAGAAACAGTGTTATACAGGGTCTGGTTTTCAGATCCTTGACAGCCTTCCAACTATACAATAAATGCAGCGTAACGACATGGTGTTCAATGGCAGGGCCTAATTCCCTTTATTAATGCAACTTTCTTTTTCAACCACATTTTCACTTCTGCCTCTAGTTTTTGAGATAATGTAAGAATTTTGACAAGTGTCCTGTTGCCCCGAAGCTGTACGTGCTTTGTCTTGTGTAAATGGAAATTATTATTAGACAAACTAAACAACCGGTTCCCACCTCAAACCATCTGATGTACAACATCACCGCCAAAGATCTTTTGTCTATCTGGACTAAATGTGGAGTTTAATTTGAATGTGATGCAGATGTTACTGTCACTAATTTAATAAGATGTTGAGTAGAAGAAATATGTCATGGAATTATCACAAAGTATCTTTGATTTCCTTAAACTTGAACTCCTCAGATGCACATGTTTGTATACTTTAATTTAAAAAGAATATGCACTGAGTTGTGAAATGACATTAAGGCTTGTATGTAAATGTTGTTGGATGCCGTTTTCTTCCTGTATACTTTTCTTACGATAAAAGTTCTCAGGTACTATTTGTTGGTTTTGATTTTCCACTTGAAATGCCTATATTAATGTCTGGTTGTAATCACTCCATCTTAGTTCTGACATGCCATCATGAGTTTCCTTTTGAATATGAAGCGAATGAAAGTCCAACATGTGGCTTAGAGCTGCTCCATGTGACAAAGGTTGATTGGCTTTAAACTTACAGATAGTGTGGAGTCAGCCAGGACCACTGTGTTCATGTTCTGTGAATCTGGGTGAAAATTAGTTATACATAGCATTCTATAGGCCACTTTCAATGTAAGCAATTTTCATGTCACACTGGGAAAAGCAAAATAGCTGGCCATCAGTATTGGCAACTTCTGTGCTTTTCAAAAATGTGGAAATAAAAACCCATGATGTAACTGGTAACTCATAAAATAAAGTGTTTGTTTTCGGATGCGTCAGAGAGCCCAAAGTGCTAATTTTGGATTCATGACCTCAGTTGTGGCTGTGGCTCTGCCGTGATTATGTCACAGGGTCTCGAGCTGTGTCCAAAATCCATGCAGTGGACTAACACTGAGCAGGTTGCAAGTTTGTAGTGTGTTCTTACTGGAAAAGTGGCAAATATAACTAAATCTGGCCTTCGTGTTTGCATGGTGTTGGACACTACTCTTTCATGAAGCCATACACAAAAGTCTCCACATCTATTTTAAAATAAAATCTGGTTATTTTAAGACACTGGTAAAATTTAAATAGTGTGTGGAGTTGGGACACGGTATAAAATCCACTGTATGTTGGAACAGTTCATTAAAAACAAAACACCAAAACCTTGGCTGTAAATCACTTTACTTGAACCATTGGAGAAAAAAAAAAGACATACATTATTTTACTTCAAGTCCACTTATAAATCACATTTTTGTTTAGTTTGAAACATTTCTTTTTTAAAACTGGTCACTAAGCAAAACAAAAAAAACATAATGAAATATAAACTTAAAGAACTCGATGTGCTGTCTGAGTCCATTTAATTTCCATCCAGTCAGTGCACCATAACTACCCGACTGGGCTCAAGGGTTTCTGCTGATGGTGAGCAGGATCAGTCTGTTCTGATTCAGCTGCTGTTTGGCATCATTCCCAGATAGGCAGAGAAGCTTATTTTACACTCTGTTGCTTCTTTTTTAACATCACTCCCTGGCTGAGGCGTTCTGGCCAAAGAGGCTGCGATACAGTTCGCTACGTGCCTCATCGCTCATTGAGCTGTGGTCAATAGGAGCCATGAAATTCACTAGCTTACTGTGGATGTGGAATCGCACTTTGCGCCCCTTGCTGGCTTTTGTGTCCACCTTCTTCTTGATCTTGCTACGCAGTTTCTGGATGGCCAACCACTGCCTGCCCATAGCCACCTGATCATTGGGGTCTGCTGCACTCGTCTTGCGCTCAATCAGCTCCCTCAGTAGCTGGTGGTAGAAGTCGTCGTCATCAAATATGTCCTCATCCAGATCTTTCAGATGTGTGTTGGCCTTCAGCGGTTGGTCTACCACTTCTCCCTCTGTGATGTTGTTGTCAGACATGACTGCAGAGGCTTCTTTTTTGCCAAGTACTCTGTACTCAGAGCGCTTGGTTTGTGTCCGCCGCACGAGCCTTTCATTGTCCATCAGCACCTGCTCAACCTGGGTCAGAATATTCCTTTCAAATGCACCGAAACCTTTGTTACTTTTGCCCATAGTCAGCCTAGTTTTGTCGTGCCACTTCTGCAGCGTGGCATTGCTGTATGGCTGGAAAGCTGCGAAACGCTTAGCCATGAAGTCGGGATATTCTGACATCTCCAGTTTTCGTTTGGGCACTCCAGACTCCCGCACTGGGCTTTCTTTGTTCTCATCACTGTCGATCTCCTCGTCTTCGCTCTGATCTGCCCTCTTCCCCACAGCGATGGTCCTAGTGTCCGTATTTTGGTACAGCAGATGGTCGTGCAGCTCCAGCAGGGACCTCTGAAGAGCCTTCAAAGCTTTGTGGGTGTTCTTCATCGCCCCTGTGAGCTCAGTTCCACCCAGCCTCTTGAACTCTGGCAAAGTCTGAGGCTGTGGGAGCTGGTTGGAAGTCGCCAGAGCTTTCTGGATTTTGATTCGCCCCTCGAGCAGATGGTCCCACAGAGCCAGCTGGTTCTTCACAGCCTTGCCTTTCTCAACCTCCTCGTCCACTTTATCGCGGGAAAATGTGCGGACAGGTCCTTCTTCCATCTCATCATCATCATCATCATCATCATCTTCGTCGTCGTCATCATCATCACCAGAACCTCCATCTTCAATGCTACCTTCAGACTCCTCATCGCTGCCATCATCATCATCTTCACTGACTCCCAGTTCGTCCATGCCCTCTGTTAGTTTGTGGAAATCCACTCCTTTAGGAAATGTGATGTCTGAATCCATCTTAGAGGACATTTTAGCATTTGGGTGTGAATCACTGTCCACTAACTCCTCCTCCTCGTCGTCATCTTCATCCTCCATAGAATCGTCTTCCTCATCTTCACCACCTTCTTCTATACTACCTTCTTCTTCTTCTTCTTCTTCTTCCTCATCCTCCTCCTCAACCTCCTCGCCGTCATCATCATCATCAGATCCTTCAATATCCATCAACAGTTGTTTACGGGACACTGCCTTCCCCACATACCGTCTGTCAGTGTCAGAAAGCAGTGATGTGTTGTGCTTCCGCAGAGCACTGAAACCGACCCCATCTTCATCGTCGTCCTCATCTAACCTTTCTGTCACTTTGGCTTTGGTCGCCTCATCGCCGTCATCCTCTGGATCTGCAAATTTTGGCAAAGGATTTAATAATTCCTCGAGCTGTTGTGAAAACGAGCCAGCCATTGCCGAAAGTTTACAACAACCACACGTGTGGCGAACTTCAGATCGCTGGTGTGCGACGGTGGTTGGGATGACGTCAAAAGAATGCGACGACCCTTAGCGATGTACGGCTTTTTTAACCCTGCGTAAAGTCTTTCAGGCATAATCTCAATAACAATACGGTTCATAAATAACTACTTGTTTGAAAAAACAACAGCAAATGAATAACAGTAATAACTTTGACCCAGGGAAACCTTAATCTTTCATAACCGGTAAGGATAACGAGTGAAAATATATAAAACTTGAAATACAAAAGTGAACCATCCCCCAAATCATCAGAATTTTCACAGCAACACAGTTCAATAAAATTACTGTTATTCTCGTGACATGCAAAGGCAATTACTAGTTTATTAAATATATTTAAACATAACGGTGAAACGTATTCTTTTGCAGAGAGAACTGGTTTGGATCAAATACCTGAAAGACCAAATCCGGGCCAAAATAACCCGTCCCCCTTTATGATCCTCTACGCATGCGCAAACTAGTAACAGACTCCGTGGTGTTCTTGCTAGCTGTAGCTAAGCCTTGCTCGCCAGACTTCAGCAGAACGTGAATTTTCTGGAGAGTAAATATGTCAACAAGCGACTTCTATTTGAGATATTATGTTGGACACAAGGGAAAGTTTGGACACGAGTTCCTTGAATTTGAATTCAGACCTGACGGTGAGTTTAGTTTGACGGTAACACAGACAAGTTAGCTGTTCTTCGTGTCGCAAGCCTCCCGGCAGTGCCTAGGCCGCAGCGGACTCGGCGAGTTTCTAGCGCCAAATTCTCTGTTTCGCTTCGACTGTAAATGTGCTAATGTTTATGGCTGTAATGCTACTGCTGCCTTTATTTATTAGAAACTACGTAATTTAAGATCTATTCTCTGTGTGTGCGCCGCATGTGGCCTGCTTGAATGAAGTCACTGAATGAAGTCACTACAAACTGAATGTGTTTCTCCCCCCTCAGGTAAACTGAGATATGCAAACAACAGTAACTACAAAAATGACGTCATGATCAGGAAAGAGGTAATTAACGACAATGAATATGCTTTTTAAAATTGTGAATAACTTTTTAAGAGTGTAGCTAAACTGTATGTGAACTAGGAAGTGGCTCCATGGTCATTCATTTAAAGGGGGGGTTGGTAATCCCATTCTCATTCAAGTACCTAAATTCAGTAAACTTCACAGTACATGCAAATGCTCTTGCGTTCTAATGACAATACGATAAGTGACAATGGGCACATTTACACTGCTGCATCGACACTTGTTTCTATTATTTTGCGTCCCTATTTTGGTCAGTGGGCTAGACAAAGTAACAGTCAGTTTAGTGTTTAAATCAATCCAGTTTAAAAGAAAGAAACTTTATCCTCCCAGTTGAATTAACATGTCTGTTGTGTAAATCAAACATTTGAAGTGGGATTTAGTGCAGCACTGTTGTATTAAAATGTATTTCACTAGTTTACTTAATGAACTGACATGTGACTGTTTTCATTATGAAAATATATCAAAGCTTGAAGGTTTCCAGAGTTACATCTGTTTTTCTTTTTTTTTTTTTTTCACCCACTCAGGCATACGTACACAAAAGTGTGATGGAGGAGCTTAAGAGGATCATCGACGACAGTGAAATCACCAAGGAAGACGATGCACTGTGGCCGCCCCCTGACAGAGTTGGCAGACAGGTTCGTAATATTCGTTTGCCTCTCCATTATCTTCCCATATTTGTAATTTCGAACAGTAGCAACAGGTGCTTCTGTGGTTAAGGCCGTTTAAACATATGGTTTGTTTTTCTGAGCTTCTTCCCTGAAAACACACAGGGCCTTGTTTTGATTTTGTCCATACAACACACCATTCAAACAGTCACAGTGTAGTATGGAAAAGGCCAAGAAACTACCGGGATAACAACAACAACAGAAGCAAACTGGAGTCTGGAGGGAGAGAAAAGGGAGTGACTCAAGGATTTTCTAATTTGATTTATAAAACTACCAAACATTAAGAGTTTGCTGTTTTGCAAACGATAGAATTCTTGATTGCACAAATCTTTCAGCCTCAAAAGAGCTACATGTCTGTATAAATAGAGGACAGAGTACGATGGCTGCTCATTGTCAGTCTGCTTATTCTTGTCCAGTCTTCTGTTGTGATGAATATGTGTACAACCAAGTGGAAACAAATGTACCTTGTGGGACAAGTTAAGTCCAAATCTATTAGATGTGGGTACTCTGCTAAGACACAACACAGCTCAAGGCTTAAATGAACTGTCAATGAATGTTTTGTCCAGTTCGGTGTATATCTCCTCATGGCCTTCGAGCTGTCTGACTTGGGGGGTTGAAGTATCACTGCCTCGTCCTTGATGCATGTTAGCACTTCCAGCAGCAACAGTTTGCATAGCCAGCACCATTGTTTGCTTTCTCTTATTACGGTCTTTGAAAATGCATGCCCATTATTTAGAGGGGGAGCTACTGTTTGGCTGTGGAGTTTAAATATGATCAGTAGGGCTAGTCCCCACACTTTTGATGACTTCAAAAACAAATCATACGGTTACTTACATATAGTACATTAATAATGGTGGCGTGGAATATTGGGTCATGTTTTCATATTCCTTTTATTTCCTCCTTTGCAAATGAAGTCATATAAATGTAACTGCCCATTATGTGTTTTTCATATCACATAAGTTTTGATGGTTGGTTCCATAGTGTTTTCAGCAGTTACATATTTTGTTGCTGTTATGACATTTTTGGGTCAGTGGACAGAACACACCAGATGTCAGTGTTTGATTTACCCACGGATGTCATTTGCAGTGTTATTCATTAAATTTCTGTGTCAACACCTGCGCTGCACTAAATAAACTCTGCAGCCGTCGGTTTCTACCAAAACATTTTCAAGAGCTGCTTTTGTCTAATTTTTTACAGGAGCTGGAGATTGTCATTGGGGATGAACACATTTCCTTCACAACTTCCAAAATCGGCTCCCTGATTGACGTCAACCAGTCAAAGTAAGTGGTGTATCCAGTGGCTGGACACTCCTGAACATTGTATATTTGTTACTAAAACAAGAGTATGACTTAAAATATTGCATTGTTTCAGGGACCCTGAAGGTCTACGTGTGTTCTACTACCTGGTTCAAGATCTGAAATGTCTCGTCTTCAGTCTGATCGGACTTCACTTCAAGATCAAGCCCATCTAAAATGTCGGCTCGATAGTTTTAATGACTTTTTCTGATGTTTCTGTTGTACTACCGCATTTGTACATTTGCTTTTGGTGGAACTGTTTTTTATTTTAAATAAAGGAAGGTGAGAGAAAATGTTGTTCTTTGCTGATATCTTCACCAATACTCTATTACTAACAATGAACAAAAACTGCACTATTAGAAATAAATATGATTTTAAGTGGGACAATGCTCTTCCTGCAAAGAAAGAGAGAAATGTAATTAATTAAATTAAGTTTTACTTCAAAATACAATCAATCCCAACAAAACTGTAATCAATAATGACAATTTAAATACAGTGAGTATTCTGTAAATGTTGAGCTTCACATGATTTTTCATAAGGCACAGCATCTCTCTCCTGACATCAACTGCAAAAGAGAGTTATGAATGAATAATGACAAGTAGCACTCTTAGCTGATCTTGGCTGCAGTTGCACAATATAACCCTACAACAGTTAATCCTACCATCAAGCTACGGACTACACTGCTGTCACAATGAACTGTCTGGTTAAATTAGTTTAAATAGAAAGTTATTGCGTTTAACATAGCTTTGTCATTAAATACAAAGTCAATAACCAACACTGGAGATTTAGTTCTCCAACAGTTGCTCTTCCCATGTGTAAACAGATGAAGTTTAATTTACTAACAATGAGGCAACACACAGTTTAATTTCTAAAAGATCTATTTAATTACTGGGATTCTGTTATTCTTCTCGAGAGCCTCCTATGCCGTATGAAATATTTTACTAATCTCTGTCTTCATTGTGCATAAATGTAATAATATAACCAGAAGCTTTGAATGACAACCGCGCTTACGTTCCCTGTTGCGTAAAACTACATTTTTTTTTTTTTTTTTGTCTTTGGTGATCAATTTAATTTCTTAGCTGAGTGGCTTCCCTTCTAGGACACTGAAAATGTCCTCTAAAGACTTTTGGACACACTGCAGGAACTCGTGGACGTTGCGAGCTGGATAACTGGACACGTTGCAGCCGATCCAGTTGTCGTGGACGCCGTAGCCCACGCCGAAGCCATCGGGCACCACCGGGGCGAAGCCGCCGAGATTGACGGCGGGGCTGGTGAGGGTGCTGGTGGACAAAATGTTGTGGTTGATGGCGGCGTAAGCTGGATCCGCGTACAGGCTGTGCAGACCTTGGCCTTTTGAGTTGGACAGGTACCGCAGAGCGAACAGGTGACGGTCAAAACCTTGACCTGGTGAGAGAATTAAAAGGGAGCAGTTAGTGGAGTCCACTACTTAATCATCTGTGAGAAGATCACAGGCATTAGCTTGGTATATTTGAACTAGAATGGCACTGTGGCCTCTATAAGAGCTAAAAACACTCGCTAGTCAGACTCTACAGATAACCTCTTCCCTGGATAGCAAACAGGGCGCCACATGCGCCCATTGTTTTTACTTGTTAAATGTTGCAACCAAGATACACAGCTTTTACACATCAGATGTATAGTGTAGCTGTATATATTAGGATGAAGACTAAATTTGAGGTACCTATAAGCGTCAAAGCTATAGTGGCCCAGAGACTTCAACACACTCGAAAACAACAAATGAATGAAATAAAACAGCACAATGGAAATGTTTCCTAGGATGGACACAGCAGGCTTGTGTTTGTTGCCATGGTGAAAGTTATGTAAGTCAACTATCTGTACAATAATAAATTGTGCACAATATTTGACAAAATTAGTTGATCAAACATCATATATGAATAAATATGCATGTAGAATAGTCTCACCCATAGCGGCTTCTTTGGTGAGCTGCCCGTGATATTTTGAGCATTCACTGAGCATGGCCCGCAACTCCGTCGCACTGTGTTTGCCTGGCTCGCAGACAAAGGCGTGCGAGCACTGCTTGGTGTGTATCGTGGCCGGGCGGATGGTCTCCGTGCGGCCGTGCTTGAACGCTGCGGTGCTGCAGGACTCGTACGTGGCTACCGTCTGTCCGTACTGCCTCAGGAAGCCCATCTGAAAAGCCAGCTGGGCGACAGCATCTGGACTCAGCTTGCTCTTCTTCAACTGTTCCTTCCCGCCCTTCTTGAACTCCATGGCGTCGATGGTGAGCTTCGACACGGCCGAGTCGAAGTTCTCCTTTGCTTTTTTGATGCCGTTCTTCAGCTCGCCGTCCAGGTTGAACTGAAGCCTGCGCACAGCGGAGGCTGAATCCACAGCGGCCGGAGCAGAACCCGGGTGTACCAGCGGCTGCTCCGTTGTGTCTTTAAAGACCTCGTTCTGAAAGCGAAGCACAGCTACTCCGTCGCCCCAGGAGTGCTCGAAGTTAATAGCAGCCTGTCCGTCTTTAGTGAGGATGATGGTGAAGGACTTGTCGTACCAGCGGTTGCAGCCATCCCCATGCAGCATGTTGTGGGAGATGTGAATATGGTCCCGCATGCTCTCATCATCCAGACAGAGACAGAAAAGGGCGCTGTCGACGACCCGCAACTCCTCTGCATTTCCAGCTGCGAGGAGCTTCTCCCTGAGCCCGGCCCAAACGTCTCTGTTCTCACTGGTCAGGACGCCCAGAGGGAACTCGGGCGCTGGCGTCGAATCAGACAAAATGTACTTAAAGTGTGACTGGACCTCTGCAGGCTTCACCAAATTCCCATCCCTGTCTACAATGTCAAACACGTACATGTTGCCTTTCCTCATCACTAGCAGATGTCGCCCCTTATCATCGGTGAAGAGCTCATCCCGGCCGCGCTTTGGAATCCGAGTTGAGTTAAAGAGGCGAAAGTACTGCGACATGTCCAGGGGGTAGGCATTCACCATGTAGGCTCCATACCAAGACAAGGAGGACGGGACCCAACGGATCAGGTTCTTGAATCCGTCCGTGTCGCTTTTGGCCGGGTTCAGGTGGAAAACCTCTGGCTCCAGTAGACCAGCCCGGAGGGTTTTCATGAAGCGCACCGCTGAACACACCATGTTGGTCGCGCGCAACAGCTGGTCGTTGTACTCCGTCTTGGGGTCGGGATTGAAGGACATGAAGGGGTTGAAGTTGAGCACCACGGAGTCGCGTGCAGAGAGATACATGTCGAACCACGGCCCTGGAAGAAAAGAAGTCGTTTAACCGGATTCCCTCTAAGCATTTGAGATGCTCCAGTTCCTGGGTCGACATTCACCTGAGATGTAGCTTGTGTGTTTGTTGTTTTTGTCCTGAGCGACCAGCTCTTCGTGCAGCTGCTTCCCCACACCGTTCTGGAAATCCTGAGCAAGTTTCTCTGTTGCTCTGAGGGTGAATCATAAGGATTGTTGCAGGTTAAGTTTCATGCATCAAATAAGGATACAAAACGGTGTTTTTTGTTTTTCTTGTGAAATAATTACCTGAACTGGTCATCACCCAACAGAGGCTTCTGGGCAGCTAAATACCTCCTGATTGTATCCTCCAGTTTGGGTATGGGTAGTCTAAACAGCAAAAGAACAACACAAAGTATACCGATCAGACATAATATTACGACCACTTTTATAATATTGTGTAGGTCTTCTTTGTGCCTCCAAAACAGTTGTGACTCATCAGAGAATGAACATGAGGGCCTTTGGGTCCTATGGGTTGAGCAGGGGGCTCTGTGGATCAGAACTGTTCTGGTTCCTCCCAGGAGTCTATTTTTTTCTATTATTTTTTTGTTTTGTTTTTGTGTGTGTGTCCGAGTCAGGCTGCATCCCGTTTCACTGCTATGGGGTGAGGGGGCCTGGTCTGGTGCAGGTGGATGCACACGAATGCCACGTCCAACTTTTTCCCAGCAGAACACTGCATCGTCAACAATATGATCAATGTTATTTACTTCTCCCGTCAGTGGTTTTAATGTTGTGGCTGATCTGTCAGTCATCGTTTGGTCCCCTAGTGGTGACCGAGCTTATATCAGGTGTGCCCTTTTACCTACATTCATCTAAACGCTTAATGGGTCACCTTCTTTCATTCAGACACCTTGCAACATCCACTTGAAATTTTCACCGTAGTCCACATTCACATTAAACCAAAGTTTAGTTAAATTGGAGAACATTTTAATTGGGCTTTATGTGAAAGGGGTTCTAGGCAAAACCCTCTACTAGTTTAGTTCCTTACCTGGGGAGGCTCTTCTGGTAATGCATCGACGGCACCACGCTTTGGTGCAAATACTCCGACGAAGAGGATTTTTTGCTGCTGTAGTGTCGCGTATGAATCCCCAAAGCAGCGCTTCTCGCATGAATTAGACTCCCAGGTGTCCTCAAAGAGGCTAAACACTGCACTGAAAGCAGACCTGCCATGGTGCTTGAGCGCTAGTGGGGGAAACTGAACACCTACAAATGGTCCTGATCGACGCGAAGCGCACCGGAGAGCTCAATCCAATCGTCAAAAGCAAAGCCTCAAGGAGCATCCGCACTGCAGCTGTCACAGCTAGCATTAGCAACCGAGATATAGCCTCGGTTAACCGGTGTGTTTCCGAACGAGCTTGACAGTGAGATTCGTTCAGCGGAGAAAAATAAGAATATGTTTATACACCTCAAACTGGTGCAATACAGTCAGTGATAAGCTGTAAGAGAAAACAAAAATAAGGAAAAGAGCTGGAAACAGGAAGTTGAACCGGTGGAGCACGTCACGTGACTCCGCCTGGTTTTCGGGGTGTTGTTGGGGTCAATGGGTCAACGTACAAGAGTGTTTGAATGGCCAACCCCGTAAGAGTTTATTATTATTGTTGGTATTATTATTTGTTATCCATACTACCTGTGTTATAATGTACATTGTCCTATTTTATTGTGTATTGTCCTATTTTATTGTTTAAAATGTCCTGTTCTGCACATCACGCTGCTCACAGGTGCCTTAAAATGCCGCCTGAGACTTATAAAGTTTTCTGAATCTGAGTAGATTGATAGATTGCAGTATCTTAATCAAAATGGCTTTTATAAACCAATATTACATTTTCCTGCATTAAACTACTTGGGGTTTTATTAATAAAAGGCAGAGACAAGTGGCAAATAGTGACCATGTACACTGTTGCTTGTTCATGACATACAGTCATTTGGGCTGTGTTCTTTCTAATCGATGTATTGTTTTTACACTTTGATTCTGTGGGAATCCACTACAATGTGAAACCATCCATTTTTCATTATGCGATCATCTGTCCAGCAGGGTGCAGTGTTTTCCTGGTTTATGACTGTGTGTTCTTAGCATTGTGTGTTCTGCGGTTTAGGACTCTGAGCTTAAACCCCACACACTAGCTAAAGAAAAAAAGCTCACTGAACAGTCTTTCCATAGATTGTGAGCAAGGGAGTGATTAACCCAGTGCCAGCGGGGCACTTGTCCTTGAGCTCTCTCCGACTCACCTCAACCACCATCTGAAGCCCAAACACCCACTCATGCACTCTGCTCTGCTCTACAAAAGCAGTGAGGGTGATAGTTCATTTCCATTACAGCAATAATTAGATGTCATCTTCCACTTCTATTGTATATATTAAATGCAGTGTAATGTGCTGACCTGTCCCTTTTGCAGAGCCTACTCTATACAGTCAACCATGATGGTATGCCTTCATACCATCTAATATTGCTGTTGCTAATATTGCTACCACTTCTTTACAAATTGCTGGGTACATGTTGTATCTGTGGATATTTTTTTTTCATGTCACATATCTCACTTCAAGCACATAATGTTGTTTCAGTTAAATATCCACCGGTTTGGAAGTGCTTGGGTCTGCTTCTGCAAAATAAAATAACTTATACACTGAACATGTTTTTTTTAAGAAACTGTACACCAAATGGCAAATGAAAACTATATATTTAGCCTAACACTTTCATTACAAATGAATTGGTACCTGGGCGTACACCTCACCGACCACCTCACGCGGAGCAGCAACAGCTCCTGCCTGATAAGGAAGGCCCACCAGTACCTCTGACCTCATTTTACAGATGTGCAGTGGAGAGCATTCTCTGCTCCTGCATCATGGTGTGGCACGACAGCTGCTCAGCTTCAGAGAAGAAGGTTCTGCACCGAGTGGTTCATGACGGACCCCACGAACCCTGCGTGCACACTGTTTGCCCCTCTCCCCTCAGACCGTAGGTGGAAGAGGATCAGGACCCAGACTCTGTAACAGCTTCTACCCACAAGCAGTTTGACTGTTAAACTCTGGCACATACACATGCACACACACCCCTGCTGCCCCCACACCAGAAATTAAGCTATGTGTAAATTCCGCTGTTAATATAAATGTATTATTGTTATTTAATGTAAATTCATTTCTACTTTATACTTATATTTCTACTTTATATAGTTGCTTAAATGTTGGCTTAACCAGGCCTCAGTGCTTATTTCCGTTCCACATCATGTATATGTTGTTGGAATGACAATAAAGTTTCCTTGAATCCTTGAATCCCTGATAATGTCAGCTTAACAGTATGTGTGACCCCACTTTTGCTTTAATAAGAGCACTGACATTGCATGATAATCCATGTCATCCCTGGAGGATGTGAGAACGTTGCAATGAGTTTCTAAAGGGTTCAGAATTGTCCTATATAATTCTTGCGTTTCTCAGTTTATAAATCCTCCACAGTAAATTACATTCGATAGATAGATAGATAGATAGATAGATAGATAGATAGATAGATAGATAGATAGATAGATAGATAGATAGATAGATAGATAGATAGATAGATAGATAGACTGGATAACTGTATGCCATGGAGACTGACTGGGCAGGATATGAGACTAAGACCACATATGAGTACTGTGGCGCTCCACAGGTCAGAAACACAGTTCCATGCCAGAGACACTCACAAGAAGATGGGAGAGGAGGGGAGACAGCAGGATAGTATATACTAGTACTAGTATTTGGCACTGAGAATTGCATTTTCTCAGTGGTTGGAGTAATGGAGTAAGACTATTCTCAGTAGTTGGCCCAGTATGTTTACACTAAGCTGATCGCTATTCCTCTCTCGGCTATCTGTGGTCTGGAACTATCTGAGATCGACACATCGAGTCTGGAGATCCGGGAAATGGGAAGAAACAAGGAAGTGTTGTTAGCTAACAGTCTGCGAAGTACAAGGTACATCAGTGGGTCCGCGAAACATTTGACATCTGGCTTGATCAACTACCGTCATAGAAAAAAAATGCCTGAAATACAGACACGGCGGTAAGCATACTAAAACTTATGCGAGTAACTGCGGCACGTTTTTGATAAATCGAATTACAATGTGTGGTTTGTCAGTGGTAAGGTTACACTGAGTTAAATGACAAATGGGTTAAATGTCAAACAGCGCTCGCGGCTTGCGTTTTTGCAAGCTTAGTGCAAGGCTAGCGTGCTAATCCCCTCGATAGCACTTAGCTATGGGCTGTTGAACTGTGATGTGACTCTTGAAATGTCAGCGCCATCCTCAACAGCTCCATGTGGACCTCCAGCTTCTTCTTATCTAGGCCACAGTCAGGTGCATGACACGGTTCATAGGTTGAGTATTTGACACGAGTCACTGACCGCCTGGCTAAATCTGAATCTTATCTGGAGTCACTGTCAGAACAACCTGGGAAAGGTCCAAGAAGTCTTCTAGGGAGCCAGGTGCATCCTGATCAGGTTGAATCCCAGACTTGGAATTATCTCAGTCACAAAGAGTTCCTTATCAAAGAAGCACAATGAGATAATGTCCATGTAAACAGGGTTTTAATACAGAACTGGATGATCTTTGAGAGAACATTATGAACACATGGTGAAAATATAAAGATAAACAAAAGTTTTAATTCTAAAAGCAGCAATAAACAAATATTGTGAACAAAGAAGCAAACTTAAACAAGAGTTTATGACTATTAAAAGAAAAGCAAGAACTTGGCCTTAATTCTGACTTGGAAATGGGAATTTGAACATAAAATAATAATTTTTGCTTTGTAAAAATATGGTTTGTATTTTAAATTTTTTATAGACGTATTTGTTATTGTTATTATCTTTTCCAATTGAGAGGTCTCACCAGGACCAGCATTGCTAATGGTGTTAGCACATTCATTATTAATACGGCTGGGTATCACTGAATCATTTCCATTCCAATTCATAAGGTCCTCATTCAGTTCGCTACCAGAGGTTTGTGCCATTTCTACAATACTTTACGTCTAGTTGGCACATCTTACGTAAGGCATTGCTTTCACCAAGTTCGTCAAACTTTTTAAAACTAGGCAGCTTTTAGAGGCTCTCTGCGTTGATGTATCTGTCACGATTTGGATTTCCTTCGCATGTTAGAAATCTCTGGCTTTTTATTTATTTTTTTAAGTTAAGCCCAGTCCTAAATGTTAATCTCTAATCAATCAGTTATAAAATTATAAAAAGCGTTGCTACAGTGCATGCTGAGGGGTTTGAATACTGGTGGAAATTCTTCATCAAGCTTTTAATAACCAGACAGATTTGAGATCGACACATTAAGTGAATATATGGGAAGCAGGAAGAAACAAAGAAGTGTTGTCATCTAACAGCAAGCCAAGTACAAGGTTTGAACAACTACCATCATATAAGGTGGCAGGGTCTTTTTTTTTTTTTTTCCAAGCTTTGGTTATCATGCTAATCCCCTCAATAGCTCAAAGCTACGGCTGTCAAATTGTGACGTGACTCTTGACCTGTCTCCGCCATACTCAGTAGTTTGTTTGCTACTCTGAATTGAATTTGGCTGAGCAAACCCTTTCCTGGTTATACAGGTTTGTCTAGCAATGCAGTGCAGAAGCTCAAGGCAATATATTGGCTATAAGCTACACATTTCTATTGATATTTCAATAGTGAAGGTTGATAACATGCAGGATAATCCCCTTATCTGCGGGTGTATTCCATAACAGCGCAGACGTACTTAGCTCTCAGATAGCGTGATAGTGTCATCTGCTTTATCAAAGCTGAACTGGGGAAACATTGAACAATTTCATTCTTTTGTGACGCAAAGTTGACGTTGGCCACAGTGAGCACAGTTGTGTGGTAGCGGAAGCAGTGTTTTTCTTGGCTAAGTGTGTCCTTAACGTCAGTTAAAGTGGCAGTTGTTCAAGTGCTCAGGTTAGATGAGACACTGGTCAAATCACGGCACTAAAGATGAAAGTTGGCGTCCTGAAACTTTGAAGATTTGACTTGTGCATGTATAAATGTTTTCTATTCCACTGACCACTGAAAGTACAATCTTCTTTTTCATTTTAATAGGGAACCGGGGCATATTCCAATATGTGTCCTTATGAAGTACTGTTCAAATTCAAAATACGCACCTGGCCAGCTACGGTTCAAATAGCCCATTTTATTAAAGATGAAATTGCAGGTAACTTACATGGACTTGGGGCGGTCAGGTCTGACACAGTGCATTTCGCTGGCATCATCAAATATGCAGCCATTCCAAATTACTGAATGATCGTCTTCCATAGTCTGTGCTTCCGAACTCCCAAAGCACCAAATACACAAGTAGCCTCCCTCCTAGTCTTGTTTGCCTAAAATAACTTTCTGGGGGTGTTGCCAAAACACCAAGGTGCAAAACCTGCCTCCTCCTGCCTCCTTGTGTGAATGATGATTGATTTAACTTTGTGTGTCACATTAGGCCTGGTGGCTAGATGTGTGTCACCTATGCAAAAGAATGACTACAAATACACAACAATAATTTCATCAGTGATTGCTTTGCCTGTGTACTCGCTGTCTTTCAGCAATTTCTTTAATTGCTAACCTTGCTTTCTCATGCATTTGCCTTCTTCATGTCCAGAATTCAAGCCATTGACACCAGTGCTAGCGGTGGACTGGAGGGATTCAAGGCTCATGCGGTGTTCCAGGAAATCAACAAGAAGCTTCAAGAGGTGATTTCCGGGACTGTTGTTTCATATAGACTTCCTTTATATATTAGTATATCCAGTCATACACACTGTTTATCTGCACAGGATTTTGGCCTCACGGGGGAACATCTGGATAAGTTTCCAGTCATTTCAGTCATAATTTGGAGCTTATGTTGACTCAATCAGATAAATTGTTTCCCAAAACTCCTGATTAAGCAGTTACCTTTGCGTGACCTCAATCATACACGATTCACTAATGACCAAATGGCAACGAGGGGCTGCCTGGCAACCCAGTGGCATAGTTTAGTGTAATATCTCAGAAAACTGATTAGACAAACAGACTTAAAATTTCTGTGGAGCTTATCTTCATCTTATCAGAGAGAATCTGTTGAAGTGGATTTTTTCTGTGTCTCTTTCAATCCCAGCTTTCTGTAGATGTCAGGTGATATTCCAAACCAGTGCATGTGTCTTACCATTGTTATTTGATCTATATTTAGCTGTCAAGTGAGTTACGTTAACACGAGTATGTTTACAATGCCAAAGGAGAAAGTGAGGAAGTTTGTGGAAGAGTGCTAGCAGTCTTTCATTCCTTCCTGTGTTTCTACCAAAGTGGCTCATGTACACAGTTTAAACTCAACAAATGGATTAAATATATTTAGAATCTGTGTCCCATCACATATTGGCAGGATACAAAGCAGGAGCCCTCTAAGGAAAAGCTCCCTATTGCCTCTAGTGGTCATAAATTCCAAAAGGTTTATATTCTGTTATGAAACAGTTTGCATGCAATTCTTGTGAACATTTCACATGGCTTTTAACTGTTACTTTTTAATATGAACACATCCCAAAATAAAGCCATTTCCATATAGTTTGGCATGGAAGGAAGAATTAAAACGAGTAATCCATTAAAGCCATTGGTGTTGATCTCACAGGAGTTAAAGGACAGGTGCTAGAAATAAGCTGTGAAATCGATGTGGGACTTCATCTGTGTAGTAAATCTTCCTCTTATATTCGGCTCTGGAGATAACGAACTTGAAGAAATGTGCAATGATTCATTCACATTCAACACAAATGAACAATAATAATTTTAAAGAATGTGACGACATAAATCATCAAAAAATGTGTCAACTTAAAGAGAAATTTTAGTTACTGCACAAAATAAATGAAAACTTCCTCTTGCTTGACTGTATGCGATATTTGTTTTTGAAGGATGGGGAGCAGTTTGTAAAAAAGATTGGAGGAGTGTTTGCCTTCAAAGTTAAGGATGGCCCAAATGGACAGGAAGCTACTTGGTTTGTGGATGTAAAGAACGGCAAAGGCAGTGTTCACAACGACACAGGTGAGAAAAACCGAGGGCCTGAGTGACAGTGTGAGGGTTGTATCTCCGTAAATGAGCAAGGCTGACCATTGAATGTGACTGTGACTATCTAGTTTTACCTTATTAGACTTCAGTATCCTCACCCTGTGAAGCAGTATCCATATTTTAATTACGCTTGTCGTCCGTCTTTTGGCCCCACAGCTAAGAAAGCAGATTGCACCATTTCCATGTCGGACACAGACTTGTTGGCCTTGATGACGGGCAAGATGAACCCCCAAACTGTGAGTATTGAACTGCGGTGCAAGTTGTAAGCGAAACTGCAACCTTAGCTGCTCCATCCTGTCTCTATTAAATGTCAGGTTCCCAGTGATCTACAGCACTAAAAAAGAAAACAAAAAAAAACTTTTTTTACTGTTTTGTTTTTCTGCTGTCGAGAAATGCAGCAGCGTTTCACCTGCTGAAAATCATTTTGAGAACAGAGAACAATTGAAAACAGACATCAAGTGAAGCTAGTTACTTTGAAAGACGCCTGGAAAAACCACGGAAGATGCTATTTAGTCCGTCAGTGGATTGTCCTTGCAACAAAGAGTTAGAGCCAGAATTTTATCGTCTCTGAAGAAATGGAACTCCATATTAAATAAGCTTTTGTAAAAATTAAAATGTAGGACTGTTTAATTGATGTGTGGGGGGAAAAAAAGCTCTCTACTTTTGTGTCACTGATAGTTTTGATGTGAAATTCAAATGGAAAAGCAATTAAGTCTCCTGAGACCCAGACATTGAACACTAGTAGTAGTTTGAAAACATTTATTACTTCTCCCCACCTTACCTGTGTGTCCTGTCCATAGGTTTAGCTAATAAGTTGGAACCGTTATGTGTGTCAGGACTAGGGATGGACATCGATAACCGTTTCTTTTAAAGAACCGGTTCCAGCTGGTTCAATTCATCGATATCATTAGCCTTCGTGCTTATCGATTCCCCTTGTTGATGGTTTTCATGTCGAATCTTAACATCCCAGTCCAGACGGTGGCGGTAATGCACCTAAAAGTTGTTTGCCCGCCGCCATAAACCGAAAGAAGAAGAATCTTTACATCAAAGGACGTCATTCACATCACGTGACTCTCATATGACAACAAGGTAGACGTGATGAATGAACTGGACGGTAACATTGCAACGTGCAACTTATGCGGCACTGTAATTCCAAGCAAGAGCGGCAGCACCACATATGTTCGACAATATCTGGTCAACGAGTGTAGATATCAACAGGTCTCAACGGAGTATTTCTAGTGAGGATCCATTGACCAATTACCTACTCGTTTGCTTACACAAGCTATTATCTCTTGGTTAGAAACTTAATAAAATTGCTGCTGTTCACACAAAATCATGAATGCCTACGTTTTCTAGATCAAAAATTCAGAGGAGGAATTGATGAGGGAATCGGTAAAGAATGGGGTGCCCATCCCTAGTCAGGACATATGTTGAAGACATCAAGACAAAATGTTGGACTGTCTGTACAAACATTGAGTAAAAAGATTTATTATTATATGACTATAAAACATCGGACTCTGCTGAAGTTTGATTCAATTATTTAAAAAAAAGAGCCTGGATTGGCCACAAATTCCACAAATTATTCTTTTTAAAAACTCCATTCATTATCACATAATATGTGTCGTTTAAACCATAATAACTAAAAACATACCCTTGAATGTTTGAATGCTAGATAAGATATACAGTATACACAGACAAACAGTTTAAATGGCTGTCAATGGTCATCCGTAAAATGAAGCTTTTACAATAACAAGCATAGCCTCCTGACCTCAAAACTACTGAGATATTGTTAATGCGGAGGCCTTTTTCCAAGAACAAATGGCAGCATCACCAACTGAGGGGAAAAATAGGCAATTATGCGCAATTATCACCAAATACTAGCAAGAATGGCTGTTGGGTGACGCAAAAGATGGCAATGCACAATATGAAGACCTAAGGGAACAGCATTTTTCAAACCATCTCGGTAGCCTGGAAGCTAAATGGACCTCCCTGACAACAAAAGTAGGTCTGGAGTCGCTCCGGTGGGAATTAATTATGATCCAGCAAAGGTCTGCCAGGCCAGTCAAATCATTTGGACGACCTTAAGTGAGGATGAACAGAAGAGTAACGGCAACGTAGACAATACACGTCATCTAAAGGACCATGAAGTCGTATTTGTCACACGATCGCTTGTGTCTTCTTTAAAGGTCGTTACCTTAGAAATCCTGCTAGGACATGCAATGAGCAGCAATCCGCTGCAATCCCTCAAAATATATCCTAGATATAGTATATTGATGCAGTATATTAAGTCTTTTCTTAAGATTAGATGTATTTTTGACCTTTTACAATGCTGAATGGGTATAAATATCTCTTTGATGCAAAGCTTGCACGCTCGACTTCTTCAAATTTGTGATGCTTTGTGCATAAGAAGGGAATGGTGTCACACGCCCAAGTTCTTTGTACTGAAAGAGCGATAACATGTCTCCACCACTGGTGTGTAAAGGTTACTCACACCAGGAGGAAGACATTTTGCCTCTCATCCAAGAAGCAGTCTTAACCCTTTAACATCCCTCTGGATCATGTGTGGGACAGCAGTAGCTTTTTGAACCAATCAGAGCTCTGTACACGAGTTGTGTTTGAGTAAATGCTGCATGCAACATGTCTGATTTCACTGATAAAAGTCATTATAGGATTCAACCAACACATTTTTTCAAAACAACAACAACAAAAAAAAAAAAACAGGCAAACCCAACAACTTCTTACTTTTCAACCGTGTGCCAACGTTGATCACTCAAGAACAACACCACTTAATGAATTTTATGATGGAAGCTTCAGAGTCTTGGCTTTCAAAAGAGACTAAGACCATGCATGAGCTCCGAGCTGCCATTGTCCTGTGTTTGTGTCAAGTTGGAGTGTTTTCCTGCTTTGACGTTCCTAAATCTGGACAATGTTGAGTTAGAAAGGGAAAAAGGGATCATCTACCAGCAATCATATCTCCGCTCACTCACAAATGTGGCATGCAGTTTCCTGGCATTTCATAAGCCGTTGTTGACGTTGCCCCACTTTTCCCTTGGTTGAGTTAATCTCTCATGGTGACTCTTAAAACCAGCACTATGTTAGTTCTCTAAACCATCAAGAATGAAAGTGTTTCATATTCCAAACTGTCTGGATGACTTTCTCGCCCGCTCTTTACTCTTTCAGGCATTTTTCCAGGGCAAGCTGAAGATCACGGGGAACATGGGACTGGCCATGAAGCTTCAAAGCCTGCAGCTGCAACCGGGCAAAGCCAAGCTGTAGAAGACAAGACGTGGACCCGCAGTCAACTAACTACACCTCAGAACACTGAATAGAGTAAAATCATGAAGAACTGGTTTTGGAAAAAAAAAAATTATTAATTCTCTCTTGCAGTCTGAACAACTTTTCCTTCTAGTGACCTCACTAACCAACCAAGGGATTAGTCAGCAGCTCTGCCATTATAACTGGAGAATAAAATGGATGGACAGATAATTCATTCTTTCATTAAGTCCCCATCTGCAGGCCCTCTCTTGATGAGACTCTCAGTGTGTCAGAATAAAGGCAGGCACTCTGCTTTGTGATACTAATTCAGTTCGTGTCAAGTTTTTAAATAACCTTTCATGCTAATAAAAATCTTTGAGTGTATTATATCTGGAGCTGTTGAGTTTAGAGCAGATTGATGTCCTTTTTACACAATCATGGACATGACAGTCTAAGTGCCTCCTCGTCTCATGATAAGATTTTTTTTTAGCCAGTAACGTAACGTAGAAAGATTTTTCACTGCTGCTCTATCCTTACTGTATGAATCCCTTAAAGAATAAGACTAAATAAATATATCTTTGCTGGGTAGTATTGACTACTTTAGTGTTTTGTCTTTTTTGGCGGGGGAGTTCAGAGAACCTTTGGGAGCTACCAAAAGAAATATTTTTAAAACCTGGGAATTTGTTTAATTTACACCAAAGACTCATGACAAGATGAAAGAAAAAAAAAAAAAAAAAAATCCAGAGTGCTTGCAAGATATTGTATTCTGCAACATTCATAAATCTGCAACTGGGCTATTGTGTCGTTTCCATAGCAACGGCTTCATCAGCTTTCTGCCGCATAGCCCCATGCTGGCTTCTAAGGGACAGGAGTGGTTCTGTAACAATTCACCAATGTGGTGTTTTCTGTGGCACTTCCTCAGAGCTCCTTTCTGCTCTTGAAAGCATTCCTGACTCCAGGGGATACAACACTGATGCTGTTGTTCTAAATCCATGAGAGGGATGTTCTACCGCTGGACATCCTGCCAAAGTGACTTTTTTTTTTTTTTGTTCTTTGTTTTTTAATTTTTATTAAAGCTTTTGTGTAGTACCAGCCATGAACATGGGGACCTTGGAAGCATATGGCACAAGAACAACATGCTCAGCATAAACAGATTAGGTAAGTATAGTGCAGTTCATCAGCAGGAAGATTAAACGAACGTACGACATGTCCGTAAGAGTGACTGCGTTCGTGATTGGAGGAGGGTAAAATGCTGGGATGAGATTAGATTTCTTATTGTTGCCATAAGCCAACCTCCTTCCAGTTCATATCCAACAGGGCAGAAGCTGCCTTTTCTGTACTTATAAGATATAAAAATTGCCTGCAGGCACCTGTCCATGTTAAAGCAATACGGTTTTCAAACTTTTTACTTGTAAGGCAAGCAAATGTAACCAGTTTCTGTGCAACAAAATAAATGCCAGTGGGTTGGATACCGAACAAACAAGCAGTTGGGGAAAGAGAAATACACAGTTCTCAGTTCTTGTTCCCACCTTGACTTTGCTATTAAAGCAACTTTGTGTCCAGTAGTGGATAGTCACATGAGTTGCGCAGGTAGCAGATATCAAGGCTTCAGGCTGGGCAAGACAACAAATGACAATATGGTGTTCTGACTAAAGCACCATTCACACAGGAGTGTATTCAGGATGGACGCCACTCTCCCACTCTTTCAAAGCTGCATACGCCGGAGGCCGCATGACTGCCTTGGCAGTCGTGGGAGAGTATAGATTGAGAGACGCTGCTGCATGTATTGTTCCTATTGTGCTTCTATAATCATTCAAGATCATCTGTCCTGCTGAAAGTAACAAATATACACCGGTCAGCCACTACGTTAAAACCACTGAAAGGAGAAGTAAATAACATTCTGCTGGGAAACTTTTGGACCTGGCGTCTGTGTGGATGTCACTTAAATGTGTAGCATCCACCTAGAGATGAGATGCGCAAACCTGATCCACAGAGCCCCCTCCCCTCAACCCATAGGACCCAAAGGCCCCCCACTAACAACATCCTGTTTCCAGACACCACAGGACACCATCAGAAGGCCACAACAGTGTTGGAGGCACACGGGAGACCTACACAGTGTTAGGATCATAATGTTTTGCCTGATCAGTGTATATAGTTTAGATGAGACATAGGATGAGACATAGGAATCTATGTCATTTTCTCTACACTTTTGGTGCCAAGTGGGAATCGAGCAGGAGCGTGAATGCGCTCCCTGCACTCAGCTGCTGTCTTGTCAACATCCAGTGTTGCTGTCTGCGCCTGTAGCTGGATCAGACCACAGGTCAAATCTGCCCAGTGTTTCCTCTCTGGGAGAATACCTGGCAGCTTCTCTTCCGTTCTTATTCATTAATCCAGGACCTTTATTTATTTAATGTGTTCTGTTTTATGTCTGTAAAGTGTCTTTGAGTTTTGAAAAGCGCTATATAAATAAAATGTATTACTATTATTACATATTTATTTTAAGTTGTTTGAATTTAATGACTCAAGACTGAAACTTCTCTCCCTGAAACCCACAGAGACGAAATGACGTTTTTTTTTTTTTTTTTTTTCTAAATGTTGCCTCATATTTCCGATCATTTCGAAGCCATAAAAAAACCTGGAACAGTTTAACTGCGAAGCAGCACGTAAAATAAGATATCACAAGCTGTTCTTTTTATGATTTTAATGTTTAGTTTGTGGATGTTAAAATGGAAATACTGGCTCCAGTGTTTATTCAGTGAGAAACACACACACAAAAAAGGCAAACATGAAAGTCTCCTCCTGCGCAGTTTCGCGGCTCCATTTGTGGAGTGACCCTCCGAAAGTAACGGGCCTCTGATCGGATGTGACAGTACTTTGATCTCACTGTCGAGCTGGCAGGCCCTGTTTATGCTCTCCTTTTTGGAGGGCCGCTCGGTTTTCCAACACTGCAGCGACCGGGTTCCAGACTGCCACGCTGTAGTTTTTGCTTTGTACTCGGAGGAGCGCGGATCTGTTAACTAGCTCTGACCCAGATTCCACCGCAGCTTTGGCTCGGCTCTTGTAGTTCTCTGGCTCTTAGCGCCGCAGTCACACTAGGGTTATTTCATTGGTCAGTAATGACTGCTTTTAGAGTATGAGGTTTCATCAGGGTAATGCCACTTTTTATTTTGCAGTGGAACGTCCAACGTTAATGAGCAGCATAGGACTGCTTGCATCACACCTTTCTTTAGTGCTCCCATCTTCATGTGAGTAGCACGTTAAAGACGGGTCGATAATTTACAGTTAAAGATGGTTAGCATGCATAGATGCACTTTTTTTCAGTTTTTGCTGACTAGGTTCAATCAAACTGTGACAGAGGGAACAGCTAAGACTGTGAAAAACATTTTCCAGTTCGGTCCTTCATGGGTGCACTATAAATCTCGCAGTGTTGATGCCCTCAGCGTTATTTTGGCTCCCATCTGAAGAGCACAAATGTATAAAAAAAAAATTACAGGAATAGATAATGAGGTTTGAAGTTACTGTTACCCTAAAGTGAGGCATCAGTTGTATGACGGAAGAAAAAAAGTACAAAACGTTGGTTAATGTTGCAACACACCACTCGGATTTTATTGTGGGCAGTGATTCAAGTTTTTGTTTTCAACAACAGTGATAATAATTATCATAAAATCCTCTTATTTTCTTATGTTTTCTGCATAAGGCCCCGTCCAAACAACTTGATCTTTGCCCGAGCAGAATCAGCTCCCAACGGAGTGACCCCAGACCAACTTAACCCAAAAAAGTTTCAGCTGAGAAACGTTTAAGTTACCAATTAGGAAATGTGTCTTCTCTAAACGACTATGTCAAATTTAACCGCCCTTGTTAAAAATTGCAGCTCTCCATCTCAGTGGAAGTGAAAATCTAAATCAGTGCAGTACCAAGTAGCTCTTTCATATCCGATGATGCTTTTGCATTAAGGTCCTAAATTATCATCCATGAAACCAATGCCTGTTCTGGTGTCACTGTGACCCTGACCTGAATGAAATGTTTGATGCGCTGTATGAGTTATGGAGCACAGTGGTGATTCAGCTCATATAAAGACCATTATTATCCTAGTACATAATTATCTGTGGCAAGATGCGCTAAAAACCCCAAGGGTTTTTTTTAATTTTTTATTGGCAGTTTACAATAAACAATCACTGCATTTATGCAACAAAGATCTCCACGACTGCACTGTATTTGAAATACGGCACGCAAGATAAAAAATGTCACACTCGAAGGATTAGAGGGGCGATAGGGGATGACTCAGAGGAACAGCAGCAGCTGAGAAGCTTTACTGGACACTTTTCACATTGCAAACACATTGTGGGTGGGACTTGAGTACTTGTTATTGTGGAACACTTTTAAATGAGTGCTGCCATTTAAAGAAATGTGCTCAGTGGTAGAGAGTTTGTACCATACGGGAAAAAAAAAAAAAAGATTTATTTATTTATAAAGATTCATAATTATCATTTTTGGCTTGTGAACGAATGTGTGTCATTGAGACTGTAAATGTTTTGAGCTCCAATACGTACCATATACAATAGATGCGGTATATATTTACAAGGACATTTACCATTTACCAGGATCCCTCTAGCTCTGGATGATGTCCTTGTAAAGCCTGCAACCGTGCCATCAACCTGTTGAGAAGCGTAAAATGACTGCGTTGGAAAGGCCACTGTTTGTAGAAGGCTGCCTTGAGCGTGTTCCTCTGAAACAGTGGAAAGTTCTTGAAAACGTGTAGCCGTGACCCGAGCCCCACTGAGAGAATATCAGCCTGCCAAATAATGCGATGACTAATAGCGAGAGCACGGACCGGAGTGTGTTTTCTCCAATATCAGTTGGGGAATCGAGGCTACAGACCCAGGTCTGTCTCTTATTCTCAGCAACTTGTGTGATCAGTAAGCGAGACTCCAAAAACGACATCAGACTGCCATACACCCCGTATTTTCCACCCCTGTCACAGCATTAATCACTCTCTTCATTCTTGTTTGTAGTCGGTGGCTGTAGTTCCAGGACCAATAACTTTACAAAGTAGATTTATACTCTATAAAAATTCCAGATGCATCTGTGTGCTTATACTGTGTGCTTATATTTTTTCATCTGTGGATAGAAGTACTTTAATGAGTACCAAATGACACAAGTCTTTTGCTGACATGTTCCAAATGTTAACCGTTTAACCCAGAGTGCTTTCTAGGAAGTCACTAAAAGACCTTACAAAGAATGAAGAAAGAAAACAAGGGAAACAGCCTTTTCTCTTCAACTGTTAACGATTGTCGACCATACCTTCATGAAAAACTACACATCGGTACTTGCCACTACTCTTTTCAACCGGGACTATGCAGGATTAGTTATATTTTCAGTCTGACTGGCAAACTCTAACACATTTCATAACTTCATTTTACAAATATTATTCCATCAGTCAGACTTGAAACAAATAGCAGATACTGCATTTAGTCTGTCTTTCCATTTTTAAGAAAACAAACCTCTCTTTAGTTATTTGTTCTCCATAAAAGCTTATTAAGTAATTAAGTAATTAATCTTACTATGCTCACCAGCGTCTTTCCGTGAACTTTTATTTTGAAATTAAATGAATCAATGAATACATTTAAACATATTTAATTGAACAAATTCCACGACAGTCAGGAGCTGAGATGGTGGTTAATGCTGCTCTGCTAATAAGATTAATCAAGATGATTTATTGACCACAGCTGGGGAACAGTTGGTGGGCCGGGCGCGCTTAGCTTTGGCTGAACTTAGCCACCCTGTTAGCTTTCTAGCGGATGTTTGGCATCAACCCACCTTGATCAAATCAGCTTTTCTAGACATCTGCTGGAAAACTGGTTTGCATTATTTGAAGTGATACTGTTGGAGCTGGAGTTGGTAACGTGTTGTCTACAATTGAAATCTAAAAAAATAAAAATAAAAAAATAAAAACTTATTTCCTCACATTCATCATAAGCAGAAGGTAAGAAGCAAGGGGTGAAATGTTAAAAAAAAAAAAAAAAAAACTTAAAGAAGTATATATTTATGATGATGCCGCCATGGCATTGAGACTATTCTGCAAATACTAATGCATAGTTCTGGTAGCAGATGTTCACACATATGTCCCTAAAGGGAGGTGGGCCCAATCCAGAAACATGTGGGACATTAAATCATATCCTGTCGCCCCTTTTTTGGCAAGCTGCTCTTCCACTTTTAATTTATTATTAGACGACCACGTCTTTCTACTTCTCAAATGAAACTTATGCCAGAACACGTTGCTAATAATAAAAAAGGGACAGACTCAATTTGTGTAACTATTCTGTGCCGGAAATATCCACTGCTCTTACTCCTATATGTTTAAAGACATCTAACCTGTGAATCCAAGTGGTTCTCCTCCCGGGTTCTGCAGTGTGATCAAAATCTCTGACGGCTCAAACGGAAACTCACCAAAGGTTATCACAACATGTGACATTGCAACAGTAAAGCTTTTCTGAAGAGTAAAAGAGCAATGCTTGGGGAAAAAATATGAGAAAAAGGGAAAGAATTTGTGTTTTTGGCTCTCGGTCAGGTCAGAGATGCCTCTCCTACTTACTCCCTTCCTTCCACTTTCGCCTGCCTCTCTTAACTTTACTTCTCTCACTCCCACTTCTCTCACACATCTGGAGGGTATCTGGTGTGGCTTTGTGACTCCTTTGCCTGCTATGGGACAGCCTGTATTTGGACTGGACGTCAGACTTGAGTGCGTTTCACCTAACGTTGCTCAGAAGCGGTAAAGTACAGGAGTAGACCAGAATGTTGCTTTTGCAAATTTTACTGCTTCGTGTTTTATCGGTGGCTGCTATGTTAAAGGGTGCTCAGGCTGAGATTTAAGTGCCACCATCACTCATGCAGGCATGATAATCCTGGAATGCATATTTCAGGCATCTCAGGCCGTTTAACGCTTTGCTCGGCTGAGAAATAACAACACTAATTAAATGCATAGCATCTCTGCTTATAAAGGATGTTTTTACTTCCGCTGTCTTAAATATAATGCAAAATGAGTATTGTTGTGACTTAATGGCTTTATCCTCTCCGACCTTTCTATACGGTGTTGTTTTTATTCCCTTCCAAGGTTGGCATTGTGCAATAAGTGCATTTTCTGTGGGTGTATGCATACTGCACTGTGGATGTTCTGACTGCACTTATGTGAGTCAGTCATTCCTGGTAGCTGTTGTTGTGCATCAAGCAGAAAGGGCTTCTTTGATGGACAAGCTTTTAGACGTTTGCCTTGAGAGCTGCCTTTAGTGCCCACTAGGAAGATTTCTGACAAAACTGGAAGACATTGTTGGAACACAAGCCTTACATACAGCACTTACTTTGGGCTTGTCCAAAGAGAATTACAAAAGCCATCCAGGTCTTTTTTTAAAGTTCAAATTGATCAGGCTATTCCCTGAAGTTTTGACTTTTGTCAAACGGTTGATTTCACAGTGACAGCTTACACTTGGAAAGCAAACAGATCAAGCTGTCGTCGGCGTCGCTCATGTTCAAATTGGCTACAGCAGGTGGTGAGGACTGAAGTCTAGCACACAGAGCTTGTTGGCTGTTGTCGCTGGCCTGGTGCCGGAAACAATGCAAACGGATGCATTATTAGACATGATGTCACTGTTTCTGTCTATGCACCGGTTAGAAATGGCACCTGGCGTCTGAGATGAAAAGCAGTTCGTATTAACACCGGAGATGAAGTTTACGAGAAGTTACACTTCCCGTGTAATCAGTTAAAATTGATATTATTTTTCAATTAAACTCAGACATCCTGGTCTCGATTTTAAATGTTTTTCTTTAAAAGGCTAACATCATACTGTATATGGCTGCTAACAACATTAGCCTTCACCACAAAGCACTCCTGTGCCTGTAGGGGCACCCAGTTGCTTCAGTCTTTTGAATGACAGTATGTTGGATGATGCAAAGTTTTTAATAGCAGCTGAGTGACTACCGTGTCACTTAGAGGCTGGCGGACATGGTTCATAATGGGCCGGACCTCTGCCACCAATGTAAGGGACTCCAGCTCTAGAACCTACCACAAAGCCCACCTTCTGTATCAGTTTGTCCACCCGTGAGGTGCCTTCCTCTTATTAGTACTGCCTCCACATCACACCACAGCAGGGAAGAGGTCACTGGTGATGATTTTTTCTGCAGCTTCTGATTGATTTCAGCTTTGCAGGTAGAAAGAAACAGCCACTTGCGGATATGTGTGACACACAGGCAGTCCTTCACAGCTTAGCAGATTGGAGCTACTGCTGATTCCACTGTTTGCATCTCCTTCTCCCACCGTAATAACAGCATGCAATGAATTAAGAAGTCTTCTGTCACGACAGTGTAGCGGACACCTTTACAAGGAACAAAACACACTGTGGCCTGATGTTTTTAACCTCGCTGTCCATGTGCATGTGCAACAGGAGAGTTCAATGGACATGTCCTTTCCCAAGCATTCCATCCTGCAGGCCCTGAGCGTGCTGCTCTTGGCCTCAGTGTTGGTGCGTTGCCAAGCCCCTTACAAGCCACAAGCGAAAGAGGAGGAAGAGGAGCCAATAGAGGAGGCTGACATCACAACAGTGGGGAAGAAATCCGAGCTGATCGAATGTCCGCCGGAGTGCAGCTGTACAGCAGAAGGGGTAGTGGACTGCGCGGGAGTGGACCTCGTGGTGTTCCCGTCCAATCTGACGTCTAAAACCCGCCAGCTCTCTCTGCAGGTCTTTCATGCGCACAGAAACACTAAAACATATTTACAATGTGTAATTCTGCTCAGAAATAAGGTGCAAAACTGTCTCGTGTCCTCGTGTTCACTGCCTGTGTTTTGTCCCACGGTGCCAGAACAACATGATCGAGGAGATAACGGTGGAGCATCTTTCCCATCTGCATCAGCTTGAGACCCTGAACCTTCAGAATAACTGGCTCACCACAGATGGTAAACACTGTCACACAGTCTAAACACCGAGCGGGAACCAGGTGTTCCAAGAGGAGGCAGACAATAATGTTTGGGAAATTGTTTTCTAAGTTTGTCCGGCTCAGCTGTCAGAAGATTTGTTCTGTACAAATTCAGTCCCTTCACGGTCAGGTCAATCTGGACTAATTTTAGTTTGATCAGAAACTATTCTACTGCATGTGTGTGTGTTTCCCAGCTCAGTCAATACTCACATCCTGACAAGGACATCAGAAAACATTTTCAGTTGATGGAAATGTTTTAAGAGTTGTGTTGCTGTAGATAAAGTGGTGCAAAGTTGGAAAAGCTTGGTGTCACAAAAGGACTGTGCAACTTTCAAAAGAGCCGTCTTTCTTCTTAGAAATGAAAAGTTAACTTCATAAGAATAAAAGTGAATTCAGTTAAATATCCTAGGAAGCTTTGCTTTGCTGCCGCAGCCTTTCTGTGTCTGGAGCTGTGCTTTAAGTTAATAAATAAATGAAAACAATAAGTGCTAGAAGTGGTTCATCAGGCAGTCAGTATAAGCAAATAATTACACGACATAATCTCAACTGCTAACTGGATAAAATATATTAGAAGACAATGATGATTTTCACAACATTTTAATAATAAGCCATCCACCACCATGATCTATGTCCAGCTTCCCTCAGGCTGTATAAAACTGGCTATAAACTACTAGTACTACTTTCACTCATTCACACATTATCGCATTCACATTAATTGCCGTTGTGGTTATAGGCTAATGTTCAGCAAAAGGAATATTGTTTTGCTTTAAAGGGAAATTTAGATGCGTCCTCTTTGTTAATAACTGCATAAAATAATAATAATAAAAACTAGGTGCCCTTTCTGAGTGAGACAACAAAAAGACTTTGTCAGACTTTGCACTAGAACTGTCTCCCGACTACTTGAACATGAGTGTGAACAAACACGTGTCTGCCCGCACCTTAGCTTTTTGACCTGGACACGTGCACTCATCTGGGAGAGGAGCGCGGCTGAAGCCGGTGCGCAGGACAGATAGCAAATTTTGTGCTCAGCTGCACCTCATTAAACAGCATGGAAACTTAGTAGCTGCCAATCGATGGTTAGCTGAAATGGTGGTCGTTACTCTTTGACGCCATTCACAACAAACGGAGCGCTAATGCCTCTGACATGTGTTTGAGTATTTTTCCCCCGGAGATCTTTTAACAATAAAGTGATGGAACATGCTGCTGCAGATGCATGCAGAGGGCATCTGGCCAATTGTGGATTTGCAAAGCCGCTAACAGCTGAATCCAAAATAATAATAACAGATGACAAAACACGTGTCACCCCAGTCTGTAACTACGGTTTTCTGACACTTGTTACATCGTTCTCCTCAGACGCCCCTTGTGCTCTATGTCAGTCGCTCATTGTTATCGTCATTCTGACTAATGGTCTTGTGTTTCTGTTGCTACGCAGCTTTGACTGCATTTTAACAAACCACTGTGAATTAAACATTTTGTTCTTTTCAGAACAGTGTAACACCACAGTGCCCTCCTGGAAGAGTGTCAACCTGACTATAAAGTCTCAGCTAGAATTTATTAGGCTGACACTTTTAACGGCCACACCGCCAGAAGAACAGATTTTACAACAAATCCATAATAGCGCACACAAAAGCTGAACAGAGAGCACCTCAGCGGTCCGTGTCACTGATTTTAAGAAAAGACAAAGAAGCAGAAAGAAACAGTGGCTTTCATGAGGAAACATTTAAAAGCGACAGGGTGTAGGTGTGCTTGATAATCAGCGGCATCACTTTCAGCATTTTTCTCAAATTTTCCAAAAGTCCCTCTGCATAATCCCTCAGAGTTTTTGTTGTTGCTATTGCTGAGCCGCAGTTTTATGAGAAGTAGATAATGTTTTTTTTTGGCTGCGTGACATGCGATGATGATGTAAAATGACTTACGGTTCACTATTTTTGTTTGCAGGCCTTGAAGACGAAGGCTTTGAGATGCTCGAACAACTGGCTTATCTATACTTGGCAAATAACAAGGTGAGTCACACACCAAACTCTTAGATGGCTGACTCACTGCTGATCACAAATCAGCCCTCCCAGATTTGTTTTTTGGGGGTTTCTCAAAATTAAACTCGAGATTAAGTTGTTTTCTGTTTTCATTTCCATTGTGACAAAGTCACATCGTTCCAGCTGGCAGAGAGAGGTGGCAGTCGCCTCTCATGCAGTCCGTGTGAGCTTATGCTTATAATCACTTCCAGTATGCCTGTGCCAGCTGGTCGGAGCTAAAATGTTACTGACCCTTTTGGACACAGGGACAGGATGGACAGATTTGTTTGTGCCTTCCCAGAGAGGAACAGGCAAGCACACAGCCTACAGGAAGAATAAAGGATTTTAAAGTGCTCGCTAAGCCTACAAAGACACCCATGATGATTTAATCCATAAAGCATGTTATAAAGGAGAGCGCTCCAGATAAACATCTAATCTCAGCGATGCTTCCCAGATTTCTATACTAGTCTATATTATGTACAGTGCAGTGCAAATTTGGGCGAAGGGGTCAGGTGAGGAAAACCCTGCTTTATAATGAAGGCACACACCGGGTAAAAGCAAATATTTGAAGTTTGAAGAAAAATCTAAGGACAAGGGTAGTTGGGCCTTCATAGGCTCACAACATGGCACGAAACAACCCCAAAATGCATGATTCTCCAACACCCATTTAGTGCCTCTGTATTTAACCAGTGTTTTGTAGCCAGACTTAATTCATATTTTTGAGATGCCACTTGTTTTTCATTATTATGTACCAACAGATCCAGAGAAATAAATACCTCCACATGTAAACTGGGTAATCTTCCAACCAATCAGGAGCATTTTGCTGTAATGAAATTCAACTCTACAATGCTCAGATGACATGGGTAACTATGTTGCCCATCATCACATGGTTTGATTTTGTTCGGTTTGACAGTTCCCAATGGAGAGGTTCCAGACCAGCTTTCCACCACAACAATTGTTGTGGGCATTGGAAGTCGAACTGGCATCCTGGCTATTGCTAGTTAGCATTAAATACAAAGAGACAACAGAGGCAGAAAAGGAATTAATTTTAGTTTTGCATGTATCGCCATCTTCATTCTTATTTTAGTATGGTAATTTTCTAGTTTAAAACGATTTCCCTGATTTAGTGCAATCACAAGTAACAACAATGCCCTATCTGCCATGCTTTTTTCTTTGTGTGTTCACAGCTAACCTCTGCCCCAAGGGCCCTACCCCCATCTTTGGTTAGTGCTGATTTTGCTGCTAATCAGCTTACAAGGATTTATCCATACACATTTGGCTACAAACCAAAACTGAGGTATGACTATGCGTGTTTGTGTAAATGTACCTTTGTTCCTGGAGTTACGTCCATTGACACATATCCTGTGGTCTTGATTCCCAGGTCTGTGTATCTTCATAACAACAAGCTGACTGATGTGGGGCTTCCTGATCACATGTTTAATGCTTCTGAAAACCTGGAGATCCTCACCATGTCCAGCAACTTCCTGCGCGTTGTCCCCAAGAACCTGCCCTCCAATCTTTCCCGCCTCCATCTGAAGGTCCAGCACCGGTTACACCACATTAGATTTTGGAGGCAGACATTCCAATAACAATAACACACTGGAGCACCTTTTTGCTCAAGTTTGCATTTAAATATTATATATTTATATGTTTCTTTCATTCGTGAGCATGCTAACCGTGATTGTTCTTGTCACTACAGAGCAACAAGTTGGAGAAAATCCCAGCAGGGGCCTTTGACAACTTGCATAACCTCAGAGAGTTGTATCTCCAGAACAATCTTCTCAGCAACGAGGGCATGGACAATGAGACTTTCAGGTAGATCCTCACTTCTCCAGCAACATAGTCAACCATCTTGATGCCTGTTCGAAGTGTAAAAACATCTTAATTGCATAAAATTATGTGTTTAATTAAGTGCTTACAGGTTGAGGGCAATTGCTCTTGTGGTGAGAAAGTACACGGTACAGGATGAGAGAACTGATCAGATAACTGCATCCACTTGTTTCCCTGTAGCCATCTGAGCAGCCTTGAGTGTCTGGACCTGTCAAACAACAACCTGAGTGTCGTTCCTAAGGGTCTGCCTCGCAATCTAGTGCTGCTACACTTGGAGAAGAACTCCATCCGCAGCATCCCTGGGGATGCCCTTACACCTGTCCGAAACCTTGAGTACCTGCTACTCCACAATAACAAGCTCCGCTCCCGTTCTATTCACCCAGCTGCCTTCCAGGTATTCCCCCCCCCCCAATTTATTTTGGGATCTTTTGCAGGACTTGTGTGAAATTTGATTTTGGTCATGTAGATGGGATAGATTGGAAGAGATCATGCGCTCATCTGGCTGTCAGTTTCAGTAGCTCACATCTTGTAAATACTGCACTTGTATTTTCACTAGGGCTTGAAGAAGCTCCATACTCTCCACATGTACAACAACCTGCTGGAGCGCGTTCCCAGGGGCTTGCCTCGGCGAGCCAAGACCCTGATGCTACTCCACAACTCGATTTCTGAAATTGCCCGCAACGATCTGTCATTACTTTACACCCTCACGGAGCTCAACCTCAGCTACAACAAACTGACCAGCTCCAAGATACAGCGCGATGCCTTCAGGAAGCTGCGTTTACTGGAAACCCTGGACCTGTCAGGGAACAGCCTCCTAACAATGCCCCTGGGACTTCCTCGCAGTCTTCGAGTGCTTGAAATCAAGAACAACCAGCTCAACTCCATACCAGACGGTGCCCTAACAGGTATGGAGAAGCTACAAAAGCTGATCCTGAGTGACAACCAGCTGAAATTGAACTCAGTCTACCAAGGGGCCTGGATGGAGCTCAGTGCGCTCACAGTGAGTAGCTGCAAAAGACACAGAGCAGATAAGCTTAGCTTAGCATGTTTTATTCACTGTATGAAGAACCAAGTAGGAACCATGTGAGGTTGAGTATGTGGTTCTTCTTTGAGCTTCAGGTAGTACAATCCAGCATTTTTTTTCTAGATATGTGCCATTACAAGGGCAACCCCAGGACTAGCTTGTCAGTTAAATTATAGGATCCATAGGCAGACATTAGTGTAGCTAATATTATATGATAATAAAATAAATGTCTTCTGACATGTTTGCGTGAACATAAGCTTAACATGCCTGGTCAGTGTATACCATTGAAAATGTCCTAGTATGTTCATTGTTCATTATTCATCCTGCAATTTTAGACACTTGACCTATCGGGCAACCAGCTGTCGCACATCCCCTCTGACCTGCCGGAGTCTCTGGAGTACCTTTACCTGCAAAGTAACCGCATCTCCAGTGTTCCAGCATCAGCATTTGAAGGCACTCCGAACATAAAAGGCATATTCCTCCGGTAAGGGATGAAGAAATCATTTTAACCAGGAGAATGACTGTTTTCTTCTCAGACACTTCATTCATCAGCTACTAAACTACCAGTACAACAGAGGAAAGGTTGGCTCAGATTTATTTTAGGAACACTAATAATGAATGGATATCTGCAAATATCATTCAATATCTTCAAAGCTAAAAGGCCATTTATCATGCCACCACAGACAACTGAGTTCAGTGCAGTAGGTGCTACTTTTGCAAGAGCAGCGGGAGATTGAACGTCTTCAGTTGTGCGCTCAGAGCCTTTTCTTTCCTGTCCTCCGCATCCTTGGCTGTGGTGGGCATTACATTGGCTGGTAACCATGTCAACAGAAATGAGAGTGTGGCCTTAGTCTCAGCAACCTTCTCAGAATGACTAAGCTTGTTGCTTATTCATAAATGCATGGACTGAGTTTAGAAATTACACACAAAGAGGTACATGCTTCAGATTTTTTGGGCTTTTACCTCGTTTACCAGTGTGGTGGACATTCTTCACACTACTTTCGTTAAGTTCATAATTACGCAACCTTTTCACAGGCTGATCATCAGGTATGTTCAGTGCATTTTCCAGCTACTACAAAGGACGGGCAGGAGGCTGCTATTTTTACCTGATCATTAGGGATTCTTCGTGCCGTGGCACTCATGCAACACTGGTCAAAGTCAGTTATAAATCTGACTGTGTTCTAGGGCAACAAAGAGCTATTAGACTGGAGGCGCTAAACGCTTTGCTGTCATATGTGATGCTCCAAAGGATGGTGATGACACTTTATGTAATGCAGTCACTGAACATGATGTGTGCAAGTCATGTCATATAGTTGTCTTTGTCACTTCAGTTGATGCACAGTAACTCTCTGAAGAGTTACTGTGCTTCACACTTAGAGATGTTCATGGATGCTTCAGTCACGTGCGGTGTGTGTTTTTGTGTGTGCATACTTGTGGCTTTGTTGTGGGGGCTAAGTTTTCGGGTAATACTAATGTTGTGTGGACATTTGTCTTTATGGGGGTTGAATAGGTTTGGGTTTGGTTTTAGAATAGGGTTAGGGTTGCAAACTCTTCGGAGCTGTCCACGGTCCTGAAAGCGTTAAAACACTTTGCTCTGCTGCTGACAAAATGATATGTTTGTAGTAAAGACCAGTCAACAGGATGTTAGGAGCATATATTGGCTAACAGGACAATGTATTGTACATGCTGCACAGTTCTGGAAATAGACACAAGTCGTTTGTTAGGGTCCCAGGAACACTTTTCTTCATCAAAGTGGTGTTTGTCTCAAGGATATAGAACTGTGCAGATGTGATATCCTCCAGGCCCCTCACACTTTTGTTCAGATTTTAGAAGAAGCAAAGGCTCCTTCTACAATGACTTGTTACACAAGTATATTGTCCAACTTACAGTGCTGGGACAGCTCAGGACGTGTGTTATCTGGAATTCGTGCTGACTTTATCTACAGAATTCGGTAAATAAGGTGAATTAGTTCCATCTTTACGTGAGTTGTATACCACTTATTAATCACTTCATGATACACATTTGTTATTCCATAGCTTTGATGTATTAGCTTCATAATACTGTTCATACATAGATAGAACATAGTAAAGAAGGAACATTTGAATGCACCCATTTAAATGTGTGCGCCAAAACCTCTGATTTGACTCCAAATGTTTAAACTTTCATTTATTTATTTATTTTTTTTAAATCAAAATTCAACTGATATTGTAGTTTTGCTGTTACATGAATGAGATTTTTCCTCAAAAATGTAACCTTTGGTCTGTTACTAATCAGCACCTTTTAGTTTCTGGTGTGGATTCTAATCTCTCCATCTCCTCTACCTTGTGTGCATTCAGCAAATGTTCCACTTTTGTGTATTCTACATAGTGCGGGCTTATACTCACAAGCCCCGCAGCTGAAAGCAGCACTCAGACAAGAGGTTGTGGACATGCGCTTTCAAGCCTTTTGTTCTGTTTGATTTTTCTGCCTGACCTCAACCCAACCGCTGTCGCGTGTTTACGGGTCTTGACCTCTTCCAGGCTGTTGTGCTCATTATGTTTTTTCCATATCAGCTGCAGCCACGTTCTTTTTTGTTTTCTTTTTTGTTTAGTTTTTTCACCAAAATCCCCCTACAGCTGGGAACCTTTGGTCTGAGCCAATTCAGAGCCGCTGGAATGCTTGCATCAGTGGAAGAGGAATTTGTGTGTGTGTACTGATTGCAAATGAGTCCTAGTTGTTTAAGTTAATGGACAACATTTACAAGCATTTTTACCGACTGATGCGAGTAGATACCACGGATTCAACGTGCCTTGTGTGCGTGAAATTAGTCAGCACCTGTACGCTGGATAAAGTCAAAGCGTGAGAGTGTGTGCAGTTGCCTGTTGCCAGCAACCAGATGTGTTGGACCGTATTGTGTTCTTCTAAATCATTAAATGGCCTCATTCTTTTTCTTTTCTTTTTTTTAAGGTTTAACCGCCTCTCTGTGGAATCATGGGACGACAGCTCTTTTGCACACTTGTCCAACTTGCAAGTGCTAGACATCGGCACAGGAAGCACAGATGTCACCTTCAAAAGAGTTGAGGAGGAGGATGAGAAGATGACGGAGGAGGAACAAGAAACATAAATCAAACTCACTTAAAACTGACATCAGACTTTGCTGCACCAAGCACATACGTAAGAAAGAAAACCATATATTTCTGGTGCCGGATACCGGATGACGTTGCATTAGTTTCCATTTGTTGGGCTGGTTAGTATTGCAAATTTTTATATCTGACCTTTGATATCTGTTTCAGTTGTTTTGTTCCTTATCGTAAAAGATCGGTCAGGAAAGCCAATGTGAAATTTCCCATGTAAATGTATGTGAATCGAAACCAGAAGGGCAAAAGATGCACATCCACTGTGTCCATCTTTTTTCTTCGCTTTCTCTTTTTTCTTTTGCTGTTTTGTCTCCCTTGCTTAGAAAAGCCATTTGACTAGAAATACTGTGAAACATGTTTTGTTTTTAACACCGAGGGCGACAAGATAAGAAGCCTGACTCCACTTAAACCAACAAAGCCACAGTAATTGCGGGACTGCAGGTTTTTTCCTTTTTCTTTTTCTTTTTCTTTTTGCTCAGCATCACAACACAAGCCTGTAGTGATTTTTAAAACTGCCTATTTGAGCAGAACCAATGCAAAACAATGCAAAAATTTTGAAGGAATTCATAAATCATATTGAAAAGGAATGGAAGAATAGTAAAACAAACTCACATTAGAAAAGCCACAATCTTTTTTTCTTTTTTAAAAAAGTGGTTATATCAAAGATTTTTTTGTGAGCATAAGTTATAAACAGAACTTCTTTTATTCCCTACTCTTTCCAGCTGTATAACAGCTCGTCTTTTTGTAACAGTTAAGATACTTTGACCAATTAATTTCCCCCGTAGATCATTAAAGTCTAAAGTTTCAAATCCAACTACAGCACATCTCTTAGATCTTACCTTAACACACCTTAACAGGTGTGTTTTCTTCCTTATACAACATGTGCATTTACAGTCCAACTTCATTCATGTTTACTCAATAACACTCGATACAGGAGGGACAGAACATAGAAACGTTTCGCCATGACTTTAATGTTACCACGTTGGGTTGAAGCTGTCTTCTATAGTTATTTTTGAAATAAAAATCAATGTGATATGATGAATTTTTGTTATCTCACAATTTTGTCATCTGTGCTTCAAAATGGTAGTTTGTTCTTCCTCTGTTACATTTCAGTCGGAGTATTCCCTCACTCAGAACATGTTTACTTCCCCCAGTGGTCAGTGCATGTATAAGTTCGGGTGGATGCACCAGAACTTAAACAGCATCATGTACGGATTATAACTTTAGCCGCTAAATGTTCAGTAGTTTTACCTGATGGATTATTAAGTAAAACTATTGGTTAATCATAATGGTCTTTTACTTGTCAACAGTATTTTGACTGATTTGAGTTTATTATTTCACCACTAAGTTACTGAAAAGCTACGTCAAAATGCAGCCAGTGAGTTGTCTTAATGACAGAAACACTGGCTACACTATGGTTATATGTTAATTTAGTTAATTGTTTATTTTTTTTCTTTTTCCTTTGGCCATGTGCCTATAGAAGAAGGCAGCGTCACATATTTGAAGCTTCGATTTATGCTGCTGCTACTTCAATCTAAGAGAAAGCCTATATTTTCATATGACATTGAAAATACTCGTCCTGTTACATTCATTATGTTGCTATGAGTACAGCGTCACATTCACATGTACCAGTATAGCGTTGTCACACACAGTGTACAATCATTGAACAATAAAGCAATCAATTATGTGAAAAGGCTGAAGCGGGGCTGTGTATTTCCTAACACCAGTGCATAAGTGTTTAATGCAGGTTCTCCAACGTAACGCATTGTCACAGCTAATTTATGATCTGTCTCCACAATGCAGCTAGTCTGCATTTTCTTTTGTTTTGTGATGTTTCTGTCTCAAAACAAGCTGGACACTGCTGAAAGAAAACCCCTGTCACGACATGTTTTGCGTCACATGCATGTCATGTGTTGAGAGGTGCGCTGAAATCTGACAGTTGACAACACGGTGAGTCAAATGAAAAATCCATCTGTGTTTGACAGCGTTTATTGCGGCCTTTATGTGACAAGAGTGAAAGACTCTGCAAAGAAATTCAAACGTTCACCTTTAAAGGTCAAGATTTGTTCAAGTCTATTATAATACTCACCTACTATAGATATATATAGTCCCTCCAGACACATTCCCTTTTGTAGTGGCAAAACTGTAAAGGTGTATTTGGAGATGCTTAATGGAAGTCAATGGAAACACACTAGTACAGTAGTCGGTTAGTAGCACATTTGCCAGGGGTGACACAAGTTGGGTGATTAAGTTATCTGACAATTTCATCCAGTACTGAATTAGAATAACTTTCATGCAGTTGGTGTTAAGATGTTTCAGGCAAAAATCTGAGCTGACAAATCTTTTTTAAAAAAAAAAAAAAAAAAAAAACAGTTTGGCGAAAACCAACCTGAACCAACGATTGCAGAGAAAAATCCAGTCTTGATTCCCATTTTCGGAGCTGCTCTCTCAAGTTAAGCCAAAGCTTCTTTTAGGCTTCAGCAGCTAGTCTGATTAAAAATGATGTGAAGTCTGAAATGTCTTGTCAAGGAAAGCAAAGCGGAGTGTTAGCTAGCTAGTGCTAAAGGGAAAACAGAAGCAATCCATCGTGTGCAAATGAAGTTAGGTGAAAAATATACTTCGCACTCTGTCTGAGCATCGTTGGTAATCGCTGCTAGCCTAACACCACCAGCTTTGTTAAGGCAAAATTAAACACAGGGCATTTCACTTTGCCTCCTGGTCGCTCAGCTCAAATCAGACACTTGCAATTCAGTCTTGTCTCTAAAATAAACAACTGGCTGCTTGCAGTACAATAGTATAAAATATATTAAACACTCGTTGTACACTGACCAAAAACTGAAATCATAAAAAAATGTAGATATCAAATAAAAATGCATTAATTAGTACAAGTACTCACACCGCTGCTCAGTCCTGGAGTATTGGTGTGAGGTCATGTGTAAATCCACTCTGAGTTTTGGGAATAAAATCACTCTGATGTCCTTGTGGTGCCATAAATTCCACTGTCAAATTAGCATCCTCAAGTCTCAAGTCACTGCTGCTAATCAGCTGCTTTGCATTCAAACACCTTCCACAACCTTCAGGCCGTCTCGACAACGAAACGCTGATTTACGCCGAGGGATCGAGACGAGCTCGCCGTCGCTATCCTCTGTCCTGCGCAGACATCCTTCGTTCCAATTAACGACAACTACTACATACCGTCCAACACCACACGGAGGCTATACGTTGGTCTCAAGGCCGTTCATGTCAATCGCGCAGTGCTCTTTGCTCTTCTTTAGGTGCCTCGGGGGAATCGGAGGCTTCTTCCGCTCTGAAAGTGGTCGAACGCCCTCCTCCAGCTGCATCAGCCGCGCCACGTCTGCGGGGATGACCTTTGGTTTGACCCCCGAGGAAGGAGGCTGGTAATTGCCATTGTTGTTGTGGCAGTTCATCAGAGGTGGGGTACTCACTGACGTCTTGGTCTCGCAGATCAGTGGCACCTGGAGGCCAAAAAGCGCAGGGTTTGACAGAGACTATAGCATTACCCCAAACTTTTTAAAGTGTTTTCATGACAGTGTATAGCTTGCAACCACACACATCCTCCTTTCTTTATTATTTGTTTTTGTTATCAAGAGCTTCGACACATGTGGTTTTAAACTTCAAGCGGCAGTGCCAAGGGACGGCGCATTCAGAAACACAGTAATCACAACCATGCCAGTTTCATAGCTCACTTTATTGTTGACTCCTTCAAGACCGAATTAAAACTCACCCCATCTCCCTCTTTCATGAAATCTTTCCGACAGATGTGTGCCATGATGCCCGTTGCCAACGCATCCCCCATTACATTGACCATGGTGCGGAACCTGTCTCTATAGAGGAGGAAGGAGATGAGTTTCCGCTCCGGTATGATTACTTTGGATCTTTTCCAAATCACAGACGTGAAGACACATGCTACTTACAATGCCCAGTCCACCGCAATGATGAGGGTGATGTCGTCAGTTGGCAACCCAACTGATGTTAGCACTATCACCATGGTGACCAGTCCAGCCTGTGGGATCCCTGCTGCACCGATGCTAGCTGCAGTGGCTGTGATGCTGGAGGTCGTGGGCGGGGGGGTGGAGGGTGGGGGGTGGGAGCATTGTTAGAGACAGAAACCTGCTGTTAATTAATAAATATAAATACATGACTTCACTTTAATCCTCCTGTGAGATTGTGCTGCAAGAACTCGTCACCACCTTTCCATTCATGCATATTGTTTCCAGCTTTAATCCTACAGACAATCTATTGCTTATACAAATAGAACCCCTGACCTTGGATGTCTCCAGCAAAAACAGCAAAAAGAAAAAAGGAAAATATATCACCCTGCGGCACATAGTGCTGTGCAACACTGTTGCTGAATGAAAAATAAGGAGCAGTGGGTGAGTCATGATGAAATTTTAAAGGAATTATGGATTATGATACCTGAGTTGGACTGAACCTCAGGTAGGTATTAATGAATTAATAATTACATGAGATATGCACTTTGTGATTAGCATTACCATATTTTGACTGTACTTTAATGCCTTACCTTTGATTGACGTTCAGTTTAACGTGTTTTAATGCAAATGTACGCTTGTATTTAACGCGAAGCGAAGAGCCTGAGAATGTGCAAACGTCTGCAGCTGCAGCTGCTAGATAAGTTGGTTCGTGGGATAACTAAAGGCAGCTCAGATGAACATAGCAGTCTTACTCCTTTCTTCTCTTATCTGCGCTACGATGAATGGATGGATTTGTCCCACTGGAGGAAAATCCAGCCTTGTATGCTTGCCTGATAAAACACGGCCTTGGTTTGGGAAATTGAGGGCCGGCCAGATTCCTTTCCAGGTCAGCAACAAAGTGATGTTACACAAACTAAGGCTCATGATAAGCTGTCTCTCCCGCCATCAGGATAATTGTTATTCAAAAGTTATTATCATGCACAGCATGAACGTCAGCAGGGAATCATTCAAAGTTGAGCCTGATTTCTCTGTGTGCCTTGTTGATGTACTCATCACCGATCAAATTGCGTTTTTTTGCACGCAGTTCACATGAAATTAAATGAATGAAGTATCTTATTAATTTGTCCCGGGCCTCATTAGTCAGACGACTGCTTATTCAGCATGTCATGAACTAGCACGGCCTCCATGGCAACCGCCTCAGTGAAAGGCATTTCAATTTGGATCTGGTCGAGCACGGGATGATCCCACCACTCACCACAGCAGGTTGGGGTCAGAGGTGCGGCAGCGAAGTGACTGGGATGTGGTGGTTTATTGAGGCCACATGGCTCTTTTCAGAGAGATAAGCGGATAGTTTCAATCTACAGTTACTTTATGGCATTATGTACATATATATGTGTGTATGTGTGTGTAAAAGAGAAAAAAACAAGTGAAAAAAAATACACTAAAAAATGCAAAGGAGGATGACAACTGCTCTAACAAAGAAGCGTGCTTCTGCAGCAATAGTCAAGCCCATCAATTTTATTTCTTAAAACAAGATATTGCATTCTGCTCAAATGCTTAGAAAGGTGGTCTTTGTGTGTTTCCGCACAAAACATGTTGCATTATCTGTTTTTCACATAGGAATTTTAATTAAAACCGTCTTCTCTCTTTTTTTATTGTCAGAAACACAAATTCATTCAACTTCATAAAAAACAGATTCTGTTGGAGCCTGATATTTTTCCCGTCTCTGTGTGCTGAACACACTGGCACATTATTTGTTCCTCCTTGTAACAGGAAAACGTGATCTCATAATAGTTCACTAGTTCTCTCAGAGCCTTTTGACCAAAAATATTTGCTGAGTCACTGAACGGCCTGTGGAAACTACTCCCACACATGTTGACCGTATCAAATGCCAGTTTTCAAAAGAAAACAATCAAACACGAACACCAGCTTCACGAAGAGAAATTGGCCAGGTCCATGGAAGAAATCAAGGTTTTAACTGCCTCACGCTGGTTTCTTTAATTCACTCTTCAAACAACAGCTTGTGGTATAATCTTCCTCCCCTACCATTAAGTGAAGTGGAATAAGCAGCTTTGTCTTCATTTGTGACTGGACATCCTGCACGAGCTAATTTTTTTTTTAAGACGCTATGGATAATGTCATTTAATGATCACTACAAAGAAATTTATGACCAGCAGTCTGTTTTTGTTTTGACTCACCCAGCGCTATCTTCACCATGTCAATAAGCTTAGAAAGCACACCGAGTATCTGATAGCATCCGCTCCACTGACCTGATGGTGATGATCTGGCCAAAGTCCAGCTCGTAATTATTTACTTGTGCGATGAAAATTGCCGCCACGGCCTCATAGAGCGCGGTGCCGTCCATATTGATGGTGGCGCCCACTGGGAGCACAAAACGGATGATGCGTCGGTCAATGTGGTTGTTCTCTAAGAGGCACTTGAAGGTTATAGGCAAAGTGGCAGAGCTGAGGAAGACAGAGAAGGTCAGAGCGTCACATAAACATGCTGTCTTTAAAAGTTCTGCCTGGGATGCGCGTGGAATTTATTTATGGTTCGTTTAAGTGGAAGAGACTGGATAGTAATTGGGGAAAAAATGGGTGGTAATGTTTTACAAGACATTCAGCTCGGAGCAGATGCTTTTTACTGACGGGAAAACACATGCCGGTGCAAGGAGGACTGTTCACCGCAGCAGGTACTCGACCTCAAAAGCCTCGAAAAATTACCAGTTATATCCCACCTGTATTTTCCATATGGCATTGAGATCAAGAATTGATTTCACGCGGAAAAAATGTAAGAGTTAATGTCAGTTATTATTTCCACGTCAGTGCACATTTTAATTAGTTCATATCAATTCACGTGCAACATCGCCGGCGGGTATTTTCCAAATAACAATGATACGCTGTCATTTTCCTACCTTCCAGGCGGCCACTTATTTTCATTCATTCACATGTTTGCTAAAAATAAAAGCCACTCACAAACCTAACACATTTTAAGGTCATTTAAATTCAAAGCTGGCTCTCTTTATGTTACACGTTCTACAATCCTCCACCAGTATGTACGTGCACACATGTAGAATGGATACAATGAATGGAAGATGGCACTCAAAGAGGTTTCACTGTCGCAGTGACGCATCCACACTGTCGTTCACACAAGGCGTTTCGCCTTTCGAGATAGATCTGTGGACTGCTCTGTTACATTCCCATCTCTTCCCGCACACACCAGATGTTTTCCTGATCCCTCAACATCCCTTTGAGGCTTTTCATGGTAATGTTCCAGTAAAAGGAAATGAAAAAAAAATATATGTGGAATTAGGACTGAGGGATGTTCTGTTTTAAATCACAAATGAGGAAAATAACGATCACTTACTGCTTTTTTTCATTTTACAAGACTCCAGTATAAACAAAAATTATTCGGTTTATTAACATACTTTGGTGTGTTCGCTCTTTACTGCGGCTACAACTGCAACTGTCTTTACCTTGAGGAGGTTGCAAGGGCAATGAGGAGAGCCTGCAGGATTCCCCGTATGTAAACGATGGGGCTCTTTTTGGTGATAAAGAAATACATTGCGGGCAGGATGAACAAGCCGTGCAGCACCAGACCGAACACCACAGTGACGGCATAGAAGCCCAGCTTCTTCCCCATGTCCGAGGGGTCGCTCATCTCCAGGATCTTGCCGGCCACCAGGAAAACGATCCCGAACGGAAAGTACCTAGAGGACAATCAGAGCTGGATGTCAGCCGAGGCTGAGTCAGTCAGCCAAGTCAGGCGGACATATCTACGCTAGTGGTGAGTAAAAAACGAATCAGATACTGTACATCTGATTTGTTTACAATAAGAAAGTTATTTTTTAGCTCAGTGCATTTTGAAGGTTAATGGCAGGATCTTCTGACACGCTGAAGTTGCTTTTATCTAGAAAAGCAACTCCTCTGTACAGTTAAATTGCTCACTTGCACTGCAGGTAATCTTTCTTGTAAAAGATGTAATAATTGAAAAGAATGCTCACAACAATACAATATGTGCTACTGCTGCTATTATTCAGTACAAGAAGAACGCTGTGCTCCTGGCTTGCACAGCAGGCATTTGTATATGCAACATTTTTTCAAACTTTGCTCAGACGACCGCTTCTTTGCAGGGTTTGTTAACATAACATGCAGTAAATAACAGAGAGGGGCTGCGACTGGCAAACAGGAGAATTTCAATTATGAGTGAACCTTGTTACTCTATATGTCTAGTTTTCCTTGAATCCCTGCTGCACATGCTGTCCTTTATTATTTTTAAAGGGTAAATCCATCTATAGCACCCTAGAATAAACGGAGCATGCTTAGTTAAATGATTACCATATAACAATGGCGACAATTCTGAGGACAGCCTCATTCAGGCTCTGGCAGAAGTTCACCAAGGCGCTGCCATTTGGCCCCATCCTTCCCAACATAATACCTATGGAAACATACACACAAGTATTTCAATTTATTTTGATAGTTTCCACATCTGAGGTCAAAGGGTAATCAACAGAATTCAGCGAGGAGTAACGCATGTTCTTACCCATGGTGGCTGAAAAAATAACGATTCCAAGGACGTTCATTCCATCGCTTGTTCCTTCACGGGTGCGCACGAGCACATCAGGAGGTGGCGTCAGGTCCAGAGCAAAGTTCTGGATGTCGGTGCCATTGTCGTCCTGGATGCCATAGATGAGCGTTCGACGCGTGGTGGACTCTGATTGGGCCTGGCTCACCGTCGGCTTGGCCTTCACAATGTACTCACTGCTTGTTCGATACTGTTTCCAGGGAATAGAGAAGGAGAAGTAACTATAAAGGATGAAACACAAAACGTTTGCTTGAAAGTGCTGTTTGTGTTCAGATATCTCACTTGTTGAAATGTGGCCTGCACCAGATTTGATGGGAACATGTTGCTGCAAGAAAGACAACAAAGATAACATTTAAGTGGATTTGAAGCTTTTTAAACACGATGCAGGTTATTCCCTTTTACACAAAGACAATGAGTATGAGCACTAAAAACTACAGACTATCATATAGTTGCTCCTGCTGTTAAAAGCCTTCCATGCTCCGTAGTTTTGCACAATGCTGTGAATTTTACACATTTAAACAAACCAAATCACCCGTAAATAAACTCTCCACTTGCTGGTTTGTTTGGCTCTGGGAGTTGTGCAATACTAAAACTGGAGGGACCAACTGTATTGTTTTATTTTCGGGGAATCTACCACTTCAGCCCAACTTTATCCAAATTTCTTTCACTGCTAAACTTCTATCCCACACAAATTTCCATTCGCAGTGGTAAGTTTGGCAGACAATTTGCTGTTTGGAGAGAGACTGCATTCGTAATGTTCTCAAACTGTAAACATGTACACTGACCTCTAAAAGCAGCCTCAGTCTTACACGCCAAGCACATAATTAGATCATCTTACAGCCAATCAGATGCATTTTGTTTGTCCATAATTTGATGGGCTCTGGCAAATATTTGCATATTTAGTTCCCATCGGAGGAACGTCACACCAACTTTCCATTGCAAACATTTGGTGTGTCAGGAGGAGATTTAAACATCTTTGCCCTTGGTAATCTTAGCCTATTTTGGCCCCATTGTTGAATACTTTTGATCCTGCCATTATATGCCACATAAAAAATGTATACTATACTCATGTTTGGTATTGTACATAAATTCATCTATATGATCTGATAATATCTGTTTTCACTCTGGCGCCACCCCTCCCTGATCCACATCACATCTATAAGTAGGAACTATAAGTGCAAAACGAACGATATGAAGAGCAGTAAAGTAAAGTAAAGGTGCAGATTTCTTTTCTCATCTTATCATAGACAAACCTTTAACCTCCCGAGACACAAACGTTGTTAATTCTCCACGGCATTTGGGATTAGTAGGACCTAAGATATATAAAAACTAAGCATCATCTTTGAACAGGAAGTAATACTTCTTAAAAAAATCGATGTCCTAATATGTGGACACTGGGATCATGTCATGAGCAAAGACAGAACAATGAAGTCCCAACGTCCTCAAACGAGTACTTGCTAATAAGTGACGTCGTAGTTCGTTGCTATTGATAAAATATGTTAAATGTGCATGTCATATCAAACTAGAAACGTTAATGACAATAAATAAATACGTTCCAACTGTAAAATTCAATGATGTTTTCTACCTCATTGACTTTTGTCCTGTGATCATTGATAGAATGAATCCGCTATCATGTTTTTACATGGACTTTTGTATTGATTCTTTGCTACCACTAGATGGCCGACTAAAGCGTCCACTAATAAGGACAAGGGGTTTAAAGCAGAACAAGCTGCGATAAAACCTAAAACTTAATGTCCCTATATGAGGACACGGGGTCTCAGGAAGTTAAAAGACACAACCAAAAAAAACAAAAAAACAAAAAACTATTTTCAATTCAATATTTCAGGGGTGCTGGGACAAAGTTTAGGGGTACTTGAGCATCCCTAAAAATGGGCTGGACACACCTATGATCATCAGGCAGAGTGGTATCAGCTTCTTCATCTATTGTAACAGGACAAACATTTCCACTTTATTGTCTACTATCAAATTAAAACTATCATCATATTAGATGGTCCAAAGGAACGGAAGTTAACTTTAAGGGTTAAAATAAAGCAAAACTAATATACCATACGATATTCCACAAAAAAAAAAAAAAAAAAAAAAAACGAATTTGGGAACAAAGTGCCTGGTACCTCCTGGCCTTAGAACCATTTCACCTCAGAAGTCAATTTGTCCTATTTTTCTGGTTACACATATTCTAGATGTTACAGTTAAAAAACGTGGGTTCAGGTGCAGTGAGGTTGTTATTGTGCGTTGGCATTATTGCATCAAAAAAGCCAGATTCACAAGTGAGCTCATAGCCTTTTAAGTCTGCCTACACAGCTCTGAATAATGGCTTGAACTCCAACTCACCTCGCTATTCCACCAACAGACTATAATACCCTGCTTGGATTAGACAACCAAACACTTACAAGAATAAAATACATGACTGTTAATAGTCCTGTTTACTGATACTGGGTTTGAGAAACTGAATAACATCTCATATAAAAGAAGAAGATTAGATGCTTTTCAGTCAACAATGAAGTCATCCCAGAATACGGGAACTAAAAAGCTTAAGACAACCAATGTTTTAATCCTGTCTCAGGATTTGTGACAATGTCAGTTTAAATGTAGTAGAATGTTACACACATACACATACACACATACACAATCTGAATGCATATCTGATGTAAGATGACAATAAAATAAGGTAAATGAAAGAAAAATTACTTTTATTATCATCAGTTTACCCCAGTCATTTATTTATTACCTCATAAACCAGCTGCTTCACTGTTTTGTCCAACCTTTCCGACAAATAATCCATGAAGCCGTCGTGTACAAACTAGAAAATTATTCCTCACATTCTTTGTTCATTTATGAAGCACTTTATATACAGTGTAAATGAAAGAAATGTAAAATGTATAATGAAAAAAAAATCAAGTCAGTATTTAATAGATACACCTTTGGCCACTATTGTATATTGATGTGCTGAAGAGAGAAGTGATCACCGCTGACAAGTCTTCTCTTGCATTTAAAAAGGTTTATTACAAGAAAGAACAGTGTCAAACTCTGAAAAGAATCTGAGACAGCTTCTGGCCAATTGTCGAATCCTCTCTCTCGTTCAGCTCCTACAGTCTCCTTATATATGGTTCTCAACTTGACTCCTTACTTAGACAGACTTTAATGATCCACAAGGGAAAATAACTGGTCATAGTAGCTTAATTGACACAAAAGGATGAGCTGTTATACAGCTGGACAGAATAAGGAATAAAGGAAGTTCTCTAGCGTTCACTATGGCAGTGGAGCTGAATCAGTCTGCTGGAGAATGAGCTCCTCTGACCCTCAAATGTTTGGTGTAGTAGATGGGATGTGGGATGGGATTGTCCTCCTGTCCCTCACACTGAGACAAATGACTCCAACTCCCTATCGATCACATGTCCAGCCTTCCGGATCAATTTGTTGATCCTACTGATGCCTTTTTTGCTGGTATTACTTCCCCAACAAACCACAGTAAAGTACAGGGCACTCGCAACAACAGACTGGTAGGAAGACTCTAGTGACTTACTGTAAACATTGAAAGACCTGAGCTTCCTGAGAAAGTAGAGACTACTCAGGCCTTTCTTGTAAACAGCATCACTGTTGTCCCTCCAGTCCAACCTGTTGTTCATGTGGACTCCCAGACACTTGTAGTGGTCCACTACTTCCACCTCCAGGCCCTGGATGATGATGGGCTTCACTGGTGTCCTCTTCCCCCTGAAGTCAATGACCAGCTCCTTGGTCTTGTCAACGTTCAGGAGTAGGTGGTTTGCCTGGGACCACTCTACAAAATCTGCGATCAGTGTCCTATACTCGATGACCTGTCCATCTCTGATACACCCTACCACTGCAGAGTCATCAGAGAATTTCTGCAGGTGGCAGGACCCAGAGCTGTATTGGAAATCAGAGGTGTAAAGATTGAACAGGAAAGGAGATAAGACGGTCCCCTGTGGTGCCCGTACATTACTGATAACGGTATCTGTCAGGGACCCCCCTCCCTCCCCCGGCCACACAAACTGAGGCCTGACAGACAAGTAATCAGCAATCCAGGAGACAGTAGAGGAGCTGACACCCATCCTGAACAACTTCTCACTCATCAGAAAGGGCTGAATGGTGTTAAAAGCGCTGGCGAAATCAAAGAACATGATTCTCACAGTGCCCTTCCCACCATCCAGGTGAGAGTGAGCCCACTGCAGCAGGTGGATAACAGCATCATCCACACCAACATGAGGCTGATACGCGAACTGAGGAGGGTCTGGTAGTTTTACGACCTTTAAAGTTTGTACACATTTCACAAACCCAAAAACAGAAAAGAGACACGAAGAGAAAAACGAGAGGACCGTATACTACAACACAAACAGGCTTTCACATGTGGACTCTGCTATTCTTCTCTTTGCAGTACTGTCAGGTGTTACAGGGATCGAGTGTGAGCAGCCCTTTCAATATATGTGTAGGTTTCACAGCACACTTCAGGTCATTGTCATCTCATCTACTTTCCTCACTAGGGTCGTGGCGGTTGCTGAAGCCTTTCCCAGCTGTCACTGGGTGAGAGGTGGGGTACACCCTGGACAGGTCGCCACAACCATTCGCACTCACAGTCACACCTATGGGCAATTTATAATCACCAATCAACCTAACGAGGATGTCTTTGGAGGTGGGAGAAAACTGGAGTACCTAGAAAAAAAAAACACGCAGACACAGGGAGAACATGCAAACTCCACCCAAGAACTGGAGCTGGACTCAAACCCGGGGCTTAAGGTCTGAGTTGGAAAATTAATGATCTCCCAAGTCATAGGTCTCTTGCAGGTTGTCCTTCAGGATTTCCCTGTATTATGTTGCATTTGTGCTGAACAGGAAAAGCACAAGAGAAGCTCACAAACAGTTATGTTTGTTAGAAACTCAGCAGCAGTGCTAAGACATGCTGGTGTTAAAGAGTCTGACTCCTCAAGGGACAAAGAACCTCTGGAGGCACTCCTTCTTGCACAGTGGGTGCAGCAATCTCGGGCTGAATGAGCTACCTAGAGTGCCAACTGCCTCTTACAGCTATAGCCACCATCATCAGAGAGATCAACACACAATCATTAGCACAATTCACATCTAACTGTTTTCCCAGGCATGCTTATACACACCACATCACAAAAAAACATTAAATGACAAAATAAAATTGATTTCCAAGTGTCCAGCTGATTGCTCTACCGCAGAGAACAATGCAGTCACTCAGTACTCCACTCCACATTCAGTCTTTTTTTCTTTTTTTTCCTGTTTCATTAAAGATTGAATTTAATGAAACAATCATCACATCCCTGTCCTTCATTGTGAGGACAAATTCTTTCCCGCAGCCAGATGCTTCAAAGTTCCACAGTTCAGATTAAACTCCTTTATACCCCTTTGTTGCCCAAGTCATCAGAGGCTTAAACAGTCAGAAGTAAACCACTCTCTGTGTGCGCACTGTACTGTGTACACAGTATTCAATGGGTTATTTGTATTTTAACAGCAGACACTACACGTGTCCAAACCAAATTTCCTTTGGCACAATAACATCCATCTCTTATCTCATATTATCTGTGGGCAAAAACTAGATCCGTTTTCAAAATGTTGCAAAATGTTTTGAAAATCTTCAAATGCTTCAAATGTGTTACTGTTTTTCCAGTGCATTAATTTGGTGTCCAGGTTTGAAACCTTGTAAATGGCCTGACACTGTAATTTTTAAAAGTTGCATACATGCACTCCTTTTTTCAGAGGTGATCTTACAATGCACACTTTTCTGAGATTTAACAACATAGTCACATGTTTGCCACCATGCTCTAATAGTTCTTTTCTGAAAGCCTATTGGTTGATTGCCTAATCTTTGTTAAAGTACAGTCCAATCACATCACATTTGCTGCAATCTCTTTTACACTTTAAATATTGTGGGTATTTCATGTTTATCTGAAAAGTAATAAAAAGTTTTTGTCTCCTGTATAGTTTTGTGAACACAAAATAGACCAATATTATAGTATCTTGTCTTGTCCCTTTGTGACCCTCTTGTTTGAAACTATTTGCATTTTTTTTTTCTGAGCACCATGACTCACCTTCTCGCAACACACACAAGCAGGGACCCATGACTTCACTGATGCAACTATCACTGTTGACAGATTCCCCGAAGACACTTGTGTGATTAATTGCCATCAAGTAAATAATGTTCAGCTTTTAATTTAATCATGACATAAACCTTGTTGTTGCTCAGAGGTACGGTGCGTTCTGATCTTACCGTATCAGGTCCAGCAGAGCATCGGCTGAACTCATAATGGCCTTGTTGCTGTCTTCGGAGTCCTCCTTCTGGGCTGCACCTCCCGGGTGGATGATGGAGACCATAATGATCCCCACTACCACAGCCACAAAGGTGGTCCACAGGTAGTAGGACACAGTGATCAGACCGAGCCGACTGGAACACTTGGCATCGAGAGCTGCCAGTCCAGACATTAAACTGAAACAATAAATTATAGGTCAGACCAACAGTTTATGCTTTGACAATTTCGAGCTAATTTTTATTATTATTTTTTTTTATAATGTAGTCATAGTAAACATGTCAACCTGTACCAGTCAACGAAGAGCATGTTTAATAACATCAGTGCCTCCTGACTCTAATATAAATAACAGTCTTGGACATTAATTACAGTCTCTGTGTGACTGAAGTGAAAATGTATCTGAAAAGGTATCTCAAACCTCACACATGTTCTTTTTCGCCTTTCAGTTGTCACTGTGTTGCTAATTATTGTTATTATAGTTCTTTTTTTCTTTTCTTCCCCCCACCTAAATTATCTGTCAGGGTTAATGTATTAATGTGTGAAAGACTCTGCAAACCCATCTTTCAGTACTGCTTCCTGTGCTGCTGCTTGGAACAATGCCGCGATGTTTAGAACAAGTTTTATGAGGAGAAGGGCTTTGAATAGTACTGGCAACGAAAACAGGAATACAAAATCCTTCAATTTATCAGAGGAGTCAAACTGAAAAACTTGGACAGCATAAGTCTCTGGCTGATAATCGGTCTTCAGCGTTGCATTCATTGGAGAAAGAAGACAAGATGAAGCAGATTCCCGTCCTTAACGGACACCAGTCACATGAGTTTCTGATGAGCAACACTCACAGATGTTTCTATTTAAAGACAAAATTCCCACCAGTGGAGATCAGGCTCCACTTCTCTCAAACCACGTAAAGTTACATTTTAGTTTGGAGTCATATACTAATCAAAAAAAAATAACATGAAGACTATGTATTACTGTTACTATACATGTTACTCCCCAGAACGTAAAGCAGTGGTTAGTGGAAGACGCTGCCTGCCCACTGTGTGCTTCACCACATTCTGACACATTACAGAGTTAGTCTTGCTCAAGGGCGATATACCTGGCGTCACAACCAGCTGCTGAAATGCTTAGCAGCTGCTACTGAGGAAAAAACAGCAGAAGTAAATTCTTTATCTGCTAGTAAGGAGAATAAGCATATTATGTTTGTAAGGGAGGAAGAGAAGGCCAGTCCGGCAAGGATCAGGCATGGCACAGGGCAGGGGGATCATCCCAGCTCAGATAGTGACCACCTAATTGAGACCGAATCTGCTGTTGTGGTCGGAAATAGAGAAGATAGCATATTTTATTGAACGTGGGAATGAATGTCACATGGGAAGACAGAGTTGAGGAGGCTAATGAGTACAAGAAAGCTGGATATGCAGAGATGGCAGCAGAAGCTGAGCAGCGAGGTTGGAGCGCTCATGTGCGTGCGGTGGAGGTGTGTTTCCGTGGATTTGTGGCAAAATCCACTATTGCTCTCCTGTGCGAGCTTGGCATTTGCAGGAGAGAACAGAGGGCTGTAGTAAACAACAGGTCCCTGGCAGCGCAGCGAGCGAGCAAGTGGCTGTGGCTGAGAAGGAAACATCCTAGCTGGGGAGCATGCTAAAGGTAAGGCTAGCTGAGCGGTTTTAGTAGTTATTAGTAGGGCTAAGCTAAACTCTCACGCATTGTGTGGTGGCAGCATGGAGGAATGTGACTCCAGGATGCTGGAACTCACTGTATAGCCCTCTTGCGATGTTGTGGACCTAACGTCATGAAACATCGGTAGCTGACTGCTAGCCTGGTTTTGTCAGTTGGACTGGCCTTCTAAATGCATTTTGCCTTGGATAATGTCTTGTTGCTGCCTGCTCTCTGTGTCCTAATTATTTTTTTCTTTCTGGTCACTGGTTTTCTTGACTTGTGCTGCTGTAACATTTGAATTTCACCAATGGGCATCAATAAAGTATAATCTTCTCTTATTTTGGCACAAGGGATTATAACATCGTATCCTGTGTTATAATGAACAGCATATTATTTGCACTTATTTTGCATGTTCATTATGCAAATTTCACACCAAAACTTGTGAAAGAAAAACTACCACGAATCTGCAGATATACAGCGTGTTTTAACGTTACTTCCTGAATGCAATAAGTCATTGCTACAGCTTATTTCCCTTTCACATCGGTTATCTTCTTTGTTTGCGTGTGTTTGAGGTTTCTCTGCTAACTCTCAGGTGAGGGTTAACCCTAACATGCTAGTTAGTATTACATGCTCACATGTGGCTGTATAACAGATATTGTTTATATATGACATTTTGTGTTTCTTTTCTGTATTTATCGAATGCACAGAGCTCATCAAACCACAAAGTATGACCACCGTGTAAGACAGCGGGGAAATTAACGTTACACGACTGAAAGAGAAAAACATCTGGTAAGACTGGTGCATTTGGTCCTGTGTTTACTCCGGTGAGCATTCACACTGATCAATCTTGATCTGTTCTGAGGAAGGACATTTTTCCCTCTGATGACAGTTTCAGATAACCATAAAGCTATCTGGTCTGCTCTTATGCATATTTCTGATTGCATATTTATGTTTATGTTTAGTGCTGTGATAAATGAAATAAATTGTTCAAGGCCATATACCTTATGTGCCCTCAAACCTCTGAATGAAATACATTTCTTTTGAGTGCACTGTGCGTATAATAGTTGTGAAACCTACATTTATTAGTATCCTTATCACTTTCAAAATAGGTCTGTGTCACAAAGGAGTCACATAACAGGCAGTGTGATGGAGGCTGTCTGCTTCCAGTGCTTTTATCTGTTCACCTTCATATGCACTTTATATGGTCCATCCTGTCCCTCAGAAATAATGACACTAATTGATTGTTTTCATTTCCGTGATTGCAACTAGACCAATTAGATGCCATTAAGAGTATTTAATGAATTAATAAATCTTATTTTATTTTTCCCCCCAGTTAATTGATTTACTGTATATATGCAAGGCTATACATATCGCATAGTTATTCGGTCTTTTTAGTGAGCATTTTAAAATAGCTAAATCCATGAAGCTGTCATTTAGCAAAGAGTGGAAAGTCTCCAGAATATGTGGCTGTAAGTGAGAGGCTTTCTGTGGACTCTCGTCTTTCCACATTATCAGAGCTCCAATATCAGCTAGAAATGGTATGTATAGCTAAGACATTACCAAGGACACTCTTTACCTTTGCATTTTTATTTAATGAAAATCACACATAGTATTATAATTGTGTATTCACATTCACATGAGTGTTGCTAAAGTCCAGGGAAGAAGAGACTGGTGTTTGGTTTGGTTTTGTGCATAACTCCTTAATAAAAGGAGCTCACAATGGTCCAGTGTCTGCATCTCCTTTAAGAGTAGACTCTACGCCCACAACGCCTCTTTAACTGTGTGTTCACTTTGAGAGTCCCTGATGTAGCACAATACAAGTGACCACAAGACAGTGAATGTTTTTCACATTGATCACACACACAGAGTGACCATACATCTCAAAGGGTTTTTGGTGGTGGGGTAATTTGATAGAAGAACATTTTCTGTTGCTGAAAATGTGTGTGTGATATAACATCTACTCTCCATTCTTAATGCCAATTGACTCAAAGCCTAAGTGTTAAGTTTCTGTTCTCCCCAACGCTCGTTCTGTGTATCCTTCAGACTGATGTTGTTGGACTACCAAAAATAACCTCACTGGTTTGTTCACATTATCATGACTAATGTTTTATTGTTAAAACGGCTTTAAGAAGTCGTGAACAGAATATGAATACAGTATCTTAGCTGACAGAATATAACACTTGAAATTCAGCATGTGTATAAGCCGAATAGTGTATTGTGCGAATCTGTGAGAGGTAATGGAGGTGTGTGTACCTTGACACGACGAGCGGGAGAATCAGCATCTTCAGCATCCTCATCAGCAGCTCGCCAGGAAACTGGAAGTACTTCACCTCCTGTATGTAACAGAAAAGAAGAAAGAAGAGATGACAATTTATTCAAGGAAATGCAAGAGGCAGCATTCAAGAGAAACCTTAAGAAAAAGTAATGAACAGGTGCAAGTCAGGGTAAGAAAATGAATGAAAGACGAAATCAGCTTTTGCAGATTTTCTAAAATAAAAAGCAGTCATTTCTTTAGATAGGAATGAAGGCTTCATTATTGTTACTAGAGTGTCCTTCATCTTACGGCTGATAAAAGAGGCATGATTTACAAATGTTGTTCACCATTTGTTCCATTTCTGTGAATGTAATGCTGGAAAGGCAAAAGGCTCCTATGGTAGCTCACAAATGCACACATATACTTTTTTATAATTTTAAGTGCTCATTCATTCATTCAATGATAGAGAGGAAGTTCAGTACTGCAGACACTGTAACTTTGGAAGATAAACATTATAAAACTTTTAAGGGGTTATCTTTCAAAGTTACGTACAATTTTATGCAATGACCATAAGGCATCATGTAAAACATAACGGGTCATACAGATCCATTGTTATTTACCAGGAATGGCCATATTGGGGTTGCAGTTAATTGTAACACTACATTTAACCCTGACTTAGCACCATGAGCCAACATTCCACTGTTTTGCGTTTCATGAAATCATGAATGTGCCACTACTGGCTCTAGCTCTTTGTTATGGATTAGGTAGATTGGCTTTCCAAAGCTTCGAAAAGCTGCATTATTAAAGGTTTTTACCTCAGTAACAATGAAAGACATTAAATTAAAACAGTTATTTGTCTCGGGGCGGCACAGCGGCTCGGTGGTTAACACTGATGCCTCCCAGCGAAAAGGTCTGGGTCCGGGAGTTTGCATGTTCTCCCTGTATCTGCGCTGGTTTTCTCTGGGTTTCCTCCCACCTCCAAAGACATTCTTAATTGCCCCTAGGTGTGAGTGTGAGTGTGAATGGTTGTTAGTCTCTGTGTTAGCCCTGTGATAGACTGGCGACCATTCCAGGGTGTACCCCGCCTCTCACCCAGTGACAGCTGGTATAGGCTGGGGGCCTCACCAAGTGCAATGCAAAGCATTGATGCAGTGGTATAAAACACGGCGCCACTCGACTTTAGAGCAGTGGAGACTTTCTCTGGAGAGAAGAATCACACTTCTATATCTGAAAATCTGATGGACCAACCTGGGCTTGGCAGCTTCCGGGAGAAGGGTACTTGTCTGACTGCATTGTGCCAAGGAACTCTGAATATTTTTGGCAATATAGTTGTGTTATATGTTTGTGTTAATATATAAAAACCATAAAGTTGAGTGTAACTTTACAGACAGATGCTGCAACTTGAGAAAAGCTGACAAGAACCAGAACCAGAGCTAGCTTTCCTACCTGTAAAATTTCAAACTCAAAATCCTTCTCCTTGCACACAAATCCTATAATCACCAAGGTCTGTTGTATTCTAAAGTCTACCTAGTTATCCCAGTAGAATTCTTCTGTCTTAGAGTGGAGGCTTACCCCTAATTCCTAGAGTTTTCAGCATAGGTAATTTTACTACCACCCAAAAACTAGTCTGCGCTGTGTTTCCACTCTGTGTTTCATTTTTAGGAGACCTACAAATGTTTGTTTCTCTGAACCTCCTCAGTTAACCTTTTCGTCTGTGTGTTCCATCTTTATGGACAATCAAGCGGAAACATTCTACCACCAGTCACAGCTCTTGTGGCCTGCCGCTGTGCGCAGTTATTTTTCTGGGGAGGTGTACGTCAGGCTACAGCAGCACTATAGCCCTAGGCTTCTATGGGGCCCACCAGTAATTCACAGGGCACCTCTCTTGTCAGTGTGCTATTACATACTGACATACTTAAATAGTCTCACACACAAGTGTCGCTGGCTCCAGAGCAGTCTGTTTCTACCATGTGATCCTGACCCCACCAACATATTCTGTGTTGTTTTCTTTCAGTTTCATGTACAATGTTCTATTCTGCTCACGTAACATCTCATATTCATAAATTGTGCCTGTTTACACACTTGTTGTACAAATGGCTATCAGCTCTGCTCTGCTGATCTTCATCAACAATAGTCTTATGAGCACAAAGTATACCTGTGTGTAGTATAGCTTCTAATTAAAATCTATATAATTGCTGTGGGTAATAGGATGTGGTTTGTGAATTAGCCATGTGGAGTTAAGTGGCTTCACAAAACATAACAAACACAACAGACAAGAGGAGCTGTTATGTTAGGTCAAGTACAAACACAAAACAGTTAAGCACATAATGTTACCTAAGAGCTGGTACAGCTGCCAAATGCAGGAAAAAATGTAAATAAAAATACAGCTGAAAACAGTAAGTAGGCTTACATTGATAAGTTACAACAAGTTCAACAAAGAGAGTGTCTTATTGCTTTAATCAGGGTTGTAGGATACCATAAAGAAGTCCCTTTATCCAAAAGAGTCCCTGGTTGTACTGACATCACACTGCTCAAGAAAATAAGATGAGCTGTGTCCTTCAGTGAAAATTCAAATCTCTCATAAAGATATCCGCTCGAGAAAGGAAAGCCCTAGGGTTTAGATTGTCTCTAAAAACTCTTGTCTCTGTAGCCAGGCCTTAGGGTCAGGGAGATTTGGCTAAGCCCAGATGGGTCAGATCAAAAAGAGACAAAGTAGTGCTCTAAATTATAAATAGGTACACTGTGCAAAATAAACCAGTCCGTGATGAATATTCCACCTCACCTTCTCTTCACCTCTTTCTGTCACTCTCTGTCTCTTAAAGACATAGTTTGCACTATTTTTTTTTTTTTTTTATTGGTCTGTAAGCTGTCCTTCATATGTGTTGATCTGTTATCTTGAACATTGCCAGATCTAAAGCAGATTAGGTTTTCAACATAAATCACAGTGTACTCTTGGAAAATGGATAAACCCAAAGTTACCTCCCTTACTATGAATCCTGATCTGGAGGCAGACATGGATCTGTTTTGAAGACGTCCTTCACTCAGCTAAGGTCAGTTTCCAGGAGTATATATTGCACACCTGCACCCTGCCTATGCATGGAAGCTGTTTGTTATTACACCACTACCCCTAAAAAAAAGTTCCTAAGACCTTACTTTCACCCTGTAGCCTCAACCCGCTTACTGGCTAGATGTATTGTAACCCTGTCTCCCCAGAGGTAGCTCAACCAGCTGGACCCACAAGCTGCTTATGAAATCCACGGAGGAACAGAGGGCGGCAAACATGCTGGTGAACATGGTTTCCATTGACCTACAAAAGACTAAGAATAGACCCGTGTGCACAATTTATTAGTTGAATTTAGTTCAACTTTTAACGCGATGCACGAATGCAAGCCTCAAAGCACAAAGAGCCTGTGTTAATAAAACCTCTGATGAGGTTGTTTTAAACACAGCTGCCCCACTGAACTGTTTCTAATCCCCAGTGCTTCTTTGTGTGCAAACCAGTGAAATGTCACTGGGCAACAGAAAATTTAAGCTACTTAAATACTGCATTAAATACTGCGTCCTGATGACATGTCTTTAGAGGATTCATTAAAATGATTAGGCTTCCGACTACTTTTTGCCAACCATCGTTTAGAAACCGAAGGGGTTGCTGCCTGATAGAGAGCACCCTGCTTTTAATATTTCTCTCTGGTATGGGGCACTTGGCTTTGACCAGGTTTATTGAGACAGTGGGGAAAGTACGGCAGATACAGTTGTGTACAGGAAAGACTTATTAATTGTAGATAATGAGACACAACTCCTCCCCCATATGTTTGGCACAGAGAGGTACTTATTCTGTTCTCTTCTATTGTATTCTTGGTTACCAAAGTTCGAACCTGATATAGTTCACATAGCATCATTAAGTCATTTGTGCTTCCTCAAATGCAGAAATCACTGCCTATATCAAATTATATGCAAACTTGGTGATTCCCTGTATGAGAACTCAATTAATTCCTTTTATTATGTGTGATTTTTGTGATGCAAATAATAAAATAAGCATACTCTTGTGTTGTTTTATGGCAGCAAATCCCTTCCAACTGGCTTTGGGAGACTCTAAAAGCAATAAAAACAAGTCTCTGCAGTCAAATCCAGACAGTTTATTCCTCTCACAGGTCTCTGCTACTCAGCAGGTTTGCGCGCAGAGCTGGAGATTCGTGCTGGAGGGAGCGGAATATTTTGGCAAGCGATAGCTTGCAGAATTTGTTCAAGGATTTGAAAGATGGCAACAAATGGGAAAGGGAGGCAGAGAGTCGTGTCTGAGTTAAATCTAATTCGAGCCGAACTGGAGAGCGCCCATGACATGTCACGTGAGAGTTTTGGGTGACAGTTTGGCAGATGTTTGCAGATCTCACCGGGTTTTAGTATATTTGTCTCTGAGTGCACCGGGCTTAACACTGGCCTCTGTCCAGAGCAGCGGTGGACAGCTGTTCTCTATTAGCTACGCTGTTGCTATCCCCTGCAGCCAGAGCTCGTATCTCCTTCCCCGCTGAAATGAACCTGGCAGTGTATCAGGAGTCTGAAAAAGCTTATTTCCTCTCAAGTCATCTCTGCGATTACTGTGACTTAAGAGATCTGCAGCAAGAGTCAGTGTCGAATCTTCCACTGTAAAGAGTAGTTGACCTTCTTGCACCAGGATTTGTTATTCTCCCTGTGTGTGAACATGTTCACAAATTATGTGTCACTTGATTTGATGATTATGTCAATTAGTTTCTGTCGTCTAATCAAAAGAAGACTGAGATGTAGTTTTGTTGTGATTCTGAAAAACAAACGACTGACAATGAGAGAAGGTTGCCAAAGGCCTAAGGCCTTTTATTTATACATTTAAAGCATCTTTGCGATTGAGGCTTTACTTTGTAACCTTAGCAATGTGCATGGCATTTAAAAACACCAGGTGGACGGTGGGTTTAGAGAAATCTTTTTTTCGGGTAGTGGAATTTTTTTTTTTTTAATCCAAAGCTTCTGGCAATTTGCAAAACTTTTGTACAAAATGCAAATGCAAACAAGTGGTAGTTAGCACAGAATCAAGCTACATTCATGAGGTGGATGGAAACTGCAATCACTGTACATTGTGATGTTTCTCTGAAAGTGTTCGGTGGATGAGGCGACAGCCATTTTGAAGAGGAAGACTTTCTCACTGCGTTCAAACTCTTTCTCTCAACTGACTGCGGGTGTTCTTAACCTCTTTGTCTGGACCTGTTGGGTTTTTTTTTCTGCTGTCAGGTTTGAAACGTTTCCCTTCTCTCCTTCTGTCAGCTGTCGTTTCACACTCCTCCAGTTTTCATCTAAACTAGAAGCCGTGGACCTCTCATCTGAGCTCATCAGCAGTCCTGCCGCACATCAGCTTCAGCGTTTCTCCTCATTCCGTCTTCTCTGCCACCAGTGCTTTGACCCTTTTAGGTGGATGTTTTTGTGCAGCTCGGTGGCATGTGTGTACCCCTCATGACGGCGACGACGAGGTCTACATTTTTTCTCTGAGGGCTGAGCTTAATAAAGCAGAACATGAATGCAGACATCCACCCGTGTGGCAGCTGCTCACACAGAACTGTCAAAACTCGAGTAATAATCTCAGTGAGAGTGATTGCAAAGCAGAAGAGCCACAGCCCAGGAAAAATCAAATTACTTCAAACTTTGTTCATAGATTACAATGAGTGAATTGTTGTGTGTGTGTGTGTTTTTTCTAAAACTATAACTTTGACAAATAAAAGGGGACTGATTAGGTACTTATTCTATGGAAAGAAAGTGGGCATGTCACGGAAAGACATTATTGTACTGTTTCCATTTTCAGCCATGTCTCATTTATTATCAGAATATGAGTCTGGCAGTCGGATTTGGAGAATAAAACTAACTTTGCACACAGCTGGATTGTTCTAAAACCAATCAGAGCAATTTTGTTGTAAACAAATTAAACTCAAACAGCTCTCAGATGATGCCTATGACTACAGAGCAGTTACTCTTCTGTCCATGAAATCCCATCCTGATGATTTCATTGACCTGGCAGATCTTTTGCCAGAGCACAATCAGGTATTTCAAAATTTGCGACAGCTGGACTGGCTTCCGGGTTAACAACAATAAGGACAAAAAAAAATGATCCCAGTCCCAACAAAGTTCTTGAAGAACTGCAGGAGTTCACAGTTTTACAGAGAGACTGTGAACTGTGATCCACAGCAAGCCACTAAACTGACTAAAATTTGAAGTGTTATATTGGCCACAGTTCTTTACTGGAAATCTATGTCAGGCAGTATAAACAGTCCCCACAGGTGAGAAGGTGATATATTGTGACATTTTGATGTCATATTTATACTCTAAGGAAAAACTCAGAGAAGTAAATGCACCAAGGAGCTATCATACCAACATTTTAAGAGCTCCAAAAGTTTCACAAATGAAGAGTTGTGGACACTTTTGTGTCCAGAAATGGATTTAAAAAGGTTCCAGATGTCCTAGTTTGGTGGAGAATGTCACGTAACAGTCAGTAAAGTCATTTTTTTTCCTTCACATAAATATATATATATATATATATTTTTTTTATGAAAAGCTAATGTTGTAAACTTGTTGCTGGTGACTAAGGTTATGTGTTTCATTGGGTTGCCAGTGGGAGATGGGGGCGACTGTGGAATGAGGAGCTGCAGAGCGAGGCAGAGGCATAATGACAGCTAAAGAGCTTTTCTGTTAAGCATTAAGCAGAGGGAGCTTAGTTTGCTGTGTAAGAGCAGGATCAGCACTCGCACACAGCTAGCAGAGAGGGTCCGCCGCTGCTCTGCTCATCTTGCACCCGTGCATTAAGCGTTATGGCGTATATGCCCGTGTGTGTGTGCATGTGCAGATGTGTACATAGGGGCAAGTGCAGCTGTTTTCAAAGGGCCAGTCAACTGGGCAGCAGTCTGTCAGGTTTCTCTAGTCAGTTGTGATGCAATGCGTGAGAGCACAACAAACTGCAGCACTGGAAGGAAATATACGAACGCCTTCATTAAAAGTTTAAAGTCTCCTAGCATTACTGACTGGTACCAGGTAGTGTCTGACTTAACTTAATAGGAAATTATTTGAAAGAATAAATGGCAATTTATATTTTCTTAGAAATGACAAAGTGAAGTTATACTATAGAGAGGCAGCAGAGTTCATGTTCCATCAGAATTTATTTTATTTGTGTGTGTGTTTATGTGCAGCTGAGCAACCTGTGACCAAGCAATTTACCTTGTCGTGAATGAAGTATAAATCTAAAGTCTAATAAAATTGAAACCTGTTCAGCTTTAACTTGATCCTATGTACTTTTTGCCGACCACCGTGCAAAAAAGTAATTTCAAGGAAGCAAGAAATCCTTGTGTCAAAGAAATACATCTTATATTTTGTTCAGAGACAAGAAATTGGTGCTTATTTAAAGATTTTTAGTCAAGCAAAAAAAGATTCACCGATTGGCAGATTTTTTTTTTCTTAATACAAGATGCTTTGATTGAATTGTTTCTTTCTAGTTTTGTCGAAGTTTCTTCGGTGGGTAAATGTGCGTGCCATTTGCTGCGTTTCCATTACCCCTAGAAATACGAAAAACACAAATACCTCTAAGTATTGAAAACCCTCTCAAATATCCCTAAAACACTTTTAAGCTCTCATGAGGTGGTTTTTCAGGCAAGGTTTTCGCGTGACGAGAATTTAAGAGAATTATGGCATATCACGAGACAAGACTTTACTAGAGTTACAGCTCAATGGAAAGACCATAGGGAAAGACAAACAAATCTGAGAAATATCACTTTTATTTTGCGAAAACCTGTAATGGAAACGCAGCTAATGACACATCTACCCATTTATTCACACATTGGCTGCGTTTCTATAAAAGTTTTTCTCAAAATGGATTTTAAATTAGCTGGGCACATGACCCCCTGTGTCGATGCCAGCGACACCGGTGACAGGGAAATGCAGAAAAACTTCCATTGCAATTTTGCAATACTGTTATATACTAATATATCTGAAGAACCATGAGAGCGTAAAAATATTTGAGAGGATCTTCGCAATGTAGGTGTTTCATTACCAGTTTTCTATCGCGATATTTGGGTTTTGCACATTTCTAGGGGCAATGGAAATGCAGCAAGTGTGTAATTGAATGAGTAGATGTGTCATTAGCCATCACCCCTAGAAATGTGCAAAACCCATAAAAATGGGCGATGAAAACACCTAAATTTCAAAAAATTACGAGGTTTTTCAGATGTACCGATGTAACAGTTTATCACAAAAGCATTTCCCCATCATCGGTTCATTTGGAAGTCCATCTTCATCAAAATGAAGTCTCGCTTGATGAGAGTTGAAGAGGATTGTGGGATATGGGATAAACATATTGTTTATTGGCACAAGTTAGTAAATTAGTATTGCTGACTTTCTCCTAATATCTGCATAAAACAGACATGAACTCATAATTTGTGCTACATTTGGTGGGAAACCGAGCTGTGGTATCAGCAATGAGAATATACTATGAAATGGTCTCTTTAAGGAACGGCCACTTAATAACAATATCTATCCGAGGTTTGGAAACAGTTGCTACATTTAGGTTTCAGTCTTTGACGGACTAAATATTTCATACCATGTAGCAAGGCAAACACAGTTGACTAATTTAGGTATTCCCTTAGACTTTACTTGTGAGTTTAATTTATTTTCAGTTTTGAGTTTGCCAAAAAAATAATGCCTCCCTAAGAGACACTTGTGCAGCCCATGGACATCAGCAGAAATGTTTTCCAGGGGCTTGATTTTTTTCAGAGGGAGGAAAAGATTCCACTAACTAAGAGTAGAGTAGTAGATGGCAGTAATGAACTATTATTGTTGCTGTGGTTTTGGCATTTTGGTTTGCAGTGGTTGAACTGTGAGGCTTTGTGCTTTGAAATAACATATACTACAGCAACAGGAAGTTGGACCACAGGGAGCTGTTATGGGAGCTTTATTTGTTTTTAACCTCCTTTGGTGATTGTTAACCTTATATGTATACGTAACAAATGTTTCAATGACTCCATTAAGATTGAAGAGGCTAATACAGTTTTGACAAGCAGAGGTCTTACCCAACCATACACTATTTTTGAAGGTTTTCTTGGTGTAATTGCGCCATTTACTCATCCAGATTATTTCAGTACACAGAACATTGATTCATAATTATTTCAGCGAGACCAGACAGCTCGTGGAAGAAATAGAAGGTAAATAAAAGCAGGACAGACAGGATGGTATATGCCTCATAAGTAGCTTTGCTGGGGTTACTGTAATTTTTGTTGGACGTGTAGCCCCGTTTCCGTGCTTGCCATGGACCACTGACCATCTAAGTAAACAATGGGTTAAGAGTGCTAAATAAAAATTACATTACGCTGCAGAAACAGGTTAACCAGTTGTTTAAAATAATATTGATGGTCAGCCTGCAGGTTAAGGAGCGTACCTGATGGAGGTCCCTCTGTGTTTTCCTACAAACTGTAACTGATATGTTTAGGTCACTATGTGGGTCACAGCTGAGTCTAGGGTTAGAGTTAGGATAATTTATGCGTAGCTTGTAAATGACAGCATGTCATTAAAGGTTTCTCAGTTCCCCTTTTTCTTAGCTGCCTCTCTGAAAATAAGATTAGCATTTCAATGAAAATAGGGAGATGAAACAAGAATTCATCTTTTTAGGGAAGCGAGCTGACCTTTCTACTCTACTCCTTATTTGAAATAACACCCATGATGGTCAGCAGGCATGTTTCAGGGCTTTATGGTGACATTTCTTTTATTATCGTTTTTATATTGCAGTATGTAGAAAACGCTGATATACTAATAAAAAGAAGGGAGTGGGCTTCTGCTCCAAATCCACTGGAGATCACCCACCGTGGTGGGGTCCAACACGACCTCCTTCTTTCGCGTCATTCAGAAAATGTTGCAGTTCTTTCCATAGTTGGAAACATCTCATATGGCATCTTCAGGCTCGTTGTTGACACATAACTGTGGCGCTTTTATTGATTAAATTTATACATAATTTTCAGATGAAATAAATAACAAAATAAATTTAAAATAGTTATGAGCAGCAGCATGTTTTCTGCCCTTACACTTATTTTGGGCTTTCATTTTAAAATGTGTCTCTCACTTTTCTTCCAAATTCTTGGAACACAAAATTACCTTCGCCCATTAAGAGTATGCCAATAGGCTTAAAGGCCTGTTTCCTTCTTTTTTTACTTTTGATCAGCCGAACACAAAAAACTAAATGTCTCTTCTTGTCGTTAGAAGGTTGTGGGTCATTACAGCTCTTACAGCCTGCCTGGTTGTAGTTTACCAAGAAGCATGTACGAGTCTGCTGAAACCATGAACTAAAGCTAAACCTGGACAACATAAACTAGAATATGTGCGTGTTCTCAGTGGACAGAATTTATGGCAGAGCTATTTACCTGTGTCTGCCTTGTTCATCAGTCACCTCTGAATATTGGCTTTGCTCAGCCTTAGGTTATGTCTTCATGTCTATGTGGTCTTTTATGTTGACATATTTCCTCTTATGAGATCCTTGCGTTATTTTTCACATCCTTTGTTGCCCTAACCGGATTTGCATCTACGCAATCCACAGACCATCTTAATGCTGTAATCCAGACTTATGTCACACATCTGTACTCCATGTGCTCTCGTGTAGAAAAACGCGTTAGGATGTTTCCTTGTGTCTGAATCACAGCACAAATGTATCTGGGTGTCTGATAACTGTCTGTAAACGCAGAGGTCTGTTCCCCCTTCGTACATTGTGGTGAGACCCACACTGACAGGCACTTTTGTTTAGCATACAATTAGAAAGGGCATTTGTTTGATTGGATCGTAATCCCCCCTATTGTGAGAGCCACAAGCTATTTTTAGGCCTATTTGAGAATATGACAGAGCTTTAGTTGGGGGGTTGGGAGTGAAAGGGGGGCTGGAAGAAAAGAAAAGGCTGCATTTTGTTTATGTTGTTCCCTCCACAAAGCTGCTCAGTGTCCGTTTTAAGAATAATCAACTGAAGCTGCCATATGTTGTAACTTCATTACATTTATTCTCACAGACACACACACACACATTACACTGCACGGGTGCTGAAGGTGAATGAAATTAGTGATACAGCTTGAAATGTATTTGCTGTACGTAAGAGTTGTAGAAAATATCCTAAATTTGGAAGTTACTGATTTGAAATCATTTGAAAAATCATCCAGATGTTTTTGTTTTAGTTACAAAACCCCTCAAATTTATTGACCCAATGCAGTTTTACAGAACATGCACATACCTCCCAGAGGTTACTTCCCACTGTTCTTCCAAAGGAAGTGATGTGCACCTTTTTGTGACTCAGACTTGAAGCCACACATTAGCTTCCTTTATGTATGATACATTTTAAAACTTTATATCAAGCCATTACTTACTTTTTAACCCTGAAGGTGCATTGGGATGGTATCCCTTAACAGGAGGAATGACTTTTTGTGGTTGTTTGTTGCTTTGAATCCACTATTACAATACAAGATCAAAAAGTCAATGTGAACTTTAGTGATGTATCTATAATTTGCTGTTACAGCAATGGGAAACTGTGGCTGAAAATCCTACACGAATGAAACTGCAGTATTAAGTGTGATTAGATAAATGTAAAAAAAAATTAGTGTACTTCAGCAGATCACTGATATAAGAGTAATCCTAATGCATAAATATGTGGGAAAGCCAACTTCGCTGTGGCTGGATGAAGTGGGGCTAATTTCGACCACATTTGAGTTTGTGTACTGGCCCCATGCAAAGGCTCATAAGATACATTTGAGCAGAGTCATATCAAATGTTTGCACAATGGTCTCTTATTCTTTTCTTTTATATATTTGAAACCTTGAATCTTTTCTCTTCCTTTTTTTTTTTTTTTTACCTATATGTTAAAACCTTTACCTTTCTCACTAATACTGAAAAAAAGCTTGAAAGGTTGAATTATACGGTTAAAAACATGCAAATAATGTCCAATTCCATGAGGTCGGCATGGCTATGAGGAGCAGTTTCACTATAAGATCATTGGAAATGGGAAGTTCTTACATGTGTGTACTGTAAATAACACGCAGTATGATTCTCCATAAGAGTTGGAGGAGTTAGAGAAACAGGGACAGGGTTCTTTTTACGTCACATCACACCGGGTCAAGGGGGTGGAGACAGACTGACCTGCTCTGTGAGGCGCCGTGTCCTCAGGAAGAATCCCAAAAGACACCCAATTATCACAGCCAGCACGGACATGATGAGAAGGCCGTTCTGTTTGCACACATTCTTTACCCTCACCCACACTGCGTCCAAAGCCACGGCCATCGTGAGTCCCTTGTCCCGCGTCCTCTCAGTAACCCATAAATGTGGCCAACCCACAGCCTTCAAATCCAGGTGGGAGGATGAAAGCAGGAGTGGGGGCGGGGGGGCAAAGTCGAAGAATGAACAAGGTTAAATCTCCAGGACAGGATGGAAAGATGTGAGAAATATCCAATCGTGTGGATGTTTTAGCGCATCTTTGGGCTCAGCATCCCACTTGCCCTCACGCTGCGGTGATCTGCACTCGACTAAGATGATCCTCTCACTATCCATGCATCCCCTCCCACCCTGCTCCACCCATCAACAGTCCTGCGTGTGCTGACCTTCCATCGTGGGAGGGGGGGCAGGGAACAGCGAACAGCTGGCAGCCCTGTCCCAGGGAGTTAACATGGCCAATCCTGTTAGAGCGCTACTGTATTAAACAGGTCTGAAGCTGGATTAAAGACCCATGAACAATTTGGCAAAGGTTACCAGAGCAACCTCGCAGGCCTTGAACCTGGTACACTAACAGAGTAGTACATATGAGGTGTCTTATGTGTCTTAGTGGTAAATGAGCTGCTTTTTGACGTGCATGTGGGATAAATCTACAAGACAGGTTGTTTATCGCTTTTCTTGAATTATATAGTAACATCACGTCTAACATTAAACTACAATAATGATTAAAAATGAAACATGAACAATTGCCTGATTCCAAATCTGTCATTAACAAAACTGTGTTACCAGACACAACAGGACACCCTCAGAAGACCCATGTCCATCTTTGATGAGTCACAACTGTTTTGGAGGCACAAGGGAGGCCAACACAATGTAAGACATCAAGCTGAAGGAAACACGTAGGATCTAATAATACAACACATAGCTAATGATCTTATGTGACAGTTTGAGAGTATAAGAGGATTCATGGGCAGGTTGGTGAATTGTTCATCTAGGTAGGAGTGGACAACTGGAGGAGGCCATGAAGACTGGGTCAGACGTAGTTTATGGAGCTCCACAGGTCTGATCCACAGCACTCCAGGCCATGAAGACTGAGCTGGTTGATGAGGCCACGGCAGATGTATCTTGGAATTCCACAGGTCAGATAGGCAGCACTCCAGACCAGAGACCCTCACAAGAAGATTCACAAGTATTTTCAGTACCATTCATCAGCCTTCTATGCAATCATCTTATTACATACTTGGTACAGTTTTTACTTTAATGACCTCCAGTAGAAAAAAACAGGATCCTCCAGGTTGGAACCCAAAGACATTTCCACTGTGTGGAATTATGAATGAAGGAAATGAGTCTTTTCATGTTTTCCACATCTTAACCATATGAAACAGTCTAGTGCAGAAACAAGTCAAGTGTCAAGTGTCTCTATTGTAGAGCTGCCACTGACGTTTGGAACTTTTGTTTGCTATGCATTTTAATTTCTCCAAGGTATTTGGGATCAGTAGGACCTAAGACATATAAAAACTAAGCATTGCCTTTCAACAGGAAGTAGTAGTTTTTGAAAAAAAAAACGAAACAAAAAACAATGTCCTCATATGTGGACACTGGAATTATTTCATTATTTATATTATAATAAAGTCACCAATGTGTGACAAAATATAAAGCTGTTCATTTTAATACCTGTACATGACAAAACCAGAGTTGCGAACAATGAAGTCCCAACGTCCTCAAACAAGTACTTGCTAATTAGCGAGGTTGTAGGTTGTTGCTATTGACAAAATGTGTTAAATTTGTGGGTCGCATCTAACTAGAAACATTTATCAGCATAAATAAATAAGTTTTAACTGTAGAAGTTGATGGGGTTTGTTCCCCATCCACTTTTGTCCTGTGATCGTTTGTAGAATGAATCCGATGAAACACCCGCTATCATGTTTTTACCGACTAGTGTATTGATCATTTACTACCACCAGATAGCAGACTAAAGTGTCCACTAATGTGGGTTTAAGTGAAGTAGAATAAGCTGCAATAAAACCTAAAACTAAATGTCCCCATATGAAGTCGCAGGGTCTCAGGAGGTTAAAGGGGTTGATGGGTTTTAGGGATTGTTCGCCAAGACAATGAGAGAAATTAGTCTTCATCATCTGTGTTATCACTTATGTCTATTTGTAGTCATTTTGCTTCTATTTGTGGTCATTTTTGTGTTTCTTTGCAGTAATTTTTCCTTCTTCTGAGGAACATTTGTCTCTTTGTAGTCTTTCTACTTTGTAGAAATGTAATGTCATTTCTGTGTCTTTTTCTTTCTCTTTGTGCTTATTTTTGCTCATCCTCATCCAGCTGATACTGAGGTCACTTACCACAATAAGAACAGTGTTGAGTCGAAGGAACGACGAGAAACCTGCCGAACACAAGAACAACAATTTGCTTCGACAGACTCCGCTGTCCATGAACTGTATTTGAGAAGATCAAAGCTTCAATTTTAGATAAAGATTTGTTAATTATTGTCTCACTCATGGGGAAATTGCTGCTGCTAATCTGCGCTGTTTGTATTGTGCAGAAGTGAAAGCAATCAATTTAGACAATTTTATTTCCTGTTCTTTCAATAAAGCACTTTCGGAGAAACAAAGGGGGAGAAAGTTGAGGCTTGTCCGTATGCTTAGTGTAAAATGTTTTTACCACAATTAACTGGAGTGACAGGTTATTCAGAAAGTGCTGCAGCTGTATCCAATGGCAGTCTGCATTTAAAGGGATCGCCTTCCTGTGCTACGTGGTGGCAAAGTGGCGTGCGTGAGGGCTTTACGGTTAAGATGGATTTCATTCAGTAATGTATGTGAATAGCCAGGGGATTAGCAGAAATGCATTTAACTCGACTTCTGTGTACATTCACCAAATAAATACATTCTAATGTAATAGTCGTGCATTAAATCCCCCTTCATGACTGTTTCAATGTTTAGTTTGTTTGAAACTGCATCAGAAAGAAGGTGAATCAACTTTGTACAGTTAACTTTGGAGGACGTGGCTTGTGGAACTGTTAAACTGAGTCTAATTAAAAAATAAAGTGTTATTTAGTCGAGCCCAATGAATAAAATGGGAATTTAAAACTAATGGGAAAAAAAGACTTGTTATAATAATTGAAGAACCTTGGCCTCCAACATGAAGACACAGCTGAATCAAAGGCTCTTTAGGTTATTTTAAGCAAATGCTGAATACGAACTTAGGATTTAGTGCTCAACTGTTTTGAACCTAATGAACCTAATGCCTGGTCTGATCCAGGTGGATGGCACATGTCTAAGTAACATTCACTCAAATATCAGTGTTGTGGCTGATCGGTGTGTAGCTTTGGTGACGATAGTTGTACGTCTCATCCACTGAGCATTCATGCACTCAATACATGTACTGCATCCGATTGTTGTCTAGGTGCAAGGATTAGCATCTTCAAGGTGTGTTGTTCACAGAGTAAGTGGAGCTGGAGAATGATGCTCCTCTTCTATGTGTTTACATCATTTCACTACAAGAAACATCATAATCAACCTGAGCTTACAACCTACAGGTTGAGAGTGAACAGACTGAAAGAAGACTTGGATCGTTTCAAGAAGCCTGCTGGTAAATGTTTAAAAGGATCTACAAAGAATATGTTTGTAATATTTATTGTTTAACAGGAACACAGCATTCTTTTTCTGGGACATATTTCACCCTTGGCAGTGGTATTCAGTGAAGCTGACTTTATAAATGTATGAGTGCTTTCCACTTCCTCCACATGGTTTCATGCTTTGCGTCTGGTTTGCTCTTCTCTCCTGTTTACAAAGTGCTACTGGTGAGGTTTAACACAATCTTGTGTCTTCAGGGGGCCTATTTTCACGTCCAATACACACCTCACATGAGTCATAGAGGATTCACAAACTACACGCACGCACAACGTTCGGATCCGTTCATTCTACGACAGAAAACTGGCTCTGCTGAGCATCTCCGGCTGCTAACAAATCTGGCATTGTTAAGTAGTTATAAAGAACATGACTATTTTAAGTAATTACAGCTTAAAGTAAAGCTGTGAACAATGCTGCAGACAGACCCCGTTTCTCTCACTGAACTGATTTTAAGGGTTTTTTGACTTAAAAATCAAACTTTAAAAGCCTTCTGCTAAGCGTTAAACCATAAATCCATAAATATGCAACTGCTCTCTCACCATCTTATTTATGGAAATATTACAGATGCACCCTTTTCTATCTCTGCACACATCAAACGAGATAACTTAGTGTTCTGTTTTTATTCAGTTTTTTGTTTATGATAAGGGTATTTCTCAAAATGTCAAAGCTTTGCTTCACCTCTCGCTAAAAAGAAGTCCCTAAGGTTGACGTCAAGTCTAGTTCCTGGGTTATCTGTCTAATAGGGAGCTTACTGAGTCTGAAAGTTATGGTTCTTGTTTTGAAGACGCACTGCTGCTGTATATCCAGTCCTGATCTGTATGCAGCTGAGATTTGATTTCATTTATGCATTTCATGCGAAGAGGAGTTTTAATCTTTCGTCTACCCAAAGCTTGAATAATTCAGGACGCTTTGTCCTTCACAGTCTGTTCTCATGATGAGACCATGCTTGCAGTAGTAGCAGGTCAGACAGAATCCGTTCACCAATTATTGTCTCCTTGCCTCCACTGGAAATGGACTACTTGATTATTTCGATGGGGGAAAAAAATGCAGATGCAGTGAAGCGGATGTCTCTTCTGTCATTTGCTTTGCTTCACACATGGAAGAATCATGAATGGACGCAAGTGCTTTGGTGTGTTGATTCTGTGTGCCAGGGCAGAGCTGCATATGTGTGAGTAAAGTATGTGCTCGTGCTGGGATCACATGTTTTGCCAGACTCTATGGTCACTAATCCCTCTCTTTTGCCAATATTTCCATTCTATCTGGTTTCATCAGGAAGGGATTACACAGGATTAGACAACCGCCCAGAAGCTGACATGCATTCATTCATTAAAAACCCAAATGCAACTGCTCGCACGCCTCCAATTTGGCCAAAATGCACTTATTAAGGCCACGTATATGGATCATGTGTTAGAACGGCTCTACGAAATGACTCTTAAGACACTCAAATGTAACCATTTTGACAGCCTTCTTCTCGCTGCTGTGTATTCTGTGATTATGTAATATAGTGGTGATGACAGCATGAGGCCCTGATGTCACAAGGATGGGAGGGGTATGGAGGTTATAAACCTCAGTCTGTCCTTTACCTCGCAGTAAGTCTGCAGAGAGAGATCCTCCAGTCGCATGGATCTTTGTGCAGTTGCATAGAGACTCACAAGCAAACCTTTTCAAGGAGACAGCCCTATTTACTTATTCAGTTCCACTAAAATAAACCACAGTTTAATATATTTATAAAAATGTCACTTGTATTCTGCAACACGGAGAAAGTTTTTATCTCGAATGCTCTGGTTGCAAATAAGTGTCTTTTTTTTCTTTGACATTCACATATATGGGTGGACTTAATAAATGCAAACTGGTTTCAGCCAGGATGTTTTCTCGTTTCTCATTAAGCTAGGCTCCCATTTTGCTCCGCTCGGGGTCATTAAGCATCTGCTCGGGACAGATGTCATTTCAAGCTGTGCGCCAGATGACTGACAGGTCCCTCCTTCAATCAGAAAACACAAGGCACACAAACAGCTAAATCGCCGGCTGTCAATCAAATATGTCCTCTAGTCCACCCATTCATAAGCCTAGCATTTCTCCTTCTCTTTTTCTTTCTTTCTTTTTTATTCCCCAGAAGTCCCTGTGTGTCACGCTGACACTTACTTTACTCTGCTCATTATGGCTGAGCAGCATAGTGGCTGAGTGCACACGGGGGTGGAAAGGATCGGATCTGAAACCGCAGAAAAAGTCCTCAGTATCTGATAACGGCATCATGACTTAGTGTGTGCAACTGCTTTTTAATCCAATTTAAAGTGAACAGAATGTTTCTTGAGGCCACTGCCATTACAACAATTAAGAGGAAGTGTGTGAAATGCAGAATAAAAGATAAAACATTCTTTTCTTCTCCTATTTAGTTATTGTTAAAAAAAAAACAAAAACAAAAAAAACACCTCCCTTTTATCTCATTTCTGAAAGGAGCCCACAAGTAAAATGAATTAGACTAATGTTGTTTATTAAGAATTAGTAGGGTCCGACCCCCGAGAACGCTGACAATTAGTGATGTACGTATCGATACTGAAATATCGATACTTCCGATACCAGGTCTTTGTGCTCTAAAATCGATTCTCAAATCAAAATGTCAATACTTTCGATACTTCAGTCATTCAAGGTAATGTAGGAACACAGTGGAAAGTAACTAAACTATTGAGTTGTGGCAACACAGCAAACCTTGTGAAACACCTCAGGTTAAACCACAACACAGAATACGAGGCATTTATTCAGAGGTGGACAGAGGAGGAGAGCACATTGTCAGAATTAAGATGCAAGTTTTCATTTATAGTAATTCTTAGTAGTTAAACAATAATTTATTTGAATGGTGTTATTATTTTACTTTTACTTACTTACTTACTTATTTTCACATATTTTGTGTGATTGCGTCCTCTGTTTGGTTTTCCTGTTGTTGTATTAGTTCAGCTATATAGTGAATGAGGCCGCTATCTTATTATACTTCAGAGTTTAAAATAAATTAACTACTGTTATGTCTTGTATTCTTTATGAAGCTATAATTTAAAAATACGGTACTTTTTTTTTAGGTTTACCAGACACATTAGGTTGTATTTACACAAAGTATCTTTATCTCACCCCCTGGACAACAGCAACAGGGTAATGAAGCATCAGTATTCTTCATCAGAGGCAGACTGAAACAGAGAATGGTGAGCATAAATAAGTATCCTTCAACACCCCTGAGAAGACACTGTAGAGCTACGTGAAGATGTAAGACGAAGTACAACATAAGGTACTGAGCATGAAGTACGTGCGTGCGTGCGAGCCTATGCAGACAATTCAAAAAGGTGCAAATGTTGCAGACAGCGTAGGCAAACAGTGTCAACAGTGCAAGAACAAGAGACAATGCAAAGAAAAAACAACACAATAACGAGAGTACAAAACTCTTGGGAGAAGATGCACTCGTAAAAAGACGTAATACAAAGACAGAGAGCAGTGCCGACTAATAAGCAGACTAACGGAGTATGAGTTAGGGGTGATTGTCAGCGTTTGTCTGGTTAACAGCATAGTGTGCGCAAATGATACAAAGATGTCCCCTAAGGGTTGACTGTACGGTTTATGATACGGTACGACCGAGGTCGTGAGCGAATTTGTGTATTGTGTATGTGTGTGCAGTGGAGTGAGGAAGCGCCACTGAGATGGTCATGGCTAGTGAAGCTACTATAAGAGATGCTATTTAGCAGTGTAAACCATTGTAAACTATGTTTTATAAGTTTTTTTTTTTTTTTGACACAGAACAATGTGAATCTGAATGATTTTCTACATATGTTGCTGGGTGTTTGTTGGCCTTTCTTCCACTGCACTTCAGCTCATCAAAAACCATCTCTGCTGGTTTTAAATGAACCGCAGCTGCAGGTTTTGTCTTAACATCCCGTTAAAAATACAAAACATGTCCCCACTAAGCTCATGCCTGACGGGATGATCTGTCACTGCATAATGTCGCGGTAGGTATTGTTGCCTTGAACTCAGAACAGCTGGACAGGAGACACAACTTGTTCACATTCTTTCACAAGCTGGAAATCTTATATTTAAACCATACTGAAGTCCAGATGTCTCTCTTGTCCTTGCTCTCTCCCAGTAGTGATTTCTCGAGGCCGGATTCTCCTCACAGCACTTAATGTTGATGTGTCTGCTTCTTGAACTTTGGAAAGCACTGATATGGACTTTAATTGGATGTAACTTGAACTGTTTTTTGAGACTTGCAACTCCTCCTCAGACTTCCTTTCCTTGTGCAGTCTTAATGAGAAACTGGATTCTTCGCACTGACAGAATTCTTTTTATTCGGCAGTGGAAAGCTGTCACCGAGGTATTGGGAATACTGAGCAAAAAGGAACATAAAATTTGAAATGTGTTTTGCGTTTGTTTGTGCTTAGACATGGAGGGTGAACACTGAAAGCCTGTTTTCTCCAGTTCAGTTAAATGTCATGCAGCCCAGCACATTTATACTCCTGTGTCACTTGCAGCATTCCTCAATTTCTAACATCGATGGGGCCATCACTCTTATTACATATTTAAATGAATCAGCAAGTTCTGCAGGACATTAAGAGCGGCCTGTGACTGAGGAACTAACGGAGGAACAAATCAATTTGCCGGTGAGAAGTTTTTAAGAGCTGATTAATTTGCATTCGGCCAATATTCCGGATGCAGGACATTTTTTTTTGGTTTATTTTTGGTAATTCAGGAACATTCGGTGCCAGTGTCAGTGAGTGCACCCGTGTGGAGACACACCAATCAGCCATTATGATAACATTGAGACCACCCAGTTAATATCGTCTATGTCGCCCAGACCCATCGATGCATGCCACGGATTCCTCTAGATCCTCTGAAGGTGTGTTGTGGTATCTTGTATCTGCAAGATAAGAGGTGGCCAAGGATCCGGCTTGTTTGTCCAGCACATCTCATGGAGGTCAAATTAACATCTGAAACTCGTTGTTGTTGTTCCTCAAAACATTCCTGAAGCAGGGAGCATTATGCTGCTGATGAAGGTCACCAGGGACTACACTTTCCATGAAGGGATGTAGATTGTCTGCATCAAAACTGAGGGAGGTAGGAGCTCCCCTCTACTAACTAACTGACTAGATCAGACTGCAATCTGGGGAATTTTGGATCATTCCTGAACCCATTTTACTTTGTGGCAGGGTGCATTATCTACTGCCACGAGGGACTACTGTTTCCATAAAAGGGTGGACACGGTCTGCAACAAAGGTAAGGTAGGTGGTATCCAGCCATTTCATCATTTCACCACACTTTGGCCAAATGAAAGGTGCACTGACAACAAGATCATCGGTTTTATGGTCTTATTCAACCCACCTGTCAAAGGTCATGATGTTATGGCTGTCTCTCCTACATCATTGGCTACAGATGAGAATGAACCAAGCAGCTTGTACCAAGAAGCATTTTTTTTGCCTCATCAAGAAGATTTTAATATTCACGTCATGTCATAGCACTTTTTTTTTCGTGGTATTTGTCCCCAAATATAATAAAAGATAGAAATATTAAACTATTACAGCTTGGTCCTTCACAAATAACCAAAATTCCCTGTAGAGGGGAAAATTGTGCATGACCCTCATATAATACATGGACATCAACATGGTCAAAAAAGGCTTTATCCCTATTCAGGTTTTCAGCGGTGTCTCATTGGAAGAAATGGCTGCACTCATACCTTTTAATGGCAGTGATAGTAGAAATATGATCTCCAGTTTTATATCAGATAGGGTGGAGGAAATTGGTTTCTCTTTTTCAGGTGAAGAGTGCACACTCCACACTCTAAGACCCACACTGTGCTCTGTAGCCACTCGCTGCTTGATATAGCTCCACGTGAGACTAATGCTCCTCATGGAAACTGGTTGCTGCAGGACAGAGATGCTCCACAGAATTGAAAATGATGGATGCAACACGTGTCACACTTTACTCCGTAAACAAACTGATGATGAAGACACTGTCTTTCAGAATTAATAGCTTCTATTGCAGGAGGTTTCTTAAAGAGTGGCAAAATTTTGTCCACCTGCTCAGACGCTGTCAGCGCAATGATGGGGACATTTTGCCCTTTAGGTATGGTGCCCTCATCAGGCTGATCAGAGTTACTGCTGGAAATCCACCACCATCACCCCTACCATGGGATCTCTGTTGCCTTAAAGGGTTGTGGGCATATATGATACAGTAGCATAGCACCTATAATATACAATTACACTAGCAAAAGTAAAGTACTGCATTAAAAGTTTTAGTTAAGCATTATCCCTCTTAATGTGTTTTATAGGCAGCTTACAGATCTGATCATTTCTTTTCCTGTTATGAGAACTGTGGACCCGATGTCTTGATACGCACAAACATGGGCAGTTTACACAAGAATTTGCCATTGTGAAAACATTAACATGAAAGCTGAAGCATGTGACATAGCTTGCCTATTATCTGCTAATGTGCTCCTGTGCAGCGTGCCGGGCCGGGTCAGTGAGTCTCACTAATTTTTGTGAGTTCATTTGGGACTTGCTGTTTCTTTGAAATTCTGCTACTAAAGCTTGAAATTAATCATGGTTTGATACACAGCTCCGTGTGTCCGTGCCTGCCGAGACCAGAGACCAATCAGTGATTTTTGTGTGGGTCTCACAAAATGTTTTACACTACAACCAGAACAAAATTGAAACTGTAGTTTAGGTTCAAAACGCGCAGAAATTAAAAATGTTCCTAACATAAAATCTTATAGGAGTTAATCCAAGCCCGAGTCCCAGGTTTCATAAGACTGATCTTTATGTTTTAGCTCCTGGGTACATTCATGTAAGACTTGAGCTTTAGAATTTTTCGCTAATTTAGCAAATACTTCCCTAAACATGTATTCATTAAAGCTGTTTCAGTGCAGGACTATGGGATGAGTTTTTTTTTTCTCCCATTTAAAATCAATCTAATTTTTAACAATTCAGATGGTGTCAGCAAATAGCATCAGAGCTTGGAGGTCGAATGAGGTAAATAAACACCAGCAGTCATTGCAAGAAAAGTTACCAGTAAGGTTTCTGAAGCAGGAATATGAGGTGTACTAATACAAAGGAGGAATATCAACAAAATATTCATATAAACACAGTGGGTCACTTTCCACTACTGCCCTTTAATTCAGGCTCATTAGAAACTACATCTGTGAGTTTCATTCTGACTACTGATGCCTGGTTGTCAGGTATGGAGCAGCGAGAGGCTTCTGATTGCCAGACAAAGAAGTTGAAGCACTTCTGGCAGGGAAAGAAATCAATAGCTGTTTCTCATGTCATGAGTGAAGAGGTGAACTTAGACAGTTATTTAAGCAATGGGGTTTTAACTTGACTGAGAAACCACAGTCCTTTGGTTTTTTATCAGACAGGCTTTCCAGTGTCAATTCTTTGAAGTTGTCACCTGCCTGCCAGACATCTTTAACCACATCTGCCATTGAAGAGATAATTAATGAGGTGATACTTGTACAGCACTTTCTTCTCAGCACCCTGAGGACAGAGGACTTGTGAGCCTTGTTGTCACTACGCAGGATATGCTTAGTGAACACCTCAGGTGGCAGAAATCGAAGTGGGAAGTAGAAGAAGAGCAGGAACCATGATGCGATGACAACCCACCTGCACAGTATGTGCAACAGGCAGAAAAGAGAAGTGGCTGATACTTAGAAATCCCTCCAGTGACTGGGATAGGTTAGACTGAAAGACAGCACGGAAGCACTAATCGTAGTAGCACATGAACAGACTATGAGTACAAGATCAACAGATGCCTGACTCTACCACACCACAAGCGATCCTAAGTAAAAAAAAGTACTACGCAGCATGTCTCTAACAGCACATAACAGGAGGGTGAAGGATGTTAGCAGGCGGGGTAAGCATGGAATGCCATAATCAAATTGGTGGAGTGTATAGAAAAATCTGTACGGAATATGGACAGGAAGTCCCTAGGTCCAATAGGGACAGACCTCCGAAGGTAGTGATGGATGTCCAATATCCCATGGGACTTCTAGATGAATACTAACAAGATGGTGTTTGCCAAGGGACCAGAGTGGTTGTGATGTAGGAACATGTGCATATGGAAGGCAAAGACCACTTGGAGCTGTGACCCTCAAACTGGGAGAGGTTCCCCAAAGAACTTCTGAAACGTCTGTCCAGATGAATGCAGTACTAGGAACTGATAAGAGGGGCCTCAAGGTCTTTGGTCGACCACCTGAACCTGGAGGAAAAATAACGTCCATCACCAACAGCGATATAGGGATAGGGCTATACATAATCAGAGAGTTCCATGTAGTTGAGATATGAATGTCCATGTAAACACACAGACACGGATGAATCCCAAGACAGCTTAGCCTCCCACGAGAACAGCTGCATAATATCTATGTTCTTGTTGTCGTTGTTGTTTTGTCCCTTGGGAAGTAAATCATTACCACTGGAACTGTAGATGCAAATGAAATGAGGGTAGGTCTTCCTCGTGTAGCGCTCACAGATTTCTCTCGACTGATTCTTATACAAAAGTGAGGAAAATTGAAAAATCAAAAATTGGTCTAAAGTTAAAACTGTGACATTTTAGCTAGATCCATGTAAGCCGCTGGTCCCTCCTATTAGTGGAAATCCATCAGTGCAACGGCTCCTTACAGTGCAACTCCTCGAAGAATGGGGCTGAGTACAAGAAAAATACTGCAGCAGGTCTGACAGATGCTGCACCTTACAGCGAGCGCAGTGCAGTTAGGAACTTTACACTGTTGCTCAGCCTGTTTGAAATGAATGGGTGAAGTGTGTTCTGCAATGTCCCAGACTTCCATCTAGTCTTCATATTAGTCTTTTTAACACGAAAATTTAAAGTCTGTTTGACTAAGAATACATACATACGTGATCATTGGCATACAAATGAGGCTCTAGGGGAACTATTGTACATAATATTTCTTACCGCTACAGTTTTTCACGCATTTCACCTTGTGGAAATCTCCAAAAAAAGAAACTGCATTTCTTAGTTAAGAAAAATTAAGTAAGTAAGTGTGAAGCTTACAGTAATTACATTTTTATTATATGAATACAAAGAGTGCTACTTTATTGTTGCCTCAACAGTTTGTGTGACTGCAGAGCTGTGCAGATCTGTGTGATCTTTCAGTGCAACTCCATCCTGCCATCTGGTTTCAGATGACTTCTGTGCATTTTGGGGGGTGTAGTTGCAGAGGAGGGAAATTGACCTCGTGGGCCGCTTTGTGTCACATCATTCATTTTTGGGGTTTACGTGAGGTAAGGCACAGCAGTGCTGCAACACTGCTGTGTCCCTTCTTGCTTAATAGAGAACACAATCGACCTGTTTACATGTAGATGGAAGGGGGCAACACTTTGTTGTAAGGCCCTTATTGGCTTTAATACAAAGTGGTGCCTAATCAAGTATTGAACCCAATGGTTATTTAACAAATTCCTTTGGAGCACCCTCTGATCTTTGTAATGACTCTGATAGAAAACAAAAAAAGGAATGAGGAAGTGATTTCATTCACCCAAGTTCTCAGTCTATTAAATATATATGCCTTTAGATTTAAACATTCATAAGGTGCTTTAAATGGATACCTATTCAGTGGGGTTCAGATATTGAAAACCACAAAATATTTCTGTTGTCCATCTCTTTTGAATTCCAACCAGCAGCAAGATGATGTTAGACAATCTATTTACATAAAATGTTTCATCTCTGGACAAATCATTTATTAATTTCCCATCATTTTCAGTATGCTTCCGCTTTAATGACTTAAATGGATGTACTCTGAAACCATGCATGGATATTGATAATCTTGATCTGTGTATTATGTATTAAAATCTTCAACCTTTTTTGATTATTTCCAGATTTGGACGAAAAAAATACAGGTTGGATTTTTCCAAAAGTCAGATTTAACTTTTGGAACTTCCTACATAGTATATAATGACATGTCAGTAATGGTATGGCTTAGTGACATTTCACCTTTGAGGAAACCCCAACTGAATAGTAATTACACGGTTACAAACGCACTGCTCAGAAGACAGTGAGATGTCAGACATTTACATGTAACAAGGTGAGCGCATGGCAGTTAGATCCAGGTAGTCACATTTTGGCGCAGACCTGTTTCTTACCTTGACGACTCATTTTGCACCCCAGCTGCACAAGAGCTATTTGGAAGGTATAGTGCATAACAGCCTTGGTACCAAAAATGTGCAGTCCTCTGCTAAGTGCACCATTTGTTACATCATATTTTGGTGAAGCCACATATTAACTATACAAAATATACTAATTCAATTCCAATTAATATTTCTCTAATCTTTCTGCTGCGGTTGCAGCCACGTGATATGTGAACAGACGGACACAAAGTTCGAATCTCATTATACATTACTGCAACACAGACAGAATAACGATGAATTTTTTCCCAAGCTCTAAAATCCACCAGTATTAAGTAGGCTAAACAGAATACCCTCCACATTGCTGGTGACTCTCTTTACAGACATGTGAAGATACTGTGTATCTGTTCCATCTGCAGTCTCTGTCAGGGGTAATGTTGCACATTGTCACCCCTACCTATAACAAGCACTAGACAGTACTGAGGTGCTCACGTTCACCTATTCTACAGGTACTACTGCTGATCAAAGCTGTGGGAAACTGACACAAGCACCATGTGATAAAGATTGGCCCGGTCTCCAGAAACACAAGGTCTCCTCGTGTGTGATAACACAAGGTACAGGCTTACGTCACGACTTGTGAGAGATGTCGATACTGCAAAGTGGTAAATTCGAGGCTGTGCCGTGCATATTGAGCACTGCGTTAAGCATGTTGACAGGTTGTATACAGGGCTGTTTCAAGAGACTCTGGGGTAAGAGGCACCTTGGAGCCACTGTCTAAGTAGCGTTAGCTGTTGTTTTGCATTGAACAATAATCAGTAAGCTAATCTTTTCTGATGCTTGGTGGGACTGGGACAAAGCGGCATGTGGCAGTAACTACTTTTTATTTAACACACATTCATACTTACCACTGTCTCATTATTATTTTCATCCTTTTCTTGTTTTTGTTTTTAATTTTTTTGTATGTGTGTTCTGAGAGGTAGGTTTGCTTCATTTTACCCAGCAGCAGCAGCAACTTAGCTAGTAATTTAGATTAGTAGCTAGATTCACAACGTGTTCCGTCATTGTCATTGATATGGACCAGTATGAGCCGTCTCCGGGGGCCCTTTCCAGCCCGGGGCTCTAGGCAATTGCCTAGTTTGTGGCGGCCCCGTTTGCATAAATATGTGTGATGTTTGTGAGTTCACAGTCTGAACTCTATACATGTGCAGAGGAATATTTTAAAGGTGCCATTATAGTGGTGTTCCTAGGGGTTGAGGGGAGGGGCCTCTGTGAATCATCCCACAGATACTTGATCAGTTCAGGATATAGTGAATTTGGAAGCCAGGTCACCGTGTGCTGTTCTTTACGTTTTTTTTTTTTTAGTTGTTCCTAACCGTTCTGTGTGTGTGTGTGTGTGCGCCTGCATCTTGCTGGGGATGACCGCTGCCTGGTGTGGTCTAGGTGGGTGGTTAATTTTGCACTGTTTCATTGTGTATCTACCCATACCATATGCAATGACAATAAAGTTGAATCTAATCAAATGTATTGCATAAGTGCATCTATATGACAATGGATTGAAGGCAGGAGAGAGTAAGAGAGAGATAGCGTCTGTGTGTGTGTGTGTGTGTGTGTGTGTGTGTGTGTGTGTGTGTGAGTGAGTGAGGAGAGAGAGAGAGAGAGAGAGAGAGAGAGAGAGAGAGAGAGAGAGAGAGAGAGAGAGATGGATGGGAGGGTGTGGGAGTGAGCCTCTGGATCTCACTGTTTGATGCTGATACGAAGTGAGGTCGCTACAACGGGAGATGGATGGACTGAGGCTTTCAACGTGCACCACAACACACTCCGCTTTCCACGCGCGGACAGTCAACGTCTGATATGAGCGCGGACTGCGAAAGTTACTACACCAAAGAAAAGGTGTTCGTGGAGGGCTTCACGTGTCCGAAAGCGGACAGTGACACCACGGCACTTTTCTGCTGCGGGTTCAGCGACTTGAAGTACTGCTGCGATGACCCCAACAGCTTTTTCCCCTACGAATATGGATACATGTGGTGGTTAAGGTAAGAGGGAGTTGTCGCCGATGATTGTTACATTCGTTTTTCTCGCCTCCTACCAGTTTACCTGTCTGACATGACGGGCATGGTTAATAATTGCTGATTTCAGCTGATTGTTACTCTGCGATTCCTCAGAGCACAGGTGAGATCTAGCCTACTCAAAACCTAGTTCACACATAAAGTCTGAGAAAACACCTGGAGCTATTTTTATGGATAAAAAAAAAAAAACGCGTGGGCTTATACAAACTGAAATCTATCCGCTGACATTTTGAAGCTTGTGCCTGTTGAGTTTAATCAGAGCGATTGCCTGCCGTGTCACTAATTAGAAGATGCCATTTGATTCGGTAAAGACAGGTGAACTTTAAAACTACTCGATAAGAGATGAATTCAGAAAGGGTAGTTAATGTTGTTGTTTTTCTGGTCAAGTTCTCATAACTGTAACTGGAGGTGAAAATGTGGAAGGAGTACTGCTGAGATTTAAAAAAAATGCTTATTTTGTATTGATTTGCTTTATAAGGTTTGAAGAAATCCACCTGTAAAGTGACAATAGTTTTTATAGGTTTTTGTAGGACTGTTCAGTGGTAGATGTTCTTATGGCTGCTCCTATTCAGAACATGTGATAGAACCAATATTACTTTTCTCCAGATTTATTATGGTGCATACCACTTCCGTTTCTTTCATAAGTTGGTCGAGTGTCTGGTACTATACAGAGCAAAGCATTGAGCTGTGTTCCCATGTTCTGGTCCTGTGGGCTCAATGCAGAGGGGTGGGAGCAGGAGGTAGGACATGTGGGAACATTGGAGGCAATGTGATTCACACATAATCACATTGCGATGCTCTCTAATACATTGGTCGACTGGAGCCTTTCTGTGTGGACTTTCTCTTTCTCTCTCTTTCGTTCTCCCTGTGTCTGTGTGGGTTCTCTCTGGGTACTCTGAGACCAGACTTTGTCCCCTCTGTGTCCTCCTTTGGTCAAATCGTCCATCCATTGAGTGAGTGTAGGGGTCGGTGAATGTGGTCCCAGTCAGTCAACTTTTTAAAATAACACTCACAGTCTTGGGGAGTGAGTGTGTTAGTATATTCTCTTAAATATGCGTTTTCCTCGCCCATTCTTGCCAAGCAGTCCATTGAAATATGCTAACCGGCGTTTACAAGCTATAGTGTTTGAGATGTATTGCATCCAGTTAAGCCACGCCCTTCAAAAAACGTCACATTGCTTCTTAATGTGAAGGGGTCTATAGGTGGATGCGTAACTTCAGGAGCTCCCTTGTGGAGTACTGCAAGCACAGACTGCACAAACAGTTTGTTGATCCACATAGTTGCTGAGGATAATCCAACAGAGGCTTCCTGGTAGCAGTAGAGGCCAGAAAGTGGCAGGTGCAGGTAATCCACACACACACACACACACACACACACACACACACACACACACACACACACACACACACACACACACACACACACACACACAGAAGAACGAATATTTCCAACCCACAGCACATGCACACCTATGAACGACGAATGACTAACTTTACAATCGTCAGTTAACCTCTGGGAACGCAAAACTATGCACCACGACCATTTCCAACACAAGCTTCAACCACAAAGCCAACAACAACACCACAACGGGGCCACAGAACTCAAACATTCATCCGTCAAACTGGACTGAACATACACACAGTCATTCACAACCTAGCCTAACATAACTTAACCTAAGCTAACCTTAACCAACCGACGCAGGCGCAGAGAACATACCCATTATTATAGTATAAGAATACTATAAGGGACACTTAAGGTCTTCCACTGGAATGGCTGAGAGCTACACCTTAAGCGTTACACTCGTTGGCTTGAGGATGCTGAGACCTCCTTCTGCAAAAATTCAAAAGAATATGAAAAAACACATCTCAGAATATAAAATGAGCAACACTCAGTGGTGTGAACGATTTATCAAAAGACGTAACTTATATTTGTTAAAGTTTATGTGCCACCAAACCGTCTCTGTGGGAGTTCAGGTGCAGAGAAATTAGCTTGCTCTGTGCACCGTCTGTCTCACCATTCTGCATCATCATGTAGCATTATCTGTAATAACACATCAACGCTTCAGTACACAAGTGCAAGTAGCCAGATGCAGAACAGGCATTCGTATAATCCAGAATAAAGGCAGAACACACATCTCACACACCCTGCTGCTCATATTTAGAGAGTAAATATACCTTTAACACATTGCTTCAACCTCTGAGAGTGCAGTAATTATCTGCGTGCTCACCAGTGAGGAGAAAATCAACTGGGATATTTGTTTTATTGTTCAGGTGTCCGTGCTGAGGCTTTATTCCAAGCCCAAGTCGATAATTTCTAACAGAATGTGAACAAAGTAATCATTCAAATACAATTGTGCGCATGAGTAGGCATGTAAAAGTTTAATCAAGAATCAGTATGACTTCTCAGATTGCAACAAGTGAAAGTGGGCTCAGCCACATCCTCAGTGCTATTAACACCAGAGCTCTACATGAATGTATGCTGAGGTCTTTACTTTACACTCTATACACCAGTGACTGCATATGCCCCTCACCCACCACCACTTATCATCCTCGCACTTCTTTCCGACACCACCTTTGCTCCGGATTATCATAAGCCAATCACACATTTCACACAGTGGTGCCCTGACAACCATCTTCACATCAGCGTCACCAAAATCAAAGAAATAGTGTTCAGCCCTCCCTTCAAAACCAGACAGTTGAATCAGTGGACGACTTCAAATATCACGGAATAAGCCAACAGCGGCTTCTGAAGGCTAATTGCTTTGCAAAACAGAAATACCGTTTTTTTTCTAGGTTGCATCCACTTAATGGTGATTGAGAGTGCCTGGAACTGGTCACATGGTCTAAACCATCAATGGAACCAAATGTCAACATGTAGCCTCTGTTCAAAGAGGTGGAAAAATATTGTGGAAATCTGCGCTGCCATCTTGTGCTTAAGATGTCTTGGGGTGGAGACATTATCTTAACCATCTTTTTTTAGCTTATCATGTCAAAGGTTAGCAGCTGCTAGTTGTCAATCAATCTATATAGCTATATATCAATCACTTTCCCCAATAGATAAGATAATCCAAGACTTTATTCATCCCCATGGGGAACTTATCGTGTTACAGCAGCAGGGAACAACAGCAGATACCAACTAGTGAAAGTGAAGGTTGAGATGGTAAGGAGGCTGAATATACATAATGACTATAATGACTGAAAAGTGGTTGTGAATGAAGTCACATCTAACCATATAAGGGGTGGTGATGGATTGAAGAAACTCCTTCGGAGAGAAACATTTTAAATTGTCATGTTAAAGGCCACTGACACCCCTGGTCTGAATGATGAGGTTGATTTTTTTTCTATTTCTCTGATTCCCAGTAGATTTAGAAAGTTGATGTATTGAGAGGGGTACCATGGCACACATCCTGTCAGGGTGTAAAACAGACTTGCCCAAGGAAGATACAGGTGGCGCCATGATAAGGTGCTCATAACACTCGTGAACACCCTGGAGCAGGAGAGACGTAAAAAAAGCCACCAACCACTGCAATAACAAGAAGCAATCTGATCTGCTGCTCACGAGTCGAGGTCGTTCCCATCCGATACCCATCCAATGATGGCTGTATCATCTGAGAACTTCTGGATGTTGCAGCTGTCTGTGTTAAATCGGAGGTCCGAAGTGTATATGGTGAAGAGGAATGGAGAAAGTGCCGAGCACCTCGTCAGACACACGGGACGTGAAGCCTCACATACTGTGGTCTGTTCATGAGTTTATCGATGGTCCATGCTGTCAAAGGCACTGGACATGACTCTCACAGTGCCTCTGGGCTCCTCATGATGCAAGATCTGTGCATCAAATAGATGACACTCCAAAGCTTGGTTTGTATGCAACCAGCAGGGCTCAAGTTGAACATGCACATGACCCAGTGACTGAGCTGCTCTGCACAGTCCCTAAGCAGTCTGGAGCGGATACTGTCTGGACCTGTAGCTTTTCTTGCCTGGATCCTTCCCAGTTCTATTTGCACCTTTGTTATGCTTTGTTAATGCGGTTTGTCTGTTTGCTATGATTACTTACTGTGGATATCTAGTTCAGTCCAATCAATTCCATCATGTGTGGCATATTGGAAGGGAGTTTTAATTGTCCTTCTTGCACATCTATTATTGGCATTAGCTGTGCATAAAAATTGATAAACCCTCTGAGATGTCTTCCACGGGATTCCTGGAAAGTGGCTTTGTGGCTCAGTATACCGGAGGTCATCTTGGTTGTGTCAGAACCCTCTTAATGAGGAGAAGTGTGAGTGGAACTGAGGAGGCTGATGCCACGGCAGGCAGGCAGACAGATAGGAAGCAGCCATGTAGAGCATTTTTCAAATGGTGTTTTGATGAAATGCAGTCTTTGGTAATGCAGCGTTAGCTCAGATTTTCCTGCCCTGTTGAGGTTGAGATCCTCCACAATGGCCGACCGGCTCTGTGTAATCTCTGTAATGGTCACAGAGGCTCTTTCAGTGCAAATGGCAGTCCTGCAGCACCATTTATGGCTGGCTGCCAAAGAGAGTTTTTGCCTCTTTGCTTCTATACTGTCTGGACCAGCAATAGTCAGTTTCTTAAACTGTCAATCAACTTTTTGTGCAGCAGCAGCAGCCACAGCCTCACAGACCCTGTTCAGAGAAGTGTACCATCTCCCATTTAAGAAGGGCTTTCTATTTCTCAGAAGGGTTTAGGTCACGTTAGATTCTTCTCAAACCTTTGGCAGTCAATTTGGATCTTCTTTTCCTCGCCCCTCTTTTTGTGACCCTTTTGACTATTTGCAACAAAGGGTCAGGTGGTTCTGCGATCACACCCCAATATCTAAGCAGTTTCAAATGGTGCTGGATTCTTCTAAAAGATAATTTAAGTCATATAAATCTGTTTTTTTAGGTCATGTTTCCTGAGAAAAAGAAGCTGCCTAATAATTATGAACATCCTGATATCATGTTTTATCATTGCCTTCCTCATTTCACAAATGCACGCGTCACCTGATATGCTTAATCCAATATGAATTCAAGTTAATGTAATTCATGTCTGCTTGGCGTTGGAAAATATGCATAGAGATGGTGATATGATTAAAATACAAGATTAATATTAGGAAATAAGTAAAATAATGTTGTATTTAATTTGGTGGTGTCTCTATAATAAAAGGAGCTCATTCTTTGCTCAGTGCAGTCTGCTTTTGTATGTAAGGGATGTTCTCCAACTCTGCTCTACAGGTTAAGTATACTGAAAGCACTGTAATAGTCCTCCTGTCTTTCTCTTTGACGTTTAGTCTCGGAGCTCTGGTGGGTCTCTCGGTAGCAGCCGTCGTTCTCCTCGCCTTCATCATCACCCTGTGCGTGCTCTGCTACCTGTTCATCACCACGAAACCCAGAGGTCTGGACAATGGGCTGCCTCTCCGAGCGCCAGGTACTGACTGTGTCGCCGTTAATACGATCTGTTAATACACATTTAACGGTGACTTAAAACTTCACCGTACCTTCTCCCTTTCGTTCTTTTAAGTTAGTTTTTTAGTTTGACAATAATGATAAAACTATTAACGGGAGGAAGACAAGTGAATAGAAAGGACATATTCACAAACACAAAATTTCACCTTCAGAACGAATCCTCCTCATTCAAATTCAATATTTTTGCAGCATTTCAGACCATATGAGCAGAGCTTTTGTCACACTCCCAACATAGAGAAGGAAGAAATTGTATACTTGCGTGTGTGTATCTCACAGTCATTTATTATTTTATTGTAATGTCGCTTTAGTCCTAAACTAAAATATGTCCTTGCGTGTTTCACATGGAGAGTCATAACATCTATTACCTGCTTTTACAGCCATAGCCATTAAAGATAAGTGATATTTATACTCCTACAGAAATGCACTTGAAGAAAACATGAAGCACCTTTCACCATTTATACATACTGAAAGGACTTGGTATATGCTTTCCTTGCAAGAAATCTCAAAAAACGTCTTTAATCTCACAGCAAGATCGTTGTCCGAGTGTGGCAAATTGAGTTGATTGCATATTTCTCTCCGGAGTTGGTAGAGACCAAAATCAGCCTTAAAGTACAATGAATTCTTTACCAAGTGGACAGAAATATGGTTGAAATTTAGTTTCCCAACTTCCACATGAGTAATTAGCATGTTTGCATAAAAGCCAAAGGTAACTTTATTGTGCTTAAATTAATTACCAACAATCACCAACAATGGCTGTAACCTCTGATGTCCCTATGGTTGACTGTGCATTTGGGAAAGTACAAAAGGGAATTGTCTCGTCGTATCATTTGACAATGAGTCTCCAGAAAATCCATCCAGAAAACAATGCTCCTTTTCCCCCACAGCTCCCACTTGAACACTGCAAATTACAGTAGGACCTTCTTCCATTTACACTGAACATCAACATCCCCAGCTAGGGACAGGCAACCAGTTGGAACCAGTTCTTTTAAAGATCCAGTTCCAATTCGTCAATATCATTAGCCTTTGTGCTTATCGACTCTTTTCGTGACGAAGCTTAACATCCCAGTCAAGACGGTGGCGGTACTGAACCTAAAGGTTGTCAACTGCCTTAAAAAGAAAAGAAGAATCTTTACGTCAAAGCACGTTATTTACATCATGTGTTCAACATTCTCCGGTCAACAAGTGGAGCTGCCGGTAGTCTCAGCAGAGCAGCGCTAGTGAGGATCCATTGATATGATAAATTTTCCTTTTTGTTTTCTTACACAAGCTCTTATCTGTTGTCTCAGTTTAGAAAGTCAATAAAACCACAAATGCTTTCTCTTTCTAAATCAAAAATCCACAGGAGGATTTAATAAGGGAATCAGAGAAGGAAAGAAGGGGTGGCGGGGGGGGGGGGAACAATGATTTTAAATATTTTAAAAATTAGTAAAACATGTAAGGAACCTGTAGTTATTTGTGTCTCTGCTGTCCATCACAAGTAAAAGCACATATATTCTGATCTATTAATTTGAGAAATCTAACCAAACATGACACTTTATTGCAGAATAGCATAAGGAGGCTCATGATCGAAAGGTTGCCGGTTCGATTCCACCATTGGAACAAAAAAAAAAAAAAAGATAAATAACTGAATAAAATAAAAGCAATAAATTAACAAATATGGAAAATAATTAAATGTAGGAAATATCAGAACAAGCGTAACAATTTCAAATACAATAAAATAAATGATAAATACCAAAATAAAATAAATACAATAAACAAATAAATAAATAAATAAAAGCTGAAAATATTTAAAGTTAGGAAAATTTAAAACAAGGAACAATTTAAAATACAATTAAAAAAAGATAAATAACCAAAACAAAATAAGTAAAATAAATACAATAAATTAACAAAAGAAGAAAAATAAATTAAGTTAAAAAAATAGAACAGCAGCAAATTAAGACTTTGTTTTCTTTTAAAACTATTTACATTATATACATATTGACAAAGAATGTGACACCACTTTTTTTTCCTCCCTCTTTCTCCTCATCTCCTCCATCCACTCTTCCAGTGGCATCCTGTTGTTTCTGGGACAGTATATATGCCCATAATATTGCCCATGACCATTCTCCTTAATGCACGGCAGGTGGCACTGATGGCATTTGTTTTTTTTTGACGGTGCGGGTTAAAGCTCTCGGGGTCGGCGGTGGTGAGGGCAGTGGGCCAGACGGCACAATCTGTCTGCTTCCAGTGCAACCAGCACAATGAAGCTGCTGGGGTTTGGAAGGACAGGAGCTGGAGGTGATGGCTGGCTGAACAACTGCCTCTGAGCTGCTGACATCCGCTTATCCACTGCCTGTCCAACCGTACTCTGGGGTAAGTGGTACTGATGGTGGGGAGGTAAAGCACCAGCTAGTGTCCTGCCTCTTCAGTCTCTTATTGTGCCACTGGGCCCGTGTGCGAATGTGTGACCCTGAAGAAGAGAGTGGCTATCGCACTCTGGAAGCTTGCTACTGGCTCACAGTATAAAAGCACTGGACACCTTTTTGGAGTCAGTGCCACAACTGTGTGCCGGTGTGTGCAGGAGTTCTGTGCTGCGGCAGAGATGGTGTTGGTGCCAGAGCAGATCCCTTTCCTAATGAGGAAAAATTCAGAGAGATGGCTGCTTACAACGAGAACAGATGGGGGCTCCCACACTGTGTTGGTGCCATCGATGGATCACACGTCCCTATCCTTGCACGACAGGAGTATCACTGCGACTATTTCAGCCGCAAAGGGTGGCACTCCATTATTCACCAAGGTGTTGTTGACGGAAAAGGGCTGTTCTGGGACATTTTTGCTGGATTGCCAGGGAGCTTACATGATGCCAGGGTACCGAGGCTGTCTACACTGTGGGAGTTAGCCAGTCAGGGAAACCACTTCCCTGCTCTTACAAGAAACACTGGTGGAGTGACTGCTGGCTATTACCTCCTAGGGGACTCGGCACACCCCCTGCAGAACTGTCTCCTAAAACCTTTTCGGGACACCGGACGACTGACACCTGAGCATTTCTTAAACAAAAAATTCAGCCGAGCACGGGTGGTTGTTGAAAATGCATTTGGCAGGCTCAAGGGAAGATGCCGTTGCCTTCTGAAAAGGAACGACTCAGACACTGAACTTGTGAAATCAATGGTGCTGATTTGCTGTGCTCTGCGCAATGAGTGCGAATATCTTGTGAGAGACCTATGTGACAGAATGGAACACACCTGCAGCAGCAACAGTAGTTGAGCCTGTGGTAGCAGTGGCACAGGGTGTAGAGGAGGAGGGCAGAGATGTTAGGGAGGCTCTGATGCATCATTTGTTAGTGCATAAACATTGATTTTGCCTTTGGTATGTGCCTGTGCATTTTCTGACACATGTGCAGTATAGATCTGTGTGTTTGACCAACAATACACTTTTTATATTTTGCAAATATGTCTCCACTTTTGTCATAAATTCACCAAGGTTACCAGGAATTGCTGACAAATGTAAATAGAAGTTAGCCCTAAGTTAACCATAACCCTAACTCTGTAACATTATCACCTGCTCCAGAGATTACCATCTCCAAGCATCAAGTTGGGGTGGTAGTGAAATTGATTCCAATATGAAGTGTTTGCACATTCAACCTATTGATTTTAAGGCACATGATTTGAAACGTGTCCTCTCTTACCTGTGACCACACGTTGTAGTGTGTTGCTTGTTGCCGGTGCAGAATCTGCTGGCGCTGAAGCTGCTGCTGGTGCTGAGGTTGGGGCAGGGGAACATGAGCAGTCGTCGCTTGCTGGTGGCGAACACCCCTCGCTTGTGGATTCTGAAAGAAAAAACAATAAACACAACGCCTAAGTAGAAGCAGAGGACAGAAGTTAGCTTGCTATTAGCATGCTATTGATAGCACTCCGTGTACAGCAAACAACAATGTAACTTTTAAATAATATCAGTGGGCTTTACAGCAGCGGGATACGTAACCGGTTGTTTTCAAGATTGCTATAGACAAATCACTTACCATCTTCGATCATGGCCTGGAGCATCGTCGTGGCCGAGTCCGGTCCACCCTCCTGTCCAGTGTTGGCCGGCCTGTGCCCGTAAATGGCGTCCATCTGCTCGAACCATCTCCAGGCCTGGTGATTTGCCCCACTTCGACCGTTGTGGTCTTTTTTTGGCCCGGTAATCGCTTTTTGCCTTTTTCAGCTTATCCCTGCACTGCTGGGGGGTACAGTGGTACCCATGTGTGGCCATCAGTGTGATTTCCTGGTATACTTTTACGTTCCGAGTTGTGCCGTCGAGCTCCCTCTGAATCCTTTCTTCGGCCACCAAAGAGAGGAACGTCTGGACCTCCTCGACCGACAATGGCGAGGATTTCTTCTGCAGGATGTTCTTCTAATCATACGTATGGATATGAATGAGTATTTTTTACTTTACCTTGACATGTTTTGACTGCATCTTCCTCAGAAGGGTCACCTGATGTTGCTGTGGTGTGTCACAGCAACATCTGTTACACAGAAAATCAGCTGAGAAGACAACATCAGGTGACCCGGCAGTTGCAGTCAAAACATGTCAAGGTAACGCAAAAACACACGTCCATATCAATATATCTGATTAGAAGAACATTGGTGACTATCAAATGAAGTCATAATGAACTTAAATGAACTAGGACTCACCGCCTGATACACAGGTGCTGCTGTAGCCAGGGTAGGTGCCCTAGAGGGACCAGCAGCTGCTGTGGAGAGAGTGGCTGGTAGGATGTTGAGGGGGCTGGCAGAGAATGTGCTGGAGGTGACAGCTGTTGGTCCAGAGGACAGGATGTGCTCAATCTGTTAAATGTAATAGGACAATTATTAATATCAATGATATTCAATACATTGACAAGCAGGACATTAAGACCACTGACAGCTTTTTGATACAAAAAGACTAACCAGTTGTTTCTCAGGGACTGCTGTGGTGGCAGTGGCCATTCTTGACCCAGCTGTGGCTGCAGTGGAGGCAGCAATTGTGCAGGCGGTGGAGAGAGGAAGGGCAGAGGCTGCACTGGTGACTCTGGCTGACTGGCCAGAGGACAGCTGAGCCTGGAAAAAAAAAAATAAATATTAAAATAAAAATAAAATATTACATCATATTACAAGTGCAACAGATGATACGTCACATAATAAGAACACTTACCAGCTGTGACAGTTCAGCAGGCATAGGAAGGGCTGACTGAACAGAATGTGTGGACTCATGCACAGGCTGTAAAATGTAATACAAAAAGGTGATTATACAAATGCATTAAGTTGGACTTCATCTTTTCTGCATAATTACTTAATTAGCATCATAATTCTATAATTATTACCAGCGGTTGCTCAGCTACTGTGGAAACAGCAGGGCCAGGAGAGGGCTGGAGAGAGGTGGGAGTTGGCGTGGGAGCTGAGGGGGTGGTGACAGGGGCTGGGTCAGACAGGTCCAGCAGCTCTACAGTGGGATTCTAACCCACTTTCTTCAAAACCCTCACCTCCCAGCTCCTCCTCAGTGCCTACATCTTCAAGCAGGGCCTCAGTTTCCTCTGAGTCAGGATGTGCATCCTGCAAGGCCTTTCCCGTCTGGCTGTACAAGTAGTCGATGCCGAGAAGCTCACCTGGAACAGGTGGGGGAACAATAGCGGGTGGAAAATTCACTTTCAGATAATGCATTAAAAAGATTACACTGTATAGTGAATATTACAAATAGCTTCATCAGGATGCAAAGCTTATAATCACCAGTGTAAACAGGAGGTGGCTGAAAAGACGGGACAAGGTGCCTTCCAAAGACCTTGACACTGAGGGTGTTAACACAGTGAACAAGGTCTCCAGAGTAACTCAGCAGGGGGGCAGGCTTGACTGCTAGGGATGCAGGTTCTCGGTCCTGGTTCCACCTGTTCAGTCCTTCCAAGAGGTACAGCTGGAAATTCAGGCTGTTGGCACTCGTTCCTTAAGATAGTAGAAAAGTAAACACAATGATACATTTATTTGTTGTGTTGTCACCTGGTCATCTGTAAATTATTAATTGTGCCACCGCTTCCAGGATAATGGTAATGACAAACAACAGAGTTGTGATGTTAAAGAATCTTACTGATGATAATGGTTCATACTGACCTGGAATGAACCTGTTCACATGCAAGTGAAAGGACTCCAATGATGTAGACCCTCTGGTTACACCTGTAGTTTAGCAAGACAATGCCTGCTTTGGTGGTGGTGTCTGTCTGGATGTACAGAAGCACATCTGATTCGTCCTGTATCCACTTCTGATCTTGAGGCGGTATGGTCTTCAGCAGCTTTGTGGGCAGCCAGGCAGCCAGGCACCTGAAACAGGTGGGATCCCCACATTTTTAGGCAATAGCGAGAGGAGCAGAGGGGGTTCCAGAGGAGATGGCAGATAACACTTCCTATTTTATGAAAAATAAAATAAAACATACATAGATACGATAACAATCAAGAGCAGTTCCGTGGATTTGTAAACTGACAAAAAGAAAAAAATTACCTTAACTGGGGCTTTTTATATTTTATATAGTTGAGTATATTAATGATAATAATAATATAAATATCAGTACAAGTAAATCCTCATTACTTACTGATGCTAAAGTCAAAATGGGCCTTCTAGGTTCACCACTAGCTACGGAGATCATACCGTAGCTTATTATCAACTAGTACCAGTAGCAGCGGTGCATATTGAAGACTCTGGTTACAACAGAAGTGAATACTACCAGTAGACTGATTTCATGCGTAACGTTACTGTAGCTTATTATTAACTGGTAGCAGAGCATATTCAACACTTTTGTGACAACAAGTGAAAACTATACAGATTTCATTCATGCTGTTATGCTAAAAGTACATGACAAGCATTAAATTACAGTGATAGAGCCTTACTGTACCGGGGGTTACAGTAGCGTACATTGCTGTCGGAGAAAAATATCGCAACATAGAAAAAGTCAAAATTCCATAACAGTTATTGTGACAGTATGTAATGATGGTGGGAACGATACTAAAAAAGTAAAACAATGCCCATCTCTAAAAGTCACGTTTGAACTACAGACTGTACAGCAGAGGTTTTCTGCGCCTGCGCGGGCCGGCCAGCCGAAATTTGGAGAAGCGCCATCGTGACTGGCTGTCAGAAAGATGGAAATGGTGGGCTGCGATTGGTCCGCCACGGCAATTTTGGAGACTACAGTGGGCTACAGTGATTGGCTGAGAGCGACGCTGGAGAAAGATGGAAATGGGGCAACGTGATTGAGGAGATTATGCAAACTCTTGTACCCCAACTACACTCACATGCACCGTGGATGGGGTCATCACAGGATGGGATCTTGTATGGTCCCAATGAGAAGCCAGTATTTGGTGTGGCGGAAATAAAATGCCCAAAAATGCAGAGCTCAGGCTGCTGACTGACCATCTGTTAAGATTAGTGAGGGAACCCACTCACTATGGAAATGACACGCACACAAAGATTTGCAAAGAAAAATGGGTGTAGTCATTTATAATTTTTCTCACAGAAACAGTGTTTGAACAGAATACTCCAGTAGATTTCAACTGAATCAGAATCACTTTATTGATCCCAGGGGGAAATTACTTTTCGTTACAGCAGCTCTAACCCAAACAGTATTACAAAGAGCAATCAGAATAAGTAGGAGACAAGAAGGATAAGTAAGCAAATGTAAAAAAATATAGGACATATATATATAACAATATGGGGCAATAAACACAAGGAATGCATTATTAGGATATAGTATATGACTTAGACAGCAAATTAAAAAAATATAATATATATATATAACATATATCAATAATCATAGGACACATTATTAATATATATATATTATCTATCATATATATATATTGTATGTGTTTATTATATGTATATATATACACACACACACACACCCCCTACTATTTGTTATTCCACAGATATATAAATGTGTTCAGCTCGAGGGCCTACACTGGTTTCCTTACCAATCCCTTTACAAGAGGTCCATTTTCATAGTTTGTAAGGAGACATGCCACAGCATATAGTTGGTTAACATTGCCAAAAAGCTGGAGTGGGATCTCAGTGTCGAAGAACTTGTGTCCCTTTACTTTACCTAAGAGGTGCTCAACATGCACCCTGAGGCGTGCAATTGTCTCTGTCTCCCTGACCTCACAAGCACCTGGGACCTGGGACCTGTCAGAAAGAAGTGGTCGCCTATAGACCTTGCATGGCACAAGGTCATCGACAACAAACCCTCTGTTAACCATGATGGCCATCCCAGGTGTTAAGAGTGACAGAATTCCAGACTCTCGCACGATCTGCTTGTCATCCATGGATCCAGCACACAGCGGAGAGATGAAGGTTACTGCTCCATGTGGAGCAACTCCAATCAGACCTTTAACAGTACAGTCCGACTTGTGTGAAGAGAGAACTTCACTTTGGCGAACAGATGAGGATGGACACTGGCACCTCAGCTTTATGCAGTCCAGGATAACTGTAGTGTCTGCATAGCCCATGAACTCTGTTGGTAGATGTTCCACTATCTTATCCACTGGTAACCAAATCCTCACAGATCCTAGGATGATATAGAGGAAGTTGCTCCATGTTTTGATGATTCTGCTGACTGTGGACTGGTCGATTCCATATCTATCTGCAAGGTCCTGCTGCTTTAAGCCCAGTGCCAGATAGTTGAGGAATAAGAACATCTCATCTATTTGCTGCAGGGAATGCGTCTGTTAAAACAAATTTTAGGTAAAAAGTTACATTACTTCGTCATGAAGTTACTTCAGTACAATAACCTGAAATTAATTCAATCCAATTATACATTTTATGGATTTTCTAATAGATTGATATTAAATTACTTGTACAATTGAGGTGTGTAATAAAATGAACTGTAGAGTTGTAGAATGTTCTACATAGAGACACAATATCAATTTACATGTAAATAATAAATCATACAGTACTTACTGTGTCACTTAGCTCTATGAAGGTGCGTCTCTGAGCCTGTGTGACGTTGATCATAAATGGCAGTGTTGGCTCTATTAGTGCCCAGAAGTGCATGAGATGGTCATAGGATGCGAATCTACATGACACAGTTCAGACATGTTACCATTCAATGCTCTGCTCTACCAGTGCCTCATAAATTATTCAAATAAGAGTGACCAAAAAAATGGTTAAAATGCTACTGAAGTACTGCCTAACTGTTTGACTGCAATGCCTGTAAATATATTAATATATATTTTTTTCTTTTTGCTGGTTCATTTTGCGCGCGTGGGATGAGGGCAGAACTTTGTTTTGATTCGTTAATTTTCAACTAAACATGGCACAAACAATAAAAACTTGATGTGAACTTCAAGGAAAAAGAAAACACTTTGACAATAACCCACAAAGAATAAGTGGTTCTGACACCGGGGCGGTTTCCCTCTGGTACGCCATGGCCATTTAAGCTGACGGTAAATTTTTCATTTGTTGCTGTTGCGTATATGGTTTAGCCTGGCTGATAAAGTGAAAAAAAATGTGACAACAATAACACCCATCTTATATGAATGAGAATTAAAAAAGAATTTGAATTAATTCAAATAGTCTTATCAACACAATATGTAAACCGATATTTATTTGTTGTGTTGGGTTAAAATATTAGGCTATAAACGACACTAAATAAAGCCAGTTGGGAGCAGCAAGAGCCGACTCTTCTTTGGGAGCCGTGGCAAAAGAGTCGACTCTCAGAGTAGAGACGAACTTCCCCTCACTTGTCTTTACACGTCTACTCTATGCCATAGGCCGGAATTAGTTTGCAGCGTTCAAACGGGTTCAAACTATACTGTTCAAATCACACGTCTGTGTATGAATACATGTCTATACGTATGTCTATGGTTCAAACGCAAGTGGTTTGAACGGTGCAAACTACTTCCGGTATCCCGCCACAGTGCTGTCATGTGACTGCATGACCACGTCTCTGATTGGTGAAACGGAGTCATGTGATCACCGTTGCTATGTCTGATTGGTGAAGGACAGTGTTGTGATTGGTCGATCATCATGGCGGCAACTTTCTGGCAAAAAAAAAACACATCTAATATGTAGAAAAACTAAAAAGAGTACAATGGGTCGATAATAACCCAGTGTAGCAAAGTAAGAGCGTTTATTCTACACCAGCAAAAGTATGGTGCAGTAAAAAGACGGTACTCATAAGTAAAAAAAAATGTCATTGAGTAAATGCGACTACCTCCTTCCCAGCACTGCATACGATTAATATGAAGTATTATTACTGTGCGCGTAGCAGCGACATTGTACCTTGTGAAAAGGAGAATGTCTTTGTCGGAGGCTGCAAAACGGTGGATCCCAAACCGCTCCGGAGTTTGCTCCTCTACATGATTCCTCTCCTGCTCCTCTTTGATAGTTGTAGTTTCACCAAGAGTTGGAGCAACAGCGTCGGGGTCTGTAGTTGAGGCATAAGCGTGGTCAGGGAGGAACGTAGGCCTATGTGTGTGCTCCTCGCTGCGTGCGACACCCTCCTCGGATCCTTCTCTCTTCGCCCCAAACTCCAGTGTTGGTAGAGGAACCGAGTAGTTGTTCCACTCAAATAACGCTGGGACTGCTCCCTTCTTTAAAAGCCGGCGTCTGCCCTCAGCCTGTGGCTCTCGCATGTCTCCTTTTTTAAAATGTCGACTACAGACGCGGACATGGGGACGCACTGTGAGATTATCCCGACGGATAGCCGCAATCCATTTTTGCCGAGTTTCCTCATCAGCGGGAAAAGTGTGAAAGCTGAGTACTCTGTTGTATTTACTGGTTGCTTGACAAAAAGGTACGCAACAGTGTTCTGCTGAAGTGCCCTCGGTTGGCTGAAACTTAAACATCCGTTTAAAAACCATGGTAAAAACGCGGAGAAAACACCACCCTATGCCTAAATGTTAGCTAAAATGACACTGGAAGTGATTGACTGGCTCAGAGTTTAACGGATGTACGTCATCACCGCGCACCTCGGAACTGAAGCCAAAGCAGGTAGAGCTCCCCTGGTGGTAGACTGCAGTACAGGACATAAAATCTCCCTCCTCCGTATTGGTGGATGATGGGAGTTAGAGAGAGAGAGAGAGAGAGAGAGATGCTTCATTAATCCCAAACTGTGAAATTTCAGAGTTGGGCAGAATTATTGTTTGATAAATTTGTTTTTTTTTAAATAAACTTTATTAAGAAATACAAATCTCTACTGGACGACAATCACGCACTCCAAATTTCATAGACTGGGATTTGTACTAAGCTGCACTTTATGTACATTATTTACATTTCTCTGTACATATTTTTCTTTTTCTGAGGATGTTCATATTTTTCATAAGTTTTTTATGTAAATGTCAAAACAAGATAAAAAAAAATGGAAAAACATCTTCAGGGTGTCATTCACAGAAAGAGCAATTTACATCAGTATCTTTTTTGAATTATTGTAGAAAAACAAAACAAAACAAACTCTAGATGGGTAAATTCTGTGAATTATTTTAAAAGATACTTTTTTGACCTCATTATTTATCATTATATCTATAAGTTCATCATGATGACTATAAGGTGCCATGGCAACCGCTCCCGTAGGGACACTTTGTCTATATTTATAAAAGAAGTGTCACTGCCGCTGCTTTTTTCGGTTGATCATTTCATGTTTTAACGGGTGCAGAAGGGTCATATTTTGTACCTAATGTGACCCTGAAGCTTATTTCAAGGCAAGTCCCAATCATAGGGGATTGACATAACAGGGGGATATATGGTATAAAGTATTCCCTACCGCCTTGATGAAATCTTTGCGAAACATTACAAACATGAACAGATGATTTAGTTTTTCTCTTTTAATAAGAATGAAGAACTTCCTCATAGGTAATATCAGCACCACAAGTCACTGCCATTACAGTGGCATCATATCTCTTCCCAAACAGTTCTGTACTTTGGTGCTTTCATTATATTTTATCCAGAAAAACTGGTCTAAGCTTCACCCACCCATACAAACCCCATCAATAAGTATATTAAAATACGCCTTCATGAAAAAACAAATAACTACTCTTGCAACCCAGTCAACTAAAACTTTACGCAGCATCATGAGCTTGTTTATTTCCAGTGGGACAAACCAATAAAATGTCGCTTCTCTGACTGTATCTGCCTGCCATAGATTTTTGTTGGACCTAGTATCTCCAGGATCTCTTTTGCAATATTACAGTATTGAAATAAGACTAGTGGCAACACAGTGCTGACCTATTGCACCCTTAACATCTATGCTTTGGTAATTTCTACCTCAACAAAAACAGTAATTCAGCCAGTGAGGAGTTCCAAACCAGACAATGTCAGACAGTATTTATAAGAGACTTTTGTTAAATATGAAGGTTTGCTAGATTGATGAGGTTCATTTTGTCTTATTTTAGATATATATTGTGGTTTTCTATATCTTCAGACATATAGGGAGATGTTCATTACCTGCTTGACAGTGACTCCAGTCTTCCTCAGAAGCGTCATCCGGTGTGTTGCTAACGTGTCATTTATCAGATGAGGAAGACTGGAGTCACTGTCAAGCAGGTAATGAACATCTCCCTATATGTCTGAAGATAAGAAAACCGTAATATATATGACGGCCTGCTTATCACCAACCCACAGTGACGTTTTAATAACAGACAATTCTTGGTCCAGGTCATGACGATGCGTTGAACAAAGCTTTACATTTGTTAGTGTTCTGTCTGGCAGCGTCTGCAGAAGAGTTTCTGTATGAATTTTCTGTCTTTCAGGTTCAACCTCCAGTCCACAAGGACCCGGGCCCAGTCACAGCAGTGCCCCCGCAGGTCCTCAAGGCCTCAGGAAGCACTTTCTGAGGGGCAAGTTGGACTGTGACAACCAGCCCCCGGACCCTGACCGTCTTTTCCAGCGCTGTTTCATGGCCACTGTCACATCCATCAACGTCGAGGGTCCATCATAGACTCTTTAGATTCTCCGTTTCTCTTTTGGATTGGCTACTTTTGCTTTCTTTCCCAAATGTCACCACCAAACTTTATTTTTACACTTTATAAGAGACCAAGAGATAAAATAAAATAAAATAAAATAAAATAAAATAAAATAAAATAAAATAAAATAAAATAAATCTGCAAACTGGAATTCCTCCTAAAAGTCTGAGGCAAATTCAAATGGCTTGATCTGAAAATGTAGCAGAATTTACAAATGTTTTTATGGTTGCTGATTGTTTTTGATTTCTTAGCTTTATAGCTTTAATACGGGAAGTCACATAAATGATTTGTTTAATTTGTTTGTGTATTATGACTAGTATATGGCTCAATATCAAGGCAACAGAAAAGGGCTTCGGCTCCTTGAAATGAAAGTAGAGAACACAACTCTGATATAAATCTGTTCAACCGAGCGTGGCGGCCTGAAGGAAAGCCAACAAAACAAAACTTAATGATTATGTAGACATCTAAATACAACTAAATACTTGTGGTAAATCTGGAGAACGTGGTGGTTTGAAGACGAAAAAACTTGAACACAGATTTCGTTTGAAGTGTGGTCTTAAATAGTTTTTAGACAAATGAGACAAACTGAATTAGAATAAATACATTTATGCTTATTTCCCTAAAAATGTTCCCAAAGTCCAGTCTCTGAATAATGAGCAACTTCTAACATACACCTGGGAATGTTTTGGTGTAGCCAAAAGCCAGAGTGATTTTGACTCAGTAAATTGTTCAGGTCTCTGTGGGGCACTGAGTTTAACCTCGTTTATGTTCCTGTTCTTTTTTATTTAACCTTTTATCTCCAGGACCAATAGAAACGTTCGGTACAGACAGCCATTGAACTGTAAATATGAGCCTATGGTTCTCACTGCTGCTGTGTGGTTTTATGTGTATTATGTGTAAATCTTCAGAGAGATCTAAGACATTACTGAAGGACCTGACATAGTGTCACATTCTGGTTGCGCTGTGTGGTTGTCTCATTACACACGTCCTTATGGGATGATTCAGATGTGAAATGTCCTGTTCTGTAGCAGCCGCATTTAGTTTCATAATGTTGACTTGTCACTATGTTATTTTTTGTAAATCCTTTTTAGAACTATGGTCCACCCAACTATAAGAAGTATTCTCGTTAAAGTCCATGGACATTGATACTCGTGGTCCAGCTTTACTGACCTAGGTTTAGACTTCACAAGAAATTGGAAAGTACATGGTCACCTGCATAGAGCCTGGCCTCATGTTGATGAAATATGGGTCCACTTGGGTCCATACACAGATCAGTCACAATATTAAAACCACTGACAGGAGAAGTGAATAACAGTGACCATCTTGTGACAATACAATGTTTTGCTGGAATTTTTAGATCTGGCATTCATGTAGATGTTCATGTAGCACCCACCAAGACCAGACCAGGCACCCCGACCCTGTAACAATGACACTCTTTGATGGCAGCAGCCATCCCCAGCAGGATGCAGACTAACACTGAGACACACACATGCAAAAAGTATAACACTGGCTCTCAATAATTCTTAGGTTTTACAAGCACATTGAATACCATGATGGTAAATGTTGATCTATTTATATAGTTCTTTTCTACGTATTGGTACTCTACAGTCACACATTCGTTCACACAAGCGTTGAGTTTCACACCCTGGTGCCGAGCACCGGGGGCAATCTGTGGTTCAGCGTCTTGCTCAAATGATACTTTGGCATGTGGTCCATGTACAGGTATGGTGGATCAAACCACTACATCTTTGGTTTGTGCACAACTGTGCACCTCCTGAGCCTCATATATGATTGTGGGAACAAAGATGTAGCAGGAACAGTTTATTACCGTATGCAGCCTATCCTCTTGTCTTTATTTTGCATTAACTGAAAAAAAAGAAAGGTTTGCACCTTTAAATATTTCATTCACTTGGAGTGACACATGGTTATATACCACGACAGGTGGATTTCTTTTGATGTGGGCAAATAAACCCCTTATGTAAATATGCGATATAAAAGTGACATTATGCATGCAATGGGATTACATGGGGTGACAACAGATTGTCTCTCACAGCAGCAATAAAGCCAGGAATTGATGACAAAGCTACATTTTACTTTGCGTGAAATGTCAGTAAGTGGTTTTCCTTTAGGAGTAAATGATTGCTTATTTCGGTTAAATATGTGACCAGCGCTTCTATATCATCCAGGCAAATAGGGTGAACAAACAGTATAAAATATGGGCTCCACACCACAGAGGCTTTCTAACAGAGAGCATGATTACAGAACCAGTGGACCAGACCCAGAAGTTTCTGTATGAATTTATTTGTATGTTTTGTAATTTATTTGTATCTAGCAAGACAAAAAAAGGAGTTAACAACCCCAAGCTATGAGTAAGGTAGGTAATTGGCAGCATTTTTAGGTGAAAACTCGTGTGTTAACTTGTGAGCTGGTTGTCAGTGTCTTGGCAATGTGTGTCCATGACTGTGAGGGGCTTTTGAACAATGACATGAACTCCTCCTAAAGAAAGTCGGGATCTTTATTTAATATTTATTATGTAAATTATTTTAAAAGAAAATCAGGGGTACCTGAATTAACTGTGAGCTGACTTTGTGCTTTCCCACACACCTTGTCACATATGCAACCATCAGTCGTGTGCTTAGAGCTTAAAACCTGGACAAAGACTGGTCAGGCCGACGCTCCGCTTCGGAAACCATTTATGTTTTGCTTTACGCCACAGCTGTGAAAATCCATGTCTATGCCATGACTGCTCATTTCACTTTGAGAGTCTTTATGTAACGTCGCTCTCCCCCTCATTAACGCGACTGGTTATGTTTGAAATAAATGTACCTTCAGCTAAACATCCGGCAGCTCAAGTGCCTCTTACTGACAAACTTGTATTTCCCGAAGTTATTAAAGTTGTAGCTCATGCTTTGCGTCTCCTCTCTCGATGCTTAACCCTGATCTTAGTTCAGCTTGAATAGTGCGGTGAAACCAAAGCTGCTGTGGGAGCTGTTCAGATTATTAATTCTTTGCTGCAGGGTGTTATGGCTTATGATATCAGACATGTCAGTCAGATCGTATGAGCCCACGTTAAATCATTTATTATTTACCACTCGCATGAAAACGCATGACAGAGAAGCAAAATATCTCCAGGATGAAATACGTTGAAACGCGACACCTCAGAAAGTGCCTTGACGGTGTGAAAATTCAGAACTAACTTGGTGTTGAATGAACTGGTGAGTAATGAATAAAATATGTTTTGCGTGTTTTTCGATGTAACACCTCCACCTCAAGGTTTCACAGTGGGAATCTCACACATACAGACTCCATCTGGACGCCTCCACTAAAAAAAAGCAGCTGCTCCTCCTGCAACTGTGATCATTTTGAAACATTTCTTCAGCTGCGTTTCAGCTGACCACCCACATGATTCACTGGATTATTTTTCTTGTGGATCCAATTTAATCATGAATTACGTAGCATTTGCAGCTGATTAATATATTTTTTCCCCACTACCTGCGTAGTATGCCCCCCCCCCCCAATAACATTTAAACATGACCTCTGAAATGATTCTGTTTTACAAACCACCTGACGCATCACTTTGTCAGTAGAGAAGCTCCTGTGATGAGTTCATTCTTGCTTGCTGTATCATGAAATTCTACAGTGTGAAGTAAAATCCACAAAAGGTGACAATGGGACAAGTTAAATTTGATGGTAACTTATCAATATCTATTGCTGAGAAGTCATTTTTAAATACCGGTAGTTGGATTTCATTGTTCAGGGGTCTTTTGTAGGTTTCCAGTGGAAGTATTTTGCACACTAACCTCTGAATACCTAGGTGTTCTGGACAAATGGGGACGGTGTAAGGTGCAGCATGTGCAGGCAGCAACGGGCAAATGAAAACATGCAGGCAGAAAAATAACTGGCCAATGATACGTGTAACACACATTAAAGATTAAAGTAAATTCAGGGACAATCAATGGATATTTCGTGTGTATGTATCCATGTATCCAAATATAAGATGAATCTGTTGCAAGTGCAAAATGCTCACTTCACACTTTATACCTCTTTTGTTAAGATAAATGGAAACAGTGCGTCTCATAGAACAGTGTGCACACAGCTCCTATCAGGGCCACTGCAGAAAAGCTCTTTGCAGCTTTCCAAGAAACATGAAGCACAAGCTATTACAACAGGCGAGCACATCCAGTATGCTATATGTTGCTTGTAACAACCTCGCCACCACAGTCACGCTAAACAGAAAGCTATTCACAGCCTCACATGGTTGCCCCTGATGGAGTTTCATAACACAATTGGGAAAATGGCTGTGCTATTTCTGAATACACATTCAGGGAGACTGGCATTTGCAAAAGAATTGTGTTGCTGTTTTTTTCTAAGCCGCATGGAGCTTCTACTTTTTGCATTTTATATATAAAACGGAATTACCCCTAATGGTAGGTGGGGAAAAGAGAGAGACTGGAGAATTAGCAAATCACCTGATAGAAAGGAAAACCAATTTGTGAGACGCAACTGGCCAGACAATCAGAATCAAACACTCCTGTGTCATTCGCTTGCAAAAGACTGAAGAGCTTGACAAACATTTCGACATTCAGACAAGTTTAAAAACAGATGTAATACAACTAATGACATTCTCGTAAGCTTGAGCTTTACTTGTTATGTCATTTTACTAGATGTTAGCATGGATGCACACTCTCAGTTAATAATAATGTTAATTATAGAACTATAGAACAAGTGTGAGTCTGTACTGGCTCTCCACAAAGCCTCCGAAGCAAATTACATTCAAGCTGCCGAACACAAAATAAAAAGGGAAAACAACCAAGGAAATCAGGAATTACAAAATTATTTAAAAAGAAAGTATTTTAATGTATTACATTGTGTTTGTGTGTTTCCGTGCAAATATTTGTCTAAACTAGGAATTGTGTGGGAGACTGTATGACTATAGAGGCCAGGAATATAGCACATACTTTTAACGTGTAGGCTTTTAACTGTATGTGCCACTAATCAATTTAAGGTTATTACAAAATATTCTATGCGAGTAGATAACATGACAAAAATACAGTATGATAAAGTGATTAAATATATTTTTTTCTGTTGCTGTTGTTTTTATAAACTGAAGGTGGCAGTAATGCGCCGTCTTTGATGCGCATCATCGTCAAATACCAAAGAAGAAGAAGAAAAGGCGACTCTCTTCCATGGAAACAAGGGACGCTAGAATGATTGGCAACCACATTGTAGAGAGCAAAGGTGTAAAAGCTCACATAATTTTTAACAGCAATGTCTGAACTGTTTGTCCAGATGATATTAGCTTAAATGTTGTAAATGCATATACATATGAAAGTGCTCCGCCTCCAGCTAACATGAGGTTAGCCACTAGCTTGCAAGCGTAGTCCCAAACTGCTGCTGTAAATACAACATGTAAACATGTTGCATTAAATGATGGAGGGTATTAAGTAACACTGGGCCAGAGTTGGAGAGAAAGCCACTTTAACTATGTGGAAACGAGGCGGTCGAAGCTCGGCTCTGGACCGGGCTCAGGCGTTGCTCTCGGCAAAGAGGAGCAGCGGAGGAGACGTGCGGGACTCCACGGACAAAACACAGGTACACAGCGTCTTAATGAACTGTGGTGTCATTTCTAAACATGTTTCACATTCATATATATATAGTACAAATACAGATAAACTATCTTATTGCTTGAATGCAAGAGTATAATATAATGTAAACTGCTTGTATGGACTGTATACCACTGGATTAATAGTCATATGTAGCATTTAAACGTGGTCAGGGGTCTTGTAGTAGTAACTTGTTAATTTCTAATGATATCCAAACACATTATGTTTTGGAAGTAAGTTAACCAATTACAAAATAGTGGAGTAAAAGAACATTAGTTCCCTCTAAAGTTTAGTAGACGAATAGACCAATCAGCCACAACATTAAAACCAATGACAGGTGGCAATATTGTTGCAATGCAATGTTCAGCTGTGAAACCTGGTCCTAGTATTCATGTAGATGTTATTTATACATGTACCGCCCACCTAAACATTGCTGATCATTCACATCCACCACATAGCAACTACACTCCCTAATGGCAGCAGCCACCCCCAGCAGGACAGAGTCGCCTTCCACACCACAAAAGCTGCTTAACAGCGTGAAAGCGTGAAAAGGAGTTCAAGCTGTTGACTTAGCTTTCCTTACACACCATACCCCCAAATTGATCAAGTATCTATGCGATGCTCTGGAACAAGCCTGATCCACAGGGGGCCCTCCCCTCCACCCACCCCACCAACATCCTGGTGCCAGACAAACTATCCCGATGCACCCGAACTCTGCGGGAGGCAAAAGGGAGAACTAAACAAGATAAGGCAGGTGGTTTTAATGTTGCGGTTGATGAGTATATATCGAATAAGAATCCATTTTGTCTCAAGACACTTCACAGAGCCCTGACTGTGAAACCAAAGTACTAATATTATATACTTGCGTTGTTATTACTCTGCCTCTTCTTCCTAGGGCTCCGTGGGTGGGCCTGTCCAAAGCAGATCTGCTCCTGCAAACACACACACTTTATTCTCGGATCTGAGTGACATGTCCTCTGTCAGTTCAGCTTCTGAACGTGATGCTGATGCTGTCAAGCCTGTTAATTCTGGAAAGACCCATGTAAGAGAGGAGGATTCTAGCCAGGTAAAAAAAAAAAAAAAAAAAGACATTCACAAATTTTACTGCATCTCTTTGTGTGTGAGCACTTGAAGTGTGAATGTTAATACAGTGGGATATTTAGCATTGGCATAAGTTCAGTTTAACAATAGCCTTCGATTTGGTTAGGAACTTAAGCCTCAGGGCCCTCTGGGAAGAGGAAGCAGATTCCTGAAGAAGGCTCCACCACCAATTAAGAGCAGCCAGTCACCTGTCTCTAGGAGCCAAATACCACGTGACCCTGAACCACGGTAAGATTGTGTGGATAGAAAAGGAGGCACGGATGTATGAGCACATCAGTGGAAAGAAACGTTTCTTTAAATATATATTAGTGCCGCTTTTTCATGCATTTCATCATTTCTCTGGTCAGATATGTGACATCTTCCCAGCGTGGCTCTCAGAACGCAGCCTTAAGTAGACTGGCTGAAATTGAGAGTCGCATCCGCAGCCGCAAGCAGGCCCAGGCACAAGCCAGACACCAACTAACCCCGGACTTGAGAATTTCACCGCTACCACCGGCCACGCAGTCCATGGAGGCTCCTGTGCAACTCTCTACACAGTCTACACAGTCCGGCAGTGACCAGAGTCCGAAGGGAAACCGTTTCCTCAAGAACAAAGTGTCTGGAGCCGTTGAAAGCACTAACGCTGCTCCTGCTCCGCCACCAAAAAGTGCAGTTGCTGATGTCAGGTCTGGTCCGAGGACTGGCCAGTCTGTTGTCCCCTCAAAAGACACAAGGTCAGTGAGAGTAACGAGGGCTGTTAGTCTTGAGAGCGACGAAGAAGACATGAGAATACTGCTTGGAGACTCGATGGGCTCAACAGATCACAGCTTCTTGAGACCAGGGAGATCTGCTTTCATGAAAAAGCCGGAGAAGGTATGTTGCAACTTGGAACACTTGGCACTAAACCTCATAGAATAATCTGATGTGTGATTGCTTAGTTGTAGTTATTGTAGTTTGGGCTTAGAGCACTGACTGCAATGTTACTTGTTTTGTGCATTAACTATGACAGTTTTAATTAAATTAATATGCCGTAAGAATAGTAGAATCTCCTTTAGATTTAGATGAATAAAAACTATTTGGTTATTACAACAGAAATAGACTAACTTTGACAAGTTTGAAGCAAGTATTGAGTCATCTTTTTTTTTATTTTTACACTTTTAATTGACTTACTGAATATCTATGACAGACACTGGATAGCGTAAATCACTTCAAACCAAACTCAGACAGTGACTGTGAATCATGCCAGACATCACAACACTAAAGCCGTTACGATTTTTTTTTTTTTGTAGTTTGATACTTTAATGGTTAGAAAAGTGAAGCGTTTTCTATCTTTTGCAGTTCGATGGTTGGCAGACACTGTGTTCTCAGTTGCATGGCTGTACTTTCCACTCATACAGGTGCTCAGCGAAACCAGTCAGAGGATTCACTCCTCATCTCCTCCTCCTGCCGCCGTTGTCCGCGCGTCCTCGTCATGCAACAGCGAGCCGTCGCGCTCCCCCGCCTCTCCCTCTCGCCGCAGTTCTCCCTTTCGATTCACTGGCCAGGCCCGGGCACATTTCAGCCCTTCTGCACTCTCTCCGTCGCCCTCTCCTCCGCACGTCTCCCCCTCTCCTCTGGGGAGGCAAGGCTACTCCTCCGATAGGGCGAGGAGTCCCCAGCGTTCCCTCTCGTCCATGTCGGGCCGAGGTGAAGTGCTCTCGCTGGAGGAGCTCTTCCCTGCAGCGCCTGGCTCTGAGAGTCAGCACAGCGTGATGAGTTCAGTTTATTCTGAAGGTGAGAGGCTGTCAGCCGGAGGCACTGATGGATGGATGGATGGATGGATGGATGGATGGATGGATGGATGGATGGATAGATAGATAGATAGATAGATAGATAGATAGATAGATAGATAGATAGATAGATAGATAGATACATAGATACATAGATAGATCAGACTCTCAACATGACTGTCAAATGATTTATTGATTATTACTGTGCATTAACTGCTTTATTTTTCACTCCTTTTCTCATGCATCTAAGAAGAACAACAAGGTACATGAATCATCTTCTGTAGAGGAATAAACAGAGATTGCGCTTTAAAAGAAGCTCAACCTAGATGAAGTTCAGTTTTAATAACTGGAAGCGTAATACTAAATGTTAAAGACAGCTGCGTGGATTTATCACCGTTTCATATTCTGCCATGGTGATCCTGTGTTGCCACAGACTTCAAGATCAACGTGATGACGCTGGACGACCTTGTGCCTGCTACCCTTGGACTCACTGGGGAAACAGTAGGAGAAGAGGTGGGAGATGGCAGAAATGATTGAAAAAGTTCCACAAGCAAACAAATATGACATATAGACAGATATTGCCACAGTTTAAGATGATACGGCAAATCTGGCAGCAAAACGTTTTTTTGTTCATTCGCCGTTACCACTGTGTTGTATTAAAACACTGAAGACTGAAGACTGTTTGACCCACACAGTTTCTACAGCATTTGGTCAATGTTGAAATTAGACAGGGCCAGTGCCACATACACATTAAATAATAACAACCTGTACTTTTCTGTTTCAAAAAAAGAAGAGATATGAACGACATTTACCTAGATATCATTCCTTTACAGTATGATACGGGGATACAGGATTTGGACAGATTATGTCCAAATCCTGATGGGTAAAACCCGGACAATACATTCAGGGACTTAGTTGCAATATGGTAAATGAATGTTGATGGGAATTAGACATAATATTTCTGCGGGAGTGGAAAAAAAAATGAATGAAAATGCTCTTGTGAGGTTGATCTGTGTTGATTTGAAATGCTCCGTGGTAATCTGGTGGTCATACTCAGATTGTGCACACTGATGTAATGTGGCTGTTGGTGAGTGTGATCTCCCTCATTTTGTATGATGAGATAATTGCCGTGATAGCAGTGAATCCTACTGGAAAATTGATATAATTAAGACTTCTAGGCCATTAGCCATCTAAGACTAACCTGTTTGCTCTGTTCTCGCTGCAGAGGGAGAACAGATGTCAACAGCTGCCAAAGGAAGGGAAGCAGGAGGAGGAGGAGGAGGAGACGGTGCTGGACTATAAAAGTGACTTTGAGAGCGAGAGCAGAGTGGAGTCAGATTACAGTGCCAGCCATGTTTCAGAGCACCTGAAGGGCGACGGAGATGAAGAGGAGGTGGTATCGGAGGTCAGAGAGGAGGCTCCGTATTCAGACGTGTCTCATGAATGGACGAAGGAAGATTATTCAAGTGCTTTCGCCGGCACCTCAGATGAGAGTCAGACCTCAGGGTCATTCAGCAGGAACAGGAGCAGGGACTCCAGGTCCTCGGTGTCACGCAGCAGAGAGAAATCATCTCCACAGTCGAGGAGGCGCGTTTCAGCCAGAAAGTCTTTAAAAGAAGCAGCAGTGCAGACCCAGCCTGACCCACTGGCTTACTCACGGTCAACTGGTTAGTCTCTCACACGGGGCGTTTGTATTTGTTAGATGTGATAGAGGATAGTAATCACTGCCCTTAATGGTCGCACTTTGTTGCTGTCATCTCTTTAGGCGCGGCCACTCTGGGTCCTGCAGTGAGCATGACTTACATGAAGACCTCTCCTCTGGTCACTCATACAGTCAGCGCTGAAATGGTGGAAGGTAAGACCACAAAACAAATAACAAAGACTTAGGAAACTAGGAGGAAAGAATCTTCGTTTTTGCTACGTCCGACCTTTTGAGTTTAATAGACTGACACTGCAAAATCTTTTAAACCTGGATCCACGTGGTAATAACTGAGAACTATTAGGATTTGTACAATGTTGGTGAGAAATTTATAATGAGACCCTGTCTGAATCTAAATTGACTGTGGTGCTGTAGCGCCATCTATCAGTCTAAAGTTGTTTTTGCAGGATTACTTGCAGGTGATTCAAGTAATGCCTTCAAAAAGTCTATTATATAATAAGAATTATATATATATATATGTAAAGCCCAGAAATCTTGCTGGGCGACAAAAAAAAAAGATGTATTCAGAAGTAGTATAAAGAACGTGTCATTTACACACATTTATGCACATGTAGGAAATGATAAAAGTGTTGTTAAAAGCCCTTGGAACAATCTGCCAGATGAAAAGGTATTTTGTTAGAAATATATGCAATACATGCTGCACCAGACTAATTGGTAACAAATGTGCTAAGATATTTTTACTTTTATTGCTTAAGTTTACTTTGGTGAGACTTGTCTTACGACTACTTCACTAGTAAATATGTTCACAGTGGTCACACGGCATTTGCTATAAGGTTGTCTAGTGCTACAGTTGTGGTGTTGACTCACAGTAGCTTTCATTTCTTCTTGTTTTTAATGCCTCTCTCCTTCAGCCATCGGCACCTTCAGTCCAGCCATGTCTACTCTCACTGAAATGCTGAAACAGCAGCTCGCCATGACGAGGCGGTTCATCGACAGCAACCGGCATCTGCACTCCAGGCTGGTGCAGAGCCTGGAACCACCAGACTACAGATACACCACGCTGGAGGCCACCAAGGAGGTAAAGCATACCCGTAATAACCCCCATCTGTAGCCTTTACCACACTTTTTGTCCCAGTAAAGGGCCGTGTCATCGATATTTCATTTGTATTAATTTGTAAAAGTGACACTCACCATGTTTACGTGCGCATGATTAACATTTATTTAGTGTAACACCGATGTCTGTAGCCTGTTATCATGGTAGAACAGTGCTGGTAGGAACTTAAGGTGCAAATGTCGAACTACATCATATCAAATTATAGTGTGACTTTCTGAAACCGCTCATTTTGTCCTTTTCTTCGCAGCGCATCCGTAAGCACAGACCTGCCAAACTGACAATGGAGCAAGCCTTAGAGGAGGTGCTGCAGGAGATGAGACTGTACACGGGTGCAGACACGCCACTAATCCAAGGAGCACAAACTGTGTTAGAGAAGTAGCTTTGCACATTAAATAGCATTGTTTTTTCTACACAAGGTATAATTATTGTATATTGTTATTAAATACGCTGTAAATTATGAAGCAGTGTTTCTCTTGGCCTGAGGTTGATCAATTTTCACATTAAAACGTGTGAATCATGAAAAGTAAAGCCTCTGTGAATTAATCACTTTTAACAAATTCAATAATAGTATTAACGTACAGCATGCGCCCGTGATGAGTCGGTTTAGTAAAGACAGTAGCAAAGGAAGTAACAAAGTGTTTATTTAAAAAATAACACGTACAGCATGTATGCAGTCACACCAGATTTTCCAGTCTCCATCACTGTAAGCACAGCAACTTATGTTTCACTAATAAGTGCAGGATTTGACGAAATCTAAAGACAAACTGCAGTGACGTGATCCGGGAACATTTATTGGTGATGTGGCAGCGTGAAGTCGTGTCAATGGGGCTGTTGAAGGCACAGATTCTGGTCGTAATGCGAGTTATCAGTAGGGGTCGTTGAAAGGGTAGTGAGGATGTCCTGCGTCCCGGGGAACGCTCTTTCCTTCCACCTACAATGTCAAAAACAAGAGTCAGCACATTGTTGTTTGCTCTCGTCTATCGCTCTTCCACTGCGCCGTACACGCTGCTTTTTGTTGTCCAAGCAAACCGTTCCAGAAGGGTTCATCCACTGTGACTTCTGACCTACTACGGTCACGGACTAGACATGACAAACGGTGACAGAGTGCGTAAAGCCCACTTACTTCAATCATTGGTATGATGTAGCGCCAGCCTCTGTTCAATGCCGTGATGCTTTTCATTTCCTCTGCTTCCAGGGTAAAGTCAAACACCTGACAACAAACACATTTCATTTCATTTCATTACACAACGCTTCACAACCAGCACACTGTGCTGTCCTGTTGACAAACCCTTGAATTTTAGAGGACATCACTTCAAATAAATTCTCCAAAAAAAGGTTTAACAGTGTAAAGAGAAAAAGAAAAATCTCTTGAACCTGAATGTTCTCTTTGATGCGGGAGTCTGTCACACTCTTGGGGATCGTTACCACTCCTCGTTGCGTCTGCCACCTGGAATAAGCAGAAAGTTGTGAAAAGGTTTCAACAGGGAGAGGACACATTGCCTTATTACTTCTACTAATCGAACATCAACATCAAAGGAAATGTTAGGTCCGCTATGTTAATGTTACGTGAGTGACAATAATGTAAAGTTACATGTCTAATATATGCAGGGGATAAAATCACTCAATAAGAAGTAGAGCGCGGACGCACATTTAAAATGACATTTGTGAATTGATCCCTTTTTCAGTTATTGCTGGTGCCACAACTATCCAATAAAAGACTGTGCTTCTAAATTCTAGGCTGACAATAAAACTTAGCCAAATAGATCCATATGAGACATGATTTAAATGTTTGATGTGGTGATGATGAGAGTGACAGTTTAACACCTTAATAAATATATGTTTATATTACAGAAACATAGTCATTAGAGATTTCCACGTTAGCTAAAAATGCAGAGCACTCGCACAGGGAGGGGTTCACTGTGATAATTAACTCCGTAACACTACCTCAGGATGATCTGAGCAGGGGACTTTTTATATTTCTCGGCGAGGGAGGCGATCACTGGCTCCTGAAGGAGGACAGGCTCGTCCGGATGTTTCCACGCCCTGTCAGGAGACCCCAGAGGACTGTAGGCCGTCATCACCAGGCCACGCTCCCGACAGTGAGCCAACAGCTCTACCTGGGCCAGGTAGGGGTGGCTCTCCACCTGCGCATTTGAAACAAAAAGAAAACCAGGGTCACTTCAGACAATTTACGGCTATCTTCCCCATCATCATCATCATCATCATCATCATCATCATGGCCAGCAAACATCCTGTACCTGGAGGACGGTTGGTTTGATGCTGGCGACTGACAGGATGTCATCAATCTGCCTGCTGTTGAAGTTGGACAGGCCGATGGATCGCACAAGGCCCTTACCCACCAGCTTCTCCATGGCAGCCCATGTCAGCTTGTAGTCTATGTCATCATACAATATGGTGCCATCCTCTTTTCTGGGGAAAGGGACGTCTCCTTGTCTGGGTAATACAAAGAGGGAGTCTTGAAATATATCCTTTAAGTTTCAGTTTAAGGTCTGCGTTAAACACACTGTTGAAAATTAGAAGATGAATGTCTTCATAATTTCTGTCATTTATCAAGTTTCAGTCTCACGAGACAGCAAGTTAATTAGCTCATTATAGCCAATTGCTTATCAATGACATATGAATAGTCTCAAGAAAACAAAGCCAGTTTTCTCTGGATATTCGCTGGTCTCATTATCAGACCTTGGGTGAGGGAGGGTGAGCTCACTTGAAGGCGTGGGGCCAGTGGATGAGGTAGAGGTCAAGGTACTCCAGCTTCAGGTCCTTCAGAGTCTTCAAGAGGGCTGGCTCCACATCCTCCGGGTGATGCCGGGTGTTCCAAAGCTTGGATGTGATGAACACATCCTCTCGTCTCAGGGACTGGTGTATGGACATTGTGGATCAGATATCATTTGGACACGAGGTAAAAAAAAAAAAAAAAAAAAATGAATGGAACCAATGGACAGTGGAGCCTGACAGACATTCTTAACGTCCCCCTAATTACTAAGTTGCAGTATGCGTCACACTCAAGGCACTGACTGTGTTTCTGCATTAGTGAACTTGTGTGAAGCTATGTTACCTTGTCAGGCCCGAGCGTCTCCTGTAGAGCTTCTCCAATCTCGACCTCATTGTTATAGATCGCTGCGCAGTCGATGTGGCGATACCCAGCCTCCAGCGCCCAGACGACTGCTTGTTTTACCTATGAGGGGAAGGGGGAGGGGGTGGGACATTATGAAAGGTTTGACCTTTTTCCAGCTTGTAAAGCTGATGTGAAATGTTACTTTCAAAAATGAACAGATAAAGCAACACTGAAGCTGGGTTTGTGTCCTCCTGATTCATGCATGTCACGTATCATCTTTCCTTTTACCACTGATTTAGTCTCCACCAAACCATGAAGGAATTCTCTGCTTCTTAAACCGTGAAATGTGTTTCATGTTGGTCTAGGGGTATGATTCTCGCTTAGGGTGTGACAGGTCCCGGATTCAAATCCTGAACGAGCCCACTTATTGATTAAATTGTTTCATGGCTAAAAATAAAAATTCAACTCCCCACCAGTCCCTCTGAACCCGAGAAGCTACTCAAAAGTCCAGTCGCCTTTCTTAGACATATTTTAGATATACCATGACCTAGATGACCAAGAACCTTCACAGACATATATTTACGGCACTAAGATTCTTCACATGGGTGGAGAGTAAATCCCTTGTTTGTGTATATAAATGACAAATAAAGCTTATCTCATTTTGACAAATTTGTGTATTTGAATGTTTATTTTTTTAACATTTAACATGTTTTACTGAGAGATTATTTAAAACAGGCCTACAACAGACTGAAACGAGAGGATGAAGGTGAAGCCTCTACCTTTCCTGGCTCACTCTTCCATGTGCCCAGGCCGATGAGGGGCATCTTGCGCCCTGTGTTGAGAACTGCAAAGTCATTCATGCCTCTCAGAAGCACCTTAAAAGGACAAGCAGAGCAGGATTCAGTGAGTGAGGGGAGCGGCTTTGGCCTACCCAGGGGTTTTAAACTCAGTCATCGAGGATACAAAAAACATTTGCTTTATTAAAGTATTTAGACGGCAATGTTAACACAATTATCCAGAAAGCAAAGGACAACATATGAACAGCAAATGTGGTTAAGGGAGGGGCTCAATGTAAAAAACAAAACATCACTAGTCTGATTTAGTTCTACTAAAGTCTGTCAAGCTCAACTGCACTGACAATTGCTGGCAAATGAATTGAATGAATACCGGAAGGAAGATTGCGCAAAGCCCCAAAAACTACTGAGACATGCAGAAAAAGCTTCATCCTCTGTGATCCACTGCCATTAACATAAAAATGATCAGAAACAGGAGGTACGCTGAGAATACCCTGTGAATATCAGTGCAAGGCACACGCGAAATACTAACGAGGAGAAGTTTTACACATTCAGGAGCCTCAAGTGATGATAATCCCCACCTTTTTTTTCTGGCAAAAACAAGCCTGATTAAAGGAAAGGGGAGGGGTGGCTGACTTGCATTTCTTTAAAGAGTGACGCAATTATTACCTTCACTTACATAGATATATGACAGGATTGGTCAACAAGAGCAAAACGCACATTCATTCTTCACATGAAAACAAATAAATCTCAAAAAAAAATGTTCACAGGAATGAGTGAGAAAGTCATGCATGCCTCAGTCTCAACAAACAATATGCAAAAACTGTTTGTAGTTACACAGATCAGGCATAACATTATGAGCACCTTCCTAACATTGTGTGGGTTTCCCTTTTGCAAGAATGTTGTTAGTTGGGGCTTTTGGGTCTTATGGGTTGAGGAGAGGGGTCTCTGTGGATCAGGCTTGTTCCAGCGCATCCCACATATACTTGATCAGTTTGGGATCTAGAGAATTTGGAGGCCAGGTCAACACCTTGTGCTGTTTCTCATGTTTTTGAGTTCTTCCTAAACTGTTTTGTGTGTTCGTCTGTATCAGGCTGCATCCGGCTGGGGATGGCTGCTGACATCAAGGAGTGTCAGTGCTATGGGGTGGGGGTGCCTGGTCCGGTCTAGGTGGGTGGTACGTGTCTAATTAACATCGACATGAATGAATGCCAGGTCCGAAAGTTTCCCAGCAGAACATTGAACTGTAAACGTTACCCACTTCCCCTGACACTGGTCATAATGTTATGCCTTTCTGGTGTAAATCTTTCGTTCTTTTTTTCCCTTTGTGTTGCCTTCGCTAATGACTTCGTTTTATCGTATTTGCACATATTTCTCATCTCAGGTGGAGATGCTCGTCCTGCATCATGTGCGATCTCAGTTAAAACACACGCTGTTTTTCCAGATCCTTCTAAATCCAGCCCGTCAGCCGACTTCCTGGAAAGTCACGCGAGTCACCACACCTCGGTGACAGTGACCTCGCGCACCGCTGCGCTCATCGTTTATATATCGTTATTATTAATTTGTGCCGTTTCTGGAACAAGCGGTGATGCAATGTGCAGAAACGAGCCTACTAACGTGACATAACGCGTCGTAACCGTGTGCTCTGCGGACAGGTTCGTTCACTGTGTCATCTTTATTTATAAAAACAGCTGCCAATTAAAATCAAGTCACCGCTGCTGCTGCAGCTAGCTAGCTGTAGCTTCTTGCAAAAACAAGTCCCACTCGCCAGCGTCCATTACATTTAGGATTTAATATTCAACCAAGCATGTACAACCCAGTTGTCGACTCACCCTCTTGCCAGTATCAAAACATAAGCGACGTAATGTCTGCCTTAGGACTTGGCATTTGAATGACTGCATGGACAGTTCAGTCTCAGCTCTGCTATGAAATTACACAACAATGTGCACCGATTAGCCATTCAGCGAGGTCTCTCCGCCCAGTTTAACTCACCGACTTATCGATTCAAGATCGTAAATCCCGGGACTTCACACAGGAACCTCTTCTCGTTGTGCTGCGCGTATGAAAGAGCGTCGTTTTCTGCCAAATGTTCAAAAACACCACTTCATTTTGTTGATGTTTCCCTTTCCGGGATATGATTTCTCTGTTTCCGGTGAGCACATCTGGAGCCTGTATTTTTTTAAATTTTATTTTATGTATTTTTTTTAATGTTGAATATTAAGCTTCTGTTTTCAGCTTTTAAAAGACTGAAATTTCTAATAAATTAAAAGCCTGGAATATTTATCAAAAAATATTATTATTTAACTATCCTATTATGTCACTTTTGGGACGTTCAGTCCCTCAGTTGAAAAATGAGAAAAGTTCACATTTTAGTTTGAAAGATTTCATCTGGTAAACTTTAACTCAAATTAGTTGGTTGTTGTTGTGAATGTCATTACATGAAAAAGTTAGCACAAATACACTATACCACTCAGCCAGAAAGTGACACTGACTGGGCCTGAGAAGAGCTCAAATCCACTCAGACTTTATCAGTGCATCTCTTTGCTGTGCAGATTTTTAAGCATTTTTCAACTTATATGAACTCTCCTCGTGGTTTGGTATATTTTGGGAGACAATATTACAAAATTTATTACAATATTTTACGTACGTGAATGGTATATTTTACCTTCTGCTTTTCTGCAGAGACACCATGGGAAAAATCCCTATAGGAAAATATTTAATTTATTTACACAGTTTTGTTAATATTGCGATATCACAGAGCAGACAATGTGATAACACTCTCTCTTTTTTACATGTTTATTTCATAGATATTAATGGAAAGGAACAATGAAGCAAGAGGCGGGGAATGCCGTGCTGAAAGCTCCTGCAGGCCGGAATTAAATGTGTAACACTGCACTGACGACTACAGCCCCAGTTTATTCTGTGATAATATTTTGCTCTCAGTTGTGTCCACATTGCATAACATGACTAGCAATCACCTCTGGCATAGTTTATATTGTGTTACGTTTAAAGCAGACCATAGGAATGAACAAAATCATTTTGAATAGGCACTGATAGCACACTACTACTAATCACTGCAGAGGATGTCTGACTGCATGAACGCAAGAGACCTACATAGAGAAGCACAAATATACAGTAAGTCTTTCTTTTTTATACTAATAACTCAGTTTTGATGACTTGTATTTGTCTTCTGTTGTGTGAGGTAATATTTATCGAGAACTTACAACATTTTAAATATACAAGAGCGAACCACCCAACAGTGATAAGTGGACTTTCTGTGTCCAAGTATTGGACTGTTTTTGTAACCACATTGTTGTAATTCATATTAAAATACACACCTATTTTAGTTATCAGGACACAGAAAATCAGCTATTTGTTTGTAATCGATCACAATTTAAAGCTGTGCATCCTAAGGGTGAGAACAAATGAAATGATATCAAGGCGATGTATTTTTATTTGTACAGCATTACTGCTTTTCAAAGTACATTCCTGCAGCAGTGGTAGTCATCACCAGAATAAAACTTGGACACTGTGGTCTTAGAAGTGGGCTGGCTCTAATTGGTAAACACCCTGATGAACAATGTGAGTGAAGAAACCCGATATGTTATTTTGCAGTGCAACACTACTATTAAACATGCACACACTGCTGAATCTGAAAGACTGGAACAAAATGAAGAAGCTGCCGCAGTATTTGCACTGGAATATACCACAGATTACACTAAGAGAAATCGCATAGAAACAGTAGGGGGCAGCGCCCTGGATGCGTCTAGACTGCTAAAACCAAAGGAGGAAGGAATATGTTTAGCTGCACTCCTTACCGACAGGGGGCAGACTGCACAGAAACGCGCACCCCAAACCTGCAGGAGGAAAGCGAAGGAACGGAAGTAAGATTAATATCAACAATTTGAGATTACAACCAACTCAGGCAGAACTTCACTGCAGTCGCTAAATTGAATCAAATTGCTGTCGTTTTTCTATTTACATGCTTTAGCAGTGCGCGGCGCATTATGGGGGGAGTATTTTACTGCGTGTCGTGGAAGCGGTATCAGTTTGAGCTCAAACTTGGTGGCTAGTTTAGCTACTCAGAAGAGCTAAAAAAAAAATACTTTTTGTCAGCTGACTGGCGCGTACTTACATTGACAACACCAATAGAGTAATATGCTCAGATATTGTTCTGTGCTTAGTTTGAACGCGGCCGTGGGTGTAGTAAGAGTGTGCGCTAGCTGCTGTTGACACGTCCTGGTAGTTGATATGTGGCGCTGATAGAGACCCGGCTAGCAGTGCTCCTGCAGCTGCTCCCACCTGTCAACTTGCTGGATCCCCGTCTCTCCCAATGGCTCACTGCGGCTCCTCCGAGCCGAGCGCAAAGGACAGCATCCTGCCATCACAGAGCGGCGTGGACCAGAGCATGAAGCCGGTGCTGTTTGAGATCTTTGGCGAAATATGGACCGTCCAGTCGCGTCTCGGCCAGGGAGTCTCGGCGTCAGTGTACCGGGTCAGCTCCGGCAGAGCCACCGCCGCCGTCAAGGAGTTCCAGGCGGACACTCAGGGAGGAGATTACGGGTATCACAAGGAGAGGTCCGTGCTGGAGGACATCCAGGGACATAAAAACATCGGTAACAGTGTCTACACAGCACCCAAACAGTGTGTCAGTGTTTTTAGTATTTCCTGTCTCAGTTGTGAAATCTTAAGTAGTGCATCTATAAATAAGTACTGGCTGTTTTTTATTCTGCTTATGCAACTAATGAAATAGGAACAGATGTTCAGATCATGCCATACACCTATACTACCCATTCATACAGTGGAAAACGTGCATGTTAGCATGTGACACTGTCACATTTCTGATGATGCAAAATCCGTGAACCAGCCAGGAAGCGTTAATGCCGCTCAGTGCTGCTGCAAACATCTGTGTCACTCTTTAATGATTCTCTGTGTGGATGCAATAATCGAGACACAAATGCTAGTGTGTTAATGTTATATCTGTTCTCTTATGTCTCAGTGACACTGTATGGGGTGTTCACCAACCACAGCTGCATGGGTGTTGCCACCCGCTGTCTCCTGCTGGAGCTCTTGGATGTCAGCGTGTCTGAGCTGTTGGTGAGAGGCAGCAGTGGTACCCAGGGTGGCAGGCAAGTACAGCCATGCATTATGAATCTGTCTGCGTCGCATTTGCACCGTGTCTGTGAAGGTTCTCAGTCATCCAGGTCATGGTAATCCTAAAAGAGGGTCGTGCACCGTCTGCACTGATTAAGTTGAACTTATGATTTTCCTTAGTAATCGCACGTGTCTTCACCTTAACATTTTACATCAGAAGATTTCATAATCTAAAATAATGTATTTTAGGACAAGACAGATAAAAATAATAATAATAATATTAATAAAACTAATGGTTCTGTTACAGCGAAAGAGATCCATTTCCACCAGTAAATGATATCTGTGTTTATTTGCATTTAGTGGTAGCTGGAGATGTACTTTAACTACAGATACTTAAAACTGTACTTAAAACTTGTGATCACATTGCCCAGGTCGTATGCCAATGCAAGCGCTGAATGAGATCCATATTATTCCAGCATGATTTGGCAGTGATCAGGGAGGTTTGGATTTCTTAGTTGTCATGTTCTCCGTCAACTTAAAAAAAAAATACTCAGAGGTGTTGAGGTCAGGTGACTGTGAAGAAAAGCCAAATGACCCAGTGAAAGCCAGCATTTCTTTGTCTTCTTTGGTCTGCTTTGATACTGTGAAGGTTTGAGTTCAGTTTGGTCTCGTTATCCTGCTGCAGTATGAATCCGTCTCCCCAAAGAGAGCAAGCAGGGGGTGTAGCATATCTCTGAAGGGTAGAGTACTACTTTTCCATGTTTTGGGTGAAATTCAGTTAATGATCGTTTAAGGAGATCTGACCTGACCATTGTTTTGCTTAAATTTGGATTAATTACCTCGAACTATGGACAAATCTAAAATATTTAAGTTGCATTTTTCACGTGAGCTCCACATACTTTCCACTGACAAGTGAACAAAAAAAATATGAAAGACTTTTAATATGGTTTTAGATTTTTGTAAATCTTTACATGTGTCAGAATTGTGTAACTTCATTGTTTGATTTTTTTTTTTTTGAGCAGACCCCAGCAGGGCCACTCCATGTGGCTCGTCCAGCACTGTGCCAGAGACATTCTGGAGGCTCTCGCCTTCCTTCACAGGGAAGGCTATGTCCATGCAGACCTCAAACCACGTAACATCCTCTGGAGCGCAGACGACGAGTGCTTCAAGCTCATTGACTTCGGCCTCAGCTTCAAACAGGGAAACCAGGTTAGTGCGCCTGTGTGGGGGAATTTGAACATCTAGAAATCAGGAGCTGGGCTAACTGGCTTTCGTACGACTTCCTTTTCTTATAGGATGTCAAGTATATCCAGACAGATGGGTATCGAGCTCCAGAGGCTGAGCTTCAGAACAGCCTCGCCCGGGCCGGGCTGGAGGTGGAGGGAGACTCGGGCTGCACTGCTGCCGTGGACCTGTGGAGCCTGGGCATCATCCTGTTGGAGATGTTCTCAGGAATCAAACTCAAAGACACTGTCCGCACACAGGAGTGGAAGGTATAACAGAGCTAGTGATTAGTGGAATGAGAAGGTTTGACAGTTTTAAACGAGGAAACGTCTCTGTTTGCTTTGTTGCAATGAGAAGATAGGAGGTCACAGTCTGTTTCTCTGGTCCCTAGGATAACAGTGCTGCCATTGTAGATCATATCTTTTCCAGCAACAGTCTGGCGTGCCCTGCCATCCCTGTCTACCACCTCAGAGACCTTATCAAAAGGTAAACTTCTTCTAGTACACTGTACAATAACACAATCCCTTCCGTATCATCTACAGTTAATGATTATTTTACTTTTGTGTCTGCAGCATGCTTCTCAATGACTCAAAACAGAGATGCACAGCTGAAACTGCCCTGCTGAGCCCTTTCTTCAGTATTCCCTTTGGTAAGTTGCCAATATCCACATCCACCGAGATTAACACAACTCTCAGCATGCTGTATTTATTTAGTACCTATGTCTCTGTGTATGTGTGTATACCAGCACCTCACATTGAGGACTTGGTTCTGCTGCCCTCACCTGTTCTCCGTCTGCTCAACTTGATCGACGACAGTCATCTGCACAATGAAGAAGAGTATGAAGGTAACACATTTTTTTAAAACAGTTTGTTTTATTTGTTGTAGAGCTTTATGCTTTACAAAAAAATCTCGTGTTGTTCTCAGATATCCTGGAGGACATGAAAGAGGAGTGCCAGAAGTATGGCTCAGTGGTTTCTCTGCTCATCCCCAAGGAGAACCCAGGGAAAGGACAGGTAAGACAACACGTACATAACAACATATTTGCTTCAGCAAAAGCAAACCACCTTCTAATTTCTTCCGTGCCCACCAGGTGTTTGTGGAGTACGCCAACTCCAGCGACTCCAAAGAGGCTCAGAGGCTTCTGACGGGCCGCACCTTCGATGGGAAGTTTGTGGTGGCCACCTTCTACCCTCTGAGTGCCTATAAAAGGGGTTACCTGTACCAGACTGTACAGTAAAGTCCTAAAACTCAATTTACACTTCTGCATTGTTTGCAGACACCACTGCAAAGGGCACTACAAAGGAGAAAATCTTCTCCCTATGAAAATGCCTTCTGTTAACAAAGTTAAAAGCTCTGCATGTCAGCCACATGGTGTTCAACCCTAAGTCTGCGTTTCGTGCCGAGTGTAAACTGAGCTCTTTCACCTCCTCTTGCACTACTATTATCAGTGCACATCCATTAAGTTCTTCAAGGTGAACTGCACTTCTCGCGTAACGACTGAGGCCCACAGGTCGGTGGTCGTGGGACGGCGGTTCCTCTTTGAGCTTCCATTTCTTTCTTCGCTTTGCAAGATCAAAAACCTATATTAGATGACGGTGCACACTTTAACGGTCTGAGCTCTACATTGCATCTAAATAGTTGCGTCACTTTAGATAAATTATTAGTGAAACACTTTATATCATCTGTGGAATCAGGGATGTGATTAGAAATATGTAGCAGGTAAACACTAACGTCCTGTGTGCATCGACAGAAATGCCCTGCAAACCTACTCCCTGTGAACTGATCATTTCCTGTGGTGAACGCTAGTGTCTTATACTGTTGTTAAACTAATAATTATTTTCAGTTTATTATGATTATTGACTATTTATATCGGCGTTTAGCATTCAGAGGAAATTACATGGGGACCAGGGGAAGCTCAGAGCTTCTGAAGCTTCTGCTGACTCCTCTGTCCATTTTCCGGGAGAAATGCTTTTGACTGTCTCACCCACCAGATGGTAGCACTCTCCCACTCACTCACGTTCATTATCTGATCTAGACGGGGGGGGCTCCTAGCACCCTGTCCTGTAGCCTTGTGGTTTGTAGCTTTTTATTTACGACTCTGCGTGAAGAAAATAGAGAGAATACTTGCTTCACTGCGTGCTTCCCGTCACGATGACATGAAGTCAGCTTCATATTTTTACTGCAACTCTGAAATGGCACAAGAGCAAGTAATACTTTGTGAGGAGAGCTCGTGTATGAACTGGATTGCCCTTATCCACTTTCCACTTGGAAAATGAGTCTGTGAACAAAAACAGAGGTAGACACGTCTTCTAATGAACTAAAGTCAAAGGGCGCTGTCGGTTTACCTCATAGCTGTGACGTGATTTTGAATTGTAGCCTAGAGCCAAAGTGTCGAGCAGAATGGGAGATGCAACTGTTGCAACTCAACTGTTGCTCTGCCTCGAAAGTATTGTCGTAAAGCTACCAGGTGGAGTATGTTTGTAGCATTTTTTTATAATCACATGCATATTTGTTTGTGGAAAAACTACACGATATAGCTGTATACTGGTGGCGGTGTCTCCACCCTTTTCAGATTCGACACGTACGGGCTTTTTCCAGTACGGATGCAAGATTCTGCAATGACTGCTGCACTAACTAGGCAGACGACATGTAATGTTGGACAATCATTGCATAGAGTCAGTGCATGAATCAGCTGATTGATGGGTAAACTCCCGGCCCTGCACTATAGCACTATTTCCTCGTGGTACTACCTTAACCCTGAGCGTCTGTGTTTGATGCTCTTGTCGGCTTTAACAGCTGCTGCTAGTTTCATGACAAGGTATTGAGTTTAGAAATGTCACAAACTGACACGAAATCAAGTTTTTTGGATCCAACTTTTTATTTTATTTTATTTTTTTTAAGTTGGTTACATCGAGGCGGATTATTTTCGATACCACCAAGCCTGTGTTTTTGCAGGAGAATGTTAACCTGGTGTAGCAGAATTCATCGTGGGACTTGTTTCAGCCGATAGAGATAGAAAAAATAGGCCTGCAGGCAATCAGAGAGTCCTATAGATGAATCACAGAAACAAATATTGTGCATATGCTTCTCGACAAATGCCTTAATTGCTGTTCAGTGTTCGTCCTTTAAAGTTCTTTTATAACAAACATAATGGCAGAATTTGAACATTTTGCCTCTACGTCGGTAACCATATTTTAACAAACAAAATTTAAGAGTTAAAATGTGTTGGGTGGAGGAACTACAGGTTTGACTTCCGCGCAAATAGAAGGTACTTTTTTAATTGTAGAAACCGTAGTTCTGTTTACCACTTTCCACCCTGTCGCTCTGATACAAGAGATTTCTTTACAAATAGTGTACGACATCCACTAACAACCAAAACGCTGCTTCAACATCTTGCCCTACAGCTAATAATTCACATAGCCGAACGCCTTAGAAAATAGCTCTTTTCAAGCTGATTTAGTCTGTTCAGTAACAAATCTGGGCCCGTGTTCGTAAAGATTCAGAGCATCCTCTCAGAGAGCTCCTAACTCCAAGCAACAAGTCTTAGCATGAGAGTGATTCCAAAACATTCTCAGATCTTAGTGATGAGATGTGGTTTGTAGGTACGAGTCGTTATGTCACAAGGTGTGATTGGTTGATCATAAAAGCTTAATAAAATACACTTTTGGTGATGGTGGGCACAGAATGGGCCATCAAATCAATACTTGATCATCAAATCTAAACTCTATGAAGACTGTGCAATTGTAAATAATATTTTACATGAAAGGAAAAATCTCTGTTAAATAAATGGTAAGCTATACTATTATAAGTAAGCTGATATCCAAAAAAATGTGTGAAAACTCAGGCCCACTTGCACAGTATTCACAGGCTGATATTTCTATTTATTTGCTTACATTCATGTAACATGCTGGTAATTTTTACACTTCTTCCATTTGGTATTAACGAGAGTAAAATGGATCAGCTTTCATCAAACTGGCCAAATTCCTGCACGATCCAGTCTCTAGCGTTTAATTAATTCAGTGTTTGGAGAATATCTCTTCCACCTCTTCCTTCTGCCATTTTTTCCTCTGCTTAACAAAGTCCTAAGCCTCTTAAAAGTCTTCCTCCGTGTCCTTAAACGATCTCACCTAAGTAGCGCTCTTGAGAGCTGAGATTCTTTAGAAATGCCTTGAGGGGAAATTCTCAGAAAACAAAGAGTTTTCTTATAATTTGGTCCCTAGGAGCAACTCTTTTTGCTAAGAATCTTTAGGAATATGGCCCCCGGACTATCACATACCTTAAACAGACATCTATTTTAGTCTCTTTATGAAACTGCTCACTGCTCATTACGTTAAAGCCGGACTAATAAAATCTTATTAAACAGCTACAGGCGGTGGTAATGATGGCACTGCTAATGCTAACAGTAGTAGTATTAGTTGTTATAAACTGTTGCTAAAGTTAAACTGCTAGACTGCCAAAAAAACACTTTTTAGTATTTAGCAGTAATGCTAAACATTTAACTAAGATGCAAAGAAGCTGACAAGGTTGGACAAGTCATAGAGAGACAAGTCATCATGTCAGCAAACACAGTAATTGTTAGAAAGCCTTATTCGTTTTCTGGTGATCTACTGGTCACAGTCAAGTGAGTCCTTAGTGGTAACGCCTGATAGTGTTAAGATAATAAATGTTGTGAAATGGACGTTTCTTTCGTAAAAGTAAGAATGTTCCAATTGTTATGCTGCTGGTTTGCTCTCATTGTAAAGCACAAATAAAGCACTGTTCAAATGGGAGATGGGATTTCAGGGTGTGAGAGAAACCAGAGGCTGCATAATACAAAACTATTTGAAGCGGATGAATAGAAATCAACATGCTTCCAAATATAAAATAAATCATCTGTATTAAATAGATGATGAAGCACACTGGTCTAGATCAGTTACAGTTTTATTTTCGACCAAAGTGAAAGTATTTTTCTACAATATTGATTTTCCAACCACTCCTCTGCTCTAACCACTTGACTATAAATCTGTTTCTATATCTGTGGTATACAAGGACAATGATCACTATTGTCAGATACTTGTGACAGCAGTGTAGTGTTTACTAGATTATCCAGAAGTTTGTCAAGGACCCAATGCAGAACGCGATTGTCCGACAATGTTGGACTGTTCTGTTAAGGCATTTTAAGTTTGTCACTGGTTGTCCTTTGTGATTTGTGTAGCTCCATAGCTACCTCCTGCTTGACCCTCAGATAAACATTTAATGACAGCATCAGTGCTGCCATGAGATTACTGACCAAGAATAAAATCCCTACCAGTCCACTGGTACTGAATTTTGGTTTACAAATTCACAAAAGCTAAAATGTACAAGTGGACATTTTGAAGCAAATTTTCCTTGTGTGCGGTGTATGCAGGACAAATCAGTGTGTGTGTCTAAGTTGCGCTCTTTAGTGTAGGCCTAATGTGAGGGGCCGTGTTTGCATAGCAGCAGCGGCATGGATGGTGTCGCACGCTGTTTCCTCGTCCACTGAGGGAGGGATGTAAACTCCAACGCTCAGGAGCGGAGCGTGTCTCCATCCGCCGCTACCGGCCAAATCCGGTACTTGACATTCATAATACCAGCTGTAGGTTACTGGCTGTGTATGGAGGTGTGGTTCTTCCAAGTTGTTTACATTAGAAAGTGCAAGTGAGCTTTTTCATTTGCAGCCCATCAGACCTACAACGCGACTGCCTACACGTATGAATGAAAATATCAACTAATAGATGAAAGGTTTGAGAATGTTTGTAGCGTGTATGCTCAGACTTGGTTTTGTCTGACTCTGGCACTACAGTCATTAATAGTCTGAGAAATAAGTTTCTGCCACAGACCTGTGAGCGTCCATAGTGGAATAGCTTTGGTAGTGTTTAAATATTTGAGTCAAATATTTGTTGAGACTATCGCTGACCTGAATGTTAACACATCAGGTTGGTAGCTCCATCCTGACCTGGATGGTGGTATCTGCGCCACCAGCTTTTTCTTTTTCTTTTTTTTCTTTTTTAAATCTCATATTATCTCATTATATTTTTTATTTTATTTCATTTTATTTTATTTTCTATTGATCATTTGAGCTTTTTTTGTGTAAATATGTTGGTATAAAATATTTTTTTCTTCATTGATGTCGGTAGCATGAAGCATTGTTGCAAATGAATTGCTTACTAGGCAGCAAACATAAAAAAAAAAACACTTTGTACGAAGTAAACTATTCTGATTCATAGGCTTTGTTTTACACTGTTTACTCGTTGAACACTCCACGATTGTGATATTAATGAACTAGCCTATTTTAGTCTAAAACGACAACAACATAAATCACTGAACATGTATGTAATTTTGTCCTAAAGAAAAAAAAAAAAACATTAACATTAGCCACATGCATTTTTTTTTTATTTATATATGCAAAGTAGTCATGTGTTATTTAATTCCTCAATGAGAGCCAGCGTTCATTACCAGATATTTTCCTTTTACTGTTGCAAAACGCGTAGCGCGCGAGTCAAGAGTTTAAGTTATAATCTCAGCTTTTGCGTAGTTCTTTTAGCAAACCAATATCAGGGAGTGCGAGAGACGTCCCTTCTTTCTTTATTTCTCGTTGAGCAGCCCACTGTTTTTCCATTCTGTCTCCATGCAGCGCACACACAACAAGCAGCACTGGAACAGTTGTATCGACGGCAATGCATCAGAGGCAGGTGTCGCTTACGCGATATCGTAGTGTGCCCCGAATAACGTATGTGTTTACTGGCAACAACAGGTCACAAGTGGTGAAGGGAGACACAGCCGGAGGTGCGTTCTAATGCCAGGTGTGTGCAGAGACACTTGAAGCCATTCCACTTGTGATTGGATCACCAAAGGCAGAGGGCTGTTCAGGAAACACACAACCAGTCGCCCTGCAGCAAACTGACGCATTTCCACCACAGCAACAGTTCCACTCTCAGGTCCGGCCAAACCCGGCCTTCGCCAGCTACACAGAATTCCCTTTTCTGACTAAGATGTACGCAGCTGGCGTTAGAACATGTGAGTCCACTGCTGTGGTCGTTTGCAAATACTCAAAATATACCCTAGTGAGGTGGTCTTTGAACTCCTTTCTTGTCCATTACTGTTCTTAAAAGGAGTGTATGAACTTCCTCGAGTCCTCCGTCATTGTCTGTCTCCCATCTTTCCTGCTTCCCTCTGAGGCTCTTCCTTCTCCAGCATTTTTTAAGTTGTACTATATTGGCTTATTTGCCCCATGCCCCATTGATTTCACTTAAATTTCTGAGTTTGGTTGTTTGTTTTTGAGGCTGCATTACATGATTCCTCTGTGTTGAAATCTTTACATTTCAGACACTTGCTTCTCACTGCCATTTAGGTCTGCCAGTGCTCTGAGGTGCAGATGTACGTGTGTTGATCTTCCGTTTTTCTGTTAACGAACATATAAGCGTTTTCTAATTTCATGCCACCTGACCAGTGTCAGGTCTCATCATGTGTGTGCGTAGATGTGTGTGGAGGATCAGGCAGCAGTGAAGAGTTCTTGGTAGAAGCGTTCATAGTCCTCAGGCTCCATTTACCAGTGAGTATGGCTTGTCCGTACGTTGGATGTTATGATATGGATTTTGCTTCATCTCTTTCTGTGTATGTGTGTGTTGTTGCTCTTTAAAGTATGTGCACCCATTTGCTTGTTAAAGGCAACATTAAAATCATTTGAAGACAATGTTAGAGTCAATTAGGCACCGAAGAGCTGATTACTTTATGTGCTGTAGTCGGTCATCAAAACAGAAGCACATCCTGAAAGGACAATCTTGAAACTCTAGACAGCACAGCAGACGAAAACTGGAAGGTAATGGTGTCCGTAAAAGATCAAATATAAATAGCACTTCTCATTTGCTTCAGTCTGCTCACAGTCTGCAGCAGTTAGCTTAAGTTTTAAATCATTTTAAATTGCTAAGCTCTTTCTTGATAAAAGTAGTTGAACAAATGTCAATGAGAAAACCCACACTCCAACAGTGAATATATCTACAAACGCCTTTTGGTTCAGCTTCTGAGCTGTTATGCACAATGGGGAAGTGTTTAACTGGCATTAGAAAGAAGTATTATTTATGCAAAAGATGGATGTCTGTAATCCCCGGGAAGTGTCCGTTTTCTTTTCCAATTCACAATTGATACTCCAATCACTGGAGATGGTGTGGAAAACAAAAGCAGTCATCCTATGTAAGTTAAAATGCTCTATAGAAGTGAAGAGACTGTTGAGGTTGTCACAAACTGCACCAGCTGCCAGGTCCTAGAAAACCAAATCCTGATGGAAATTTCATCCAACAGAAACCAAATCATATGGAAGGAGTGAGAACTTGCACATTTAATCTTATTATTTTGAGTTGAGGATTGTAAAAAAAAAAATTTAAAAAATGCAATCATTTAAAATGTCAAACAACAATCCTTAAAGGCAATTGTTGCCTTTTCTGGTGGAAGTCTTCCTTTGCATTTCTTTGAACCAGTTTGGTTGAAACGTGGGCAAAAGTTGGATTAAAACACTAGATGTCGTTCCGGAGAACCGCGGGATACCCGACGAAGTGTCCCACAGTTCAAACTGAAGGCAAACAACTTATGCTTCTAGAAAGCACAATGTGAGAAGGGCACTGTGTGCATGCTACAATAAATGCCACATGTTAAGAATCTGTGAGTTGAACCCATGTTTTCCAACCTCCCAGTTGGGGGTGAATCATAGAAGTCATGCAGTTTGAGAATCTCATAAATAAAAATGATGCTCGACTTGATTTGGTGTTTGTCTGGTGTTTTGGGGCACGGTGTCTGTGCACAGGATTCACAGGGTGGGGCTGTTGTTAAATTAATGTATTAGTTGGGTCTTAAAACAAGACAGTCTAAAGCTGTCTAAGGTTACAAAATCTGAGATATTCTGCCCAAATTCCCGCAAACTTCAACATTTCAGTGTTAATTCACCACACTCCTGTCAATAAATAAGAGGTTTGTAAGGAACAAATGATATGAAGACAAATGTTGTCAGAGATTTTATTTTGAAGGCTTAAAATCATACTATACTTGGTGATCGTCTGATTTTAATAGTTAGCCTCACAGTCTGTGGTCTCTGCTTTGGTCGAAGAGTTGAAGGTGTTCCTTTGATTGGCTTTCATGGAGTTGAGCGAAGAGATGGTAAATCTTTGCTCAGGTGCTCCTGTAATGAAAGACGTTCCCCACAATCAACATGGAAATCACCAACACTGCGGCTGCCAGAGATGCTTCCACACCTATGACTGCTATTTAGCATAGTTATTAGCAGGTCCACGAGCAGCTGATTGGTCTGCTGCCTTCATCTGACCTGGAACATCATGGACTGAAGAGAGGGGCAGAGGCTGAGACGCCAACTGGTGAGATATGTCTGAGGAAAGACAGACAACCATTAGGATATTCATAACACAGATTGATGATCACCCAATAACAGTGCACGTCGATTCCAATAAATCAGATTTTATGTATTTTTACAGTCCGAATGTAGGATGTGGAGAAATGTGTCTAACAGACATGGGTGGCCATGATGTAATACACTGGTTCTATTTAACCATTTAGAGTCTGAAAAAACTCCATACTCAGTCTTGTTCCAAAGCCTGGACCTCGGTAGCTGCTATCAGAGTCCTTTAATTGAGAGCCCACCTTCCTCAACAGATGAACAAAACAGCCATTGACAGTCAATTCAATGTACAAGAACAGAGTGCGAAAACACACTTCCATCCACATATTCTTGGCCAAAGACGCATTTTTTTTTGGCATTTTCCATGTGGTCTTTTAAGTATTTTCAAGTCTAGTCATATTAGAGTCAAATTAGAGGATAGGTTTCAGTCACAATTGCTACTCTTAAACAAGTAGCCCCCTCTTTTTCAAGGGACCAAAGTTGATTGTGTGATTAACTCAAAAGACATTTCATGGACAAGTGTCGCAGGTAAACATTTGGAACTTCATTTTTTCTTTGGACTTGGGTTTTATAAATTAAGATCAATCCGTCCGTGTACCATCAGAGGACAGCCTGTTAGGGTCAGTGGTGACCATTTGGTGCATGTTCATTTGCTGTCTGATGTCAGACTGCTGATCCATCAGGACCATGGTTGCTGCTGCCATGGACATTGCCACTTGAGTTTGTAGTCGTTGGGCCCCGAGGTTAGGTGGACGTAGATGGCCACGTAACCTCGATGACTGCTTAGCCCATTTAGGTACACACCTGCTCAGAGCAGTGTTATGTATTTGCGACTTTAGATTATTCACAGAACTGTACAACAGGTTATTCAAACTTCACATTCTTCCACATGACAAAGCTGTTTGCATGAGGTGGGACTGAAATGTTATCTGTTAGCCCCTCGGAAATCAAAAGCAGGAAAACAAGTGTGTGTGTTCATTGGTACATCTGAAGTTGTGTTTTGTTGTTTAGAGTAACCTGAACTCAAATACATAAAAACATAAAGCTCTAGATATGAAAGTGCCGTGCAATTAAAGAAAAAAACATTTTATTTTTAAAGTACAGTCCACTTAACAAGAAAAAATGAACTTTGATATTGGCATAAATTAATGTGCAACTAAAAAACTTTCAAGTGTACATTGACCAGTTTTATTTAGAGTGAACCTAAAAGTCCATTTTTTTTGCTTGTAAGTTTATATAAGATATAATTGTAAAGTACAGTGAACTTAATTACAAACGAAAATGTAAAGTTTGAATAAATTGTAAATTTCAGTTTACAAATATTTCACAAATTTAAATAAGTTAACTTTTTAGAAAATCAGTTTCCACAAAGGTTTTGAGTGTTCTCAACTCAGTTTTCAGTGTAGCAACTTAGCTGGAGAAGTTAAAACCAATAAAGAATGTGAGGCTTCAGATTGAGAGTACAGACCCAGTGTTTGACTGACTACTTGAGATTTTACATCAGTCACTCTTGTTATGTATTGTCTAACATCCCTCCATTCTACCTCCAGTCTTTCTTACCCACATTACATTTAGGGGCCATGTGTACAACACAGTCCTGCCATCGTTGTCACACCATTGCACTTAATGCTTTGCTTCAATTTACCACTATTGCTTTAATAATACTTAGATTTTTGTTATTTTATTGGTCAAAAATAAGAGAATGAAATATTAAAAAAAGAGTGGCATTTACCTGGAAGAAGTAACATGCCAGTGACAGAAACAGATCTTGTTCTACTGGCATTGTAGACCTACCTGTTTCACCTGTTAGCTTGGCTGCTGCCTGCGAAGTTGATTGGCAGTTAGAGTAATCAGTAATTAGAATTAGAAAAGAATGATCAAATGATTGACATGTGAATGGACATCCTCCCTCCCTCCCTTCAAGAAAACCTGGAATTATGCAGTGTGTTAATGTGTATTTCTTTACAGGGGCTTAAATTTACCAATCTCAGGCCAAAGACCAGAACAATCCACCTTAGCACCATGTGACCAGGCGCAAACACACACTCTCTATGGATTTGTGCTGTGTAAGCAGGGACAAGAGCACAGGCAGCCCGCCTGCCCACCTGCAGCTCCCAACCGCCCTCCGGAGCGTTATTTAGTTATTTATTTAAATCGATTTGCCCTGCATTTGGGTCCTTTTCTCCCTCATCCTCATGGGAAATGTTGGCTCATTCATTTTCCACGACAGAAGTGATTCTTCATCCCATGTAATTTTCTTCTCTTCCAAGTACCGGTGCACTTCAACAACGGCATCAGTGCCAGTGATGCGATGTTGCTGTGAGGCTAGGATTTTAGTGTCAAACTTTGTCCATATCCCACCATTTACTACAGGTGGGGAAAGAGACGCTCCTGCCATTTGCTGGAGGTATAGAAGAGAAACTGTAATAAACGTATCGATCTCATCACGCTAGTATCGATGGGCCTACTAGCCTTGGTAGGTCTAATATTTACCTACCTAATTATAGAAACAGTATTGATGTTGGTGCATTTGATGTATTCCTATGTATTTGCACTCCAGCAAGGATAAGGATAACGATAACCAATGGTGTTTACTTTCTTTGAAGTCCAAAACTAAATTTTTCTTGAGTAGTGGAAACTCTTCTGTGACACTTCCGAGGCATTTCTGCCATACACATAGCTGCTGTGTGCTACTAAGTCTGTGTTGTTGTTTTTGTGCGTCAAGCAGCTGATATATGCTCTTCTCCGACCAAATATCGAGGAGGAGTGTGTCTCTTCTGTGCCCCACCGCTCATTCTTGGTATAAAATAGAAATGAATGAATGAATGAATGAAACAACGATGACTCCCCCAGTCATCTTCAAAAAATCCCTGCATTTAACAATAAGAACATGACAGTGTCACCAAAAAAAAGAAAAAAAAAAAAGAATGGAAAGTAAGACAAGAGTTGCCTCCGGGTTGAAAGCATTCCTTTGTATTAATTTGAAACTGTTTGTTTCTAATGTTAAAGTTCCCTAGAATATCCACTAGATGGTGTACTGGGGAAAAGCATAGGAAGATATTTGAAGAAGTGTGACCTGCAATTGTTTTTATCAATGAAAGGTTTCATGTTAGTATTTAGATTCAGGTTTTAATGAAACAAACCCTTAGTTTTGTAACTCCATCATGTGTCTCTATGAGGCTTTAACTGAGTTCTTGAAGCAAAGATGCTCCTCACAAACTCAAATAGGTCCTGGGCCACTCAGCAGTGTCATGAACATTACAGTCTGCCTTATATCCCTACTGCTTATGATTTGTACATGATTAATGATCCATGGATATCATGAGAAATGAAGAAGAAATTATATATAGGTAAATGCTGAGAGAGATTTTATTTCTTATGCTTAAAGTGAGATTATACTTGCTGAGAATTAAATTTATTACAGCAGTTTTATAGATAAGCAAGGCACTTAGATGAGAAAGACAGAATTTCACTTTTCCTTCGATTGGCCATTATGGAGTAGAGAGAAGAGCTTGAACATCTTTGGTTGAGTGCTCCTGTGATGAAAAAGAGACTCATTAGTGTCCATTCTCACATTTTAACAAATAACAAAACAACCCGAACTAAGTAGCAGTGATGTAGATTTGTGTGGGCTCTTTTTAATCACACTCACATCCATGAATCCAGGCTTGTCCTGCATTATCGCCACCTTGTCAATCTCCTGCTGTCTAAACCTCCTCATGAACCAGGCGTTCCCCATAATCAACATGGAAATCACCAGCATGGCAGCTGCCAGAGATGCTGCCACACCTATGACTGTCATGGAGTTATTAGAAGGTCCATGAACAGCTGATTGGTCTGCTGCCTTCATCTGACCGGGAACATCATGGACTGAAGAGAGGGGCAGAGGCTGAGACGCCAACAGGTGAGATATGTCTGAGGAAAGACCGACAACTATTAGGATATTCATGAGACACAATGATACTTGTGCCAAAACATTGTGATCAAACCCAGATAAAAAGAATGACTGTCTTAAAGCAACGACTTTTGCCAATTTATGGGATAAATTAGATGTGTGAACAGTCAGTTTTTATAGCAGCATCTTGCTGTCAGGTATGGTCGTAATATTTTGATTCATCAATATAAATATTTGTAGGTGTAATGTGCTTCTATACCTTCTAGACTTAAGAGGATGAAGGCGTCGTCTCCTTTGATGAATTTTCTGCTCTTCAGTCTGCTGTGGCTGATGAAGGTACGTGTTCCATAGCCTGGACCTCGGTAGTAATAGCTGCCATCAGAGTCCCGTACTTTATAGCCCACCTTCCTGGGATCATCCCAGATGTACCCTTTATTGTTGGTCATGTTAGGGTCAGTGGTTACCATTTCGTGCATGTTCATTTGCTGTCTGATGTCAGACTGCTGATCCATCAGGGTCATGGTTGCCTGCTGCCATGGACATGGCCACTTGAGTTTGTAGTCGTTGGGACCTGAGGTTAGGTGGAAGTAGATGGCCATGTGACCTGGATAAGTGCTTACTCCATTTGGGTACAGACTTACCTAGACACACAGAGCAGTGGGTAAGCTGGAGTACTGAAGTTGCTTTAGATAATTCACTAAACTGTCAAATCATTGTCAAATATAGCTTCCTCCACAACACTTTGTGGTATTCATGAGGTCAAATTGTGATGTTTAGGCTTTCCACAGTCAAAAACATGAGTGTATTTCATAGAAGTTCTAGGCGTCAACATGTGCTGCCAACTAGCTTAGGAACACAAAGCATCATTATAACCCCAGATGATTTACAGATGATATTAAAAATATTCACAACTAGAACATGTCAAAACTAGTCCTGGATTATGACCATACATTGGTTATTAGGTGGTGAGAACTTTTGTCTACAACATTAAGTGTTGAACTTTTCATGCAATGTACAGTATGAAACACAACAGAGTTCCCTGATGGTGTACTTCAATAAACTACTACGGATTTATCAATTAACATATTAAACACAAAACAGTATTTATAAATATCAAAAAAGTGACATTTACCTGGAAGGAGTAACCTGCTGGAGACAGAAAACGGGGGCTGTACAGATCTTGTTCTAATGACATTGTGGCAATCAGGCCAGTGATGTTGCTGATGTGCCAGACGTGCTGAGGGCACTTTGTGGATGACAGGTTAATGTCATCCACAGAGAAACCTCCCTTTGATGGACCCGTTCCCCTCACCCCATGGAAAACCACACGGGCCTTCTTTGTCACATTCAGGTTGACATTATGCAGCTCCCAACAACCCCTGGCACCTCCTTTGAAGGGAGTGGAAAGAAAAGATGTTAACTACCAATTTATTACTGTCTTTAAAGTTTTATGCCAACATTTTTAAAATTATTTTGTACTTTAATTAAACTATCAGGAACTTCTAAATGCTTTAAACTAAAGTATGTACAATCAATATGTACAAAATGTAATATTTCATTTGTTACCTGAAATGCTCTTGAAGAGCTTCAGTTTACCATTGGGGTCAGCCTCGTCATACTCTCGAACCGAGATGTTGAGCACATCATCTGGTGCTGCGGTGTTATAGAGGAAGAACTGCAGACACTGGGGACCAGGTTTGGGGTAAAGCCATCGACTCTCCAGTGTACCATGCTCTTTCGGCTTAATATACGCTGTTCTGAAGTGCATGAAGTTGCCTTTCCCTGGGGAAACAGACAAAAGATCAAAGACTTAAATACTACTAAATACTACAAACTAAATACTTATTATATTTATTATACATACTCAGATAAGAACCAAGTCTGTCGACCAGACCAGTGCACAGTATTAATGCTTTCACCCACATGACCAGTTTCAGGAGTATGAACCACGTTTTGGCCTTCTGGTGCGGTCATAATAGCAGCGAGGGAGGGTCAAGCTACAGCACATTTTCAACAGGATTTGAAGGGACAAGCTGACATCTCACAATTGTTTTGCAAGACACATCAAGTAACAAAAGTTTTGTTGTTTGATTATTACAATCAGTACCCCATCAGTGTTTATCTTAAACTGTCAAATTGTGTCAGTATGGTCCTTAAACCAGCCTGTACTTTTTCTTTAAGTATGATCTTGGGAGTCATCTCAGCATTCTTTCTTTTGCAGGTGAGGATGGTCACCTTTGCATTGTCCCATGTTGGTGAAGTCAGTCCAAGGCCCTCCACTCACTGAGCAACGCCGTTCCCACTTGGCGTTGCCAGGACCCTGAATCATCCCACAGATGTTCTCCTCCTCAAAGTCACAGCTGTCCACAAAGGTAGAAGACTTGGCTGTGGAGAGGAAACAGTCACAGTTTCATCAAGGTGGTTTGTAGACATCATTTAAATGCTCTTCATAATTATGTGTTATTATTCTAGGAGAGAGAGGGAGACAAAGTAAGATGTTTCACAAATGTGTATATTTGGTAACTTAGGTGCATATTAGTCTATACTAATAAGTATATTATTGTTCCAGAGCATCCCACAGATACTGGATCAATTTGGTATCTGTTGAATTTGGAGGAAACTACTATTGTTTGTTAGTTGAATTTTTTATTAATTAATTTGCTTTTAATTTAATGGTTTGAACAGAATTGCATTTAGAGTGTAAGAAAACATTCATGCACACAATGAAATTTGTGTTTTACATTTGTCTCTTGTTTTGGTACCTGTGATGTGTTTGCAAGACAAATCTCTGACCTGGGACAGTAAAATGACTCATGCCAACTTCATACAGATACACTACATACAACAGTTTGAAATATTGTGAGGTGCAAAAGTCCTGAGCAACACCTTCATGCTTAGCATATTCAATCATATTATAGAGTTTGCACAATGAAGGCAACCTGTGTCATTCATCATTAAAAACATGTGATTACTCACTGCAGTTGTAGAGGAGGTTTAGCTTGGTTAGGTCACTGGCGCTGAACCCCATTCTCTGACCAATTACGTCCATGAAGTTGGGGTTTTTGGTGACGATGGTGGGCTCGGAGCTGATGCTGAAGGCTGTCTTACTGTAGTGCATCACAGAACCATAGTCGTAGGGAACTCCCAGGGCACTGGACACTGTGTCATTATGTTTGATGAAGTTGCGCTTTTCATCTGAGAAAGACACATGCAAAATATCAAAAATAATTACTCCCTTTGTTGTTTTTACAAAATTGTGATCATGCTAATAGTCACTGTCCATTGTTAAAGGTGTATCAAGACATGGATAAAAACAATGCTGCCTTGTCAGTATTACCAGGTTTAATACGATTCCATATGATGTTGACATAGTCGTCACGGTCAGCTCTGGACTGCTCATGCCAGAATCCCAGAGCATGGAGGAACTCATGCTCTACGATTCCCAGTCTATCACAGTTTGTACCAATGGACAGCTGCTGCTTCCCCTTACGCTGGTTACCTACATAGGAGAGGCATCTGTGGAAAAGAAAAGGAAGACGCACAAAAATATTAGCTATCTGGGAACTAATCGCTCTAGTGAAGTTAGCTCATCAGTGACGATTCATGATTTCTCACATGTCCTTTGTTTTTGAATCAAGATAACTTGCTAAAGAATCAAAACAAGTCAGACTTATCTGAAAAAGCCGTTTGAGGTGTTATATGATTGTCATATTTTTAAATATTGTTTCCCTTTTTTTAACAGTACACATGTTTGATGAGTTCTGACTTTATGTAATCTTATTAGAATTCGAGAATCTTGTTGATGTGATTTTATTGGCTGTGAGTATCTTGTACAACCAGAGAGCTTGTAATAAACCTTCAGAGGGTTTGGACATTTTGAGTAAGACGTTGCACACACAGGTAATCAAAACTGGAAGTGAACACGACAGTGAAGCTCAACTCACCCATTGTCTTTATACACAGAGATGTAGTTCTTCTCTCCCTTCCATGGTGTGAAGTCAATGCAGGTCTTCAGTCTGAACTGGTCAAACGCCTTCAGGATCACTCCCTTCGCATTCATCTCTACATGTTCAAAAGCGTCACATAAAAAAAAAATATATATATATATAAAAACAAGAATGTAAATGAAAATGCATCCTCATTTAACACACATCCAGGATTAGAGCTGTAAACATAAGTTAAAGTCTTACCCAGGCTGTCGTTTAGGTAGTAGGGAATGGTTGTTGGCCAGCGATACTTGTCTCCTATGCGGGTGTTTCTGTCGAGTGTCTGATGGGAATTAGATATACAGTTGTGTTATAGAACTGCAATCAATATATATAACAATACTTGACACTGATGTTGACATTGCACTTGTTGAAGAACAACAATTTAGGTTCATCATTCTTTGACTCCATCCATCTCGGATAAAGACTACACATGCTTTGTTACAGTTGTTGCTGTTGTCCAGAAGGTCCCACCCTCATGTGACTTTAGGTAAGCAGGTAATTCAGTGATGCCTGGACTGTCTCTTACCCCCCTGGTGTTCAAGTCCTGTATGCCAGACCTGGAGCCTCCTGGCCTTTTGTTTCAATGGAGATGTAAACCCACCCCCCTTTCCTTTGATGTATCTGTATAAATGTGGTACGTTTCCAGTGTTCTAGGTCGGCTTACCTTCCCAGACCTACACTCTACCAATAAACACTCCTGTACAGCAAACTTTGAAATAAAGATTTTGAGTATTTTTCTTCAACACACTGCACTAGCATGTTGGAGCTTTAAGTAGTGGCAGAAAAAGAGAGGACAATGAGAAGAGTGAAATTGAAACAGCACCAGTCAGATGTTGATTACATATCTGTTACTATATCTGACTGGAATTTGAATCCATGTGAAACATATTTTTTTTTTTTTGTTTTGTTTTTTGTCTCATCACAAAATTACCTAGCTCACACAATTGTTCATTGCACAAGTAATATGCAGACTATAAAGAGGACCAGTAACAGTCACTGGTCAGGCACAACAGTAATAGAAACTTACCTGGTCCTCTACAATATCTCCCTCCAGTAGGTTCAGTCCTGCAGCTGCAAAGAACAGTTGATGAAAAAAAATTTAGAAACACAGAAGCTTTATAAATAAAATGAAACTGAAGTAAAGAATGAACGAACCTTCATTGATTTCAAAGATTTCCCAGTCGCGGCCTCCGTCAACATCGAATTCTGCAGGTGAGGAATCAGTTATAATGAAATTACATTTCCGTGAAGTGTAAGAACACAAACACTGTGTCAGACTCAGAGGAAAATAAGTAATTACTGGATCAGTTCAGAAGACACAAGTTTCTTTTTCTGCTATCCATATGCTATATTATGTGACTCACCTGTTTCACCTGTTAGACTGGCAGCTGGCAGCTGTGAAGTCAGTTAGAAAGCACAAAAATCAGTGAAAAGAAAGCTTGGCATCAGAGTGTTTTTCACAGAACATACAGTATAGTGTACATGTTACTGTATATCTAAATGCGGGCGGTTGTACTTACCAATCCCAGGCCAAAAATCAGAATGATCCACCTGAGCATCATTTCTCTGCAAACTCACTGCAGTTCTGCTGTGGCTCTAGGAAAGTTTATCTCTTTTATGGGTGAAATAGGTGCAGCGTTCACATGTCATATTTATGACTCAAGTTTGTGGTTAAGTTGTGGCTAACATACTGACTAGGCATGAAGGTGTTGCGTCTAACATCACAGCTATGTGTGTGTCAGTGGACGACAAATTATATTTGCATGTAACCACATTTTTATCATTTAGATCTGATCTGATTAATGTCATTTAAACTTGCACTGTGAGGTAGACAACAAATAACTAAATACTGTATATCTGAACCCTGATAGTGAAACTTGGCAGGATCCCATGACACCACAAAGGACAATAACAAAGAGATGCTGATACTAAAGAGGAACATCTATCAGACAGGTCCAGCATCTCCATCCAATAAAGGGCAACATCTCTGAGGAGATTGTTTGAGTTTGTGAGACATTCTGGCTGGAACATTTGTCCTCTAAATAAAACAGTATCTTATCTGTCTTATCTCTTAAAATATATCTAACAGCAGAGGAAAACATGTGACTCATTAGTTCTAACTGATCTTGATTTGCTCTCCAAATACAAAAGAAGGCATGATGTTTTTGTAAAAAAAAAAAAAAAAAAAAAAAAAAAAAAAAAAACCACCTGCTGCCCTCTACACTTCTTACTCATGCTGGATTTCAGCTAGGGATGGACAATTACAGAAAAAATAATAATCATGATTATTTCGATTGATATTGAAATCACGATTAATAAGCACGATTATTTATTGATTTAAAAAAAAGTATTTATTGAACCACCAAAACTCGACTTTAAATCTAACTTTTTATAGCTTAAACGTCACAGCCTCCATTACCTCTCATTGTTGCTGGGAGCTGATGGAATATGGAGTGGCATTGTAAAAGAGTGTCCTCAATGGAGGACTGTGTTGCGGTGGCTGAAGTTGATGTGCCTTTTTGGATCTTTTGCTCCTTCTGTACTTTGTCATAGACCACTTTATGGCAGAACTTTAAATGTTTGTTTTTGTTTTTCTTTGATTACAGTGTTTTTATTATCGTGAGAAGCTATTAATCGTCCAGCCCTAATTTCAGTCCTTACAAAATATAATGCATTTAGCAGCTTTCTAGACAGGAGATGGTAAAACAATGACTCTAGTCGTGATAAAAAGAGTGATGGAACAGACTGATTGCCACAGTTTATTTGTTGAAATTCTTTTTGGTGCCTTTTTGTGTTTTGTAATTTGATTTGTATTAATTTCTCTATCTCTATCTATTTCTGTTATACAACTGTCTTACCTGAATGCATCCATTTATGCAGCTGGAAGTCAGTTTGGTGATACAGTAATGTGCAAAGCATCACACTGCCTTTGCAGGTATCCCAGCTTGCACACATCTAAGAGTAACTCTGTTCTACATGTAGAGATTTTCACCCACACATCCTCATGGATCACTGAAATGCCAAAGTGCATTGGTTCACATGCATATACTGTAGATATTTTCCACTGTATCTAAACCTAATATATGAATCTTGCAAAAAAAAAAAAAACAAACAAACAAACAAAAAAAGCACCAGCAGTTCCTGTTTTTAGCTTCTTTCTGATTTGATCTTATTAGCCAAAAAGTCTTGTTTAACTTCCTGACAGGTATTTGTTATACTTCTCTTTTCTGCTGAACTTCTCTATTCTCAATAAGAACTGAATACATCTATTACACAAGTGTTGGCACAAAGATGCACATTTGATTTGCTTTTCTAAACTTTGGTCTGTGTAGCATCATTAACAACCATTAATATCTCTTGTGATAAACAACATGTATGAGCTGTGTGTCACATGGGCAAAGTAAGCTTTTATTGTGTTCTTTTTTTTTTTTTTTTTAGCTCCCAGTGTTTTTAATTTACAATACTTATGATTTAAGTTTGTAGTTTTTTATTTGTGTTTTTATTGCATGTATTGCACACTGGGAGTGTATTGTGCTTTTATTCTGAAGTGCTTTTATTCTCGGAGTGAGACTTTGCCCTCATGCATGAGTAACGATCCACGACACAGCGTGACCTGCTATACACCTGGTGTAAAAGTGCAGTGACTGCTGCAGTGACTGTGTCCGAGATCTAACTTGCGGTATTGTTAAAAGGCCGGTGCCGGAGGACCTCAGGGTTCGTGAGGGTTGATACGGTAAAAGTAAGTCAGAAAAACAAGAAGACCCAAGACCATTAAAACATTACTAAACCATTAAACTACTAAAAGAACCTTAAAATTGATCCTGAAGTGCACGGGGAGCCAATGCAGAGATTTTAAAACTGGTGTAATGTGCTCTCGCCCCCTGGTCTTTGTCAGCACACGAGCAGCTGAATTTTGTAAAAGTTGTAAATTGTGTTCTTTTTAGGAAGACCAGAGAGCAGAGCATTACAATAATCCAGACGACAAGAGATAAAAGCATGCATCAGCACCTCCATGCTAGCCTGAGCATTTAGTCAGTCTGTAGGCATCGTAAAAATGAACACTGACGATCAGGACAAAATGAAGCTTACAACCTAATCTCAATACAACTGAGCCCTTGTGCTGTTATTTTTCAAGACTTGTGCTATCATACACCTCCACATCTGACACTCCAGGAAAAGTCACAGTTGAGTGTGAGTCATTGTTAGTGCACTTCTCATACATGCTCAACTGCAGCTTATAAACAAAGAATACAAAGAACACCACCATCTTCAGACTCCAGTGGTAGTAGACAGTTGTTGCTTGCATGGGAGAAAACAAAACAAAACTGGCCTCAACTTGGAAGGACTGTGGATATGCTCTGAACATGGAGTTGTTCAGCTGTTGGGTAGTCACAGGAAGAGAGAAAGAGCATAAAGTTGCTCCATAAGGAGCAGGGCTTTTTAAACTGCACTCAGTGTTTTTTGATCAATGCTCAGCATACAGGAAGCTTAAAGGCAGGGTATGTAATTTATTTTTTGGTGTTATTATGTCCAAATTATCAACTATTGACTTCTGTGCTTCTACCTGGTTGTATTTACAGGCTATATAAAAATCACACCATAACAGTATTTTTCCACCAATCACAGGCTATTTTACAGAGTGTCGCTATTTTGGGTGTCCCTATTGGTTTTTATACGTAAGCCAATTTCATGTCCCATTGCTAGTGAATGCTCAATGGAGGACTTTTCTATGCTGATGCATTTTACACGTTACAGCGACTGGAGTGTCAGTGCTGAATTCAGCTGAGTTTGGATGAGAGGTAGAGTTGGATGTCGTCGGCATAGCAGTCAGTGCGTTTACGTGCATGTGAAAAAAAACGAATTATTGCCTTAATCAGACTATAACAGGACAACTTAAGTGCACGTTATTCCGATTAAAATCGGAGTTCTCATTATCCGATTGAGACACACAGATAATATGATTGGAATCGGAGTTTTCATCAGATAATGCGTGTGCGCATGCTCCACCATCGCTGCGCTGGCGTGTGACCCCGGAACAAACACATCCAAGAAGGACAAAAAAAAAAAAAAACAAGAATGTAAATGAAAATGCATCCTCATTTAACGCACATCCAGGATTAGAGCTGTAAACATAAGTTAAAGTCTTACCCAGGCTGTCCTCTAGGTAGTAGGGAATGGTTGTTGGCCAGTGATACTTGGCTCCTATGTCTCCCATCTCCCATTTTTATTATTTAGATTTGATCTAAATTAATGTCATTTAAACTTGCACTGTGAGGGAGCAAACAAATAACTAAATACTTTATATCTGAACCCTGAAAGTGAAACTTGGCAGGATGCCATGACACTACAAAGGACAATAACAAAAAGATGCTGATACTAAACAGGAACATCTATCACACAGGTCCAGCACCTCCATCCATTGAAGGGGATGGAGGTGGTTCACATGAATATACATGCATATACATGCAATGGTTCACATGCATATACTGTAGATATTTTCCACCGTATCTACACCTAATATATGAATCTTGCAAAAAACAAAAAACAAACAAACAACAAAAGCACCAGCAGTTCCTGTTTTTAGCTTCTTTCTGATTTGATCTTATTAGCCAAAAAGTCTTGTTTAACTTCCTGACAGGTATTTGTTATACTTCTCTTTTCTGCTGAACTTCTCTATTCTCAATAAGAACTGAATACATCTATTACACAAGTGTTGGTACAAAGATGCACATTTGATATGCTTTTCTAAACTTTGGTCTGTGTAGCATCATTAACAACCATTAATATCTCTTGTGATAAACAACATGTATGAGCTGTGTGTCACATGGGCAAAGTAAGCTTTTATTGTGTTCTTTTTTTTTTTTTTTTAGCTCACAGTGTTTTTAATTTACAATATTTATGATTTTAGTTTGTAGTTTTTTATTTGTGTTTTTATTGCATGTATTGCACACTGGGAGTGTATTGTGCTTTTATTCTGAAGTGCTTTTATTCTCGGAGTGAGACTTTGCCCTCATGCATGAGTAACGATCCACGACCCAACGTGACCTGCTATACAACTGGTGTAAAAGTGCAGTGACTGCTGTCTTGCTCCCCATTCAGCTCGAGGTCAGCGCCCTGAGGAGACGACAGCGGTCCGGCGCCAGGTGCCACACGACAGAGCACGGATTCAGCCTACCCTTTTCACAGCAACGGAGCCACGTCTGTGCTGAGCAGTCCCAGCCCTTAAACCGTAGGGGCAGCACTGTAAAGTTCACCCTGACCCGGGTAGAGAGGCCCCCACACCAAGGTGCAGAATGCCTGGCTACCCAGGCCAAAGGGACCCAAAGAACGTGGTTCTCTGGTAGGCTGTTCCACGGTCGGGGGCCATAATAACTGAATGCCGCCTCCCCGTGTATCCAAGATCTAACTTGTGGTATTGTTAAAAGGCCGTGTCGGAGGACCTCAGGGTTCGTGAGGGTTGATACGATAAAAGTAAGTCAGACAAACAAGAAGACCCAAGACCATTAAAACATTTAAAAACTACTAAAAGAACCTTAACATCGATCCATCGAAAGTGCATGGGGAGCCAATGCAGAGATTTTAAAACTGTTACTTTAGACAGTCACAGAGGGACGTGGGGGAGAGGGGGAGGTGGGTTTGGATGAGAGGTAGAGTTGGGTGTCGTCGGCATAGCAGTCAGTGCGTTTATATGCACGTGAAAAAAACGAATTATTGCCTTAAGAGAACTTAAGTGCATGTAAACACCTTACTCTGATTAAAATCGGAGTTCTCATTATCCGATTGAGACACCCAGATAATGCGATTGGAATTGGAGTTTTCACACTTATGTTTCAAAACGCATCAAAACATTATTTTGCTTCACTTTCAGTTTACTAAAGAGTTTAAGTGATTTGCAGTCTGCTTGTATTTAGGTTTTACACAGTAACCCAACCATTTTGTTGTTGTTTTGCTTTATTTTATTTAATTTACTGTCTATTTTATTGTTGCACCCCTCGAGCCAGGGATCATAACATAAATAGGGGCTCACCTGGGATATCAAACCCAAGCAGCTTGAGGCTTTAACCGAGTTCTTGAAGCAAAGATGCTCCTCACAAACTCAAGTAGCTCCTGGTCCAGTCAGCAGCGTCATGAACATTACAGTCTGCCTATATATCCCTACTGTTTATGATTTCTACATGATTAAGGACCCATGGATATCATGAAAAATGAAGAAGAAATTATATATCAGTAAATGCTGAGAGAGATTTTATTTCTTATGCTTAAAGTGAGATTATACTTGTTGAGAATCAGAATTAGTACAGCAGTTTTATAGATAAGCAAGGCACTTAGATGAGAAAGACAGAATTTAAATTTTCCTTTGATTGGCCATTATGGAGTAGAGAGAAGAGGTTGGACATCTTTGGTTGATTGCTCCTGTAATGGAAAAGAGACCCATTAGTGTCCATTCTCACATTTTACACATTTTACCACATAAGAAAACAACCTGAATTAAGTAGCAGTGATATAGATTCATGTGGGCGCTTTTCAGTCACACTCACATCCATGAATCCAGGCTTGTCCTGCATTATCGCCACCTTGTCAATCTCCCGCTGTCTAAACCTCCTCATGAACCAGGCGTTCCCCATAATCAACATGGATATCACCAACATGACAGCTGCCAGAGATGCTGCCACACCTATGACTGCTACGGAGTTATTAGCAGGTCCACGCGCAGCTGATTGGTCTGGTGCCTTCATCTGACCGTGAACATCATGGACTGAAGAGAGGGGCAGAGGCTGAGACTCCAACAGGTGAGATATGTCTGAGGAAAGACCGACAACTATTAGAATATATTCATGAGACAGATACTTGTGCCAAAACATTATAAGCAAACCCAAATAAAAAGAATGACTTCCTTAAAGCTAGGACTCATGCCAGTTTTTGGAAAAATAAGATGCATGAACAGTCAATTTTTATAGTCAGCATCCTGGTGTCAGGTATGGTCGTGACATTTTGATTCATCGATATAAATATTTGTAGGTGTAATGTGCCGCTCTCCAGTAACCATCAAGTGTTTGAAACACTCCATACCTTCTAGACTTAAGAGGATGAAGGCATCGTCTCCTTTGATGAATTTTCTGCTCTTCAGTCTGCTGTGGCTGATGAAGGTACGTGTTCCACCGCCTGGACCTCGGTAGTAATAGCTGCCATCAGAGTCCTGTACTTTATAGCCCGCCTTTCTGGGATCATCCCAGATGTACCCTTTTTCATAGGTCATGTTAGGGTCAGTGGTGACCATGTGGTGCATGTTCATTTGCTGTCTGATGTCAGACTGCTGATCCATCAGGGTCATGGTTGCCTGCTGCCATGGACATGGCCACTTGAGTTTGTTGTCGTTGGGACCTGAGGTTAGGTGGAGGTAGATGGCCATGTGATCTGGATGACTGCATCGCCCATTTGGATTCAGACTTACCTAGAAACACAGAGCAGTGCATAAGCTGGAGTACTGAAGTTGCTTTAGATAATTCACTAAACTGTCAAATCATTGTCAAATGTAGATTCCTCCACAACACTTTGTGGTATTCATGAGGTAGAACTGTGATATCCTTTTAAAGTTTTTCACAATTGAACACATAAGATATTTGATAGGAGTTCTAGACACGCGATAGACCCACAAGAAGAAACAGATCTTCTTCTCTGGAGAGAGATGGAGAAAAAGGAGGTTAATAAAGAGGCCAAGAGGGCTATTAAGATTATTAAGATTGCCAAGCTCAACTACAAGAACAAGGTGGAAGAAAAGTTTTCTCGTGGAAACCTCCGCTCAGCTTGGCAGGGCCTGAAGAGAATGGCAGCTGTTGACCTTCCCATCAGCAACAATCCTGTTAACATCCCCGGCAGCACACCAGCATCTCTCCCCAATGACCTCAATTCCTTCTTCTCCAGATTTGAGACCACCCACTCCAACCAGCTAGATGACATTAGATCCACCCTCATTCCTGACGTCCCCTGCATCTCTTTCCTCACCACGGATGTAGTGAGGGCCCTAAAGAGATCCAAGGCAAACAGTGCACCTGGAGCCGATAACATCAGTGGCCGGGTCCTCAGACACTGTGCTGACCAGTTAGGGAGTGTCTTCCAGAAATTGTTCCAGACCTCCGTCAACGCAGGAACTGTTCCCAAATGTTGGAATCACTCAACTATTATCCCCATTCCCAAGAGAAGCCCCCCCAGGGCCCTGAATGACCTCCGCCCAGTGGCCCTCTCCTCCCAGGTTAATGAAGGCTATGGAGAGGCTAGTCAAGCAACACATTCTCACCCTGACCAATTCACAACTCGACCTGCTACAATTTGCCTATGAAAGCCACAAAGGTGTCGACGATGCCAAAGCCTTCATCATCAACACCATCCATAGACACCTGGAGCTTCCCAACACCTCCGCCAGACTCCTGTTTGTTGACTTCTCCTTGGCCTTCAACACCCTGCATCCGCACATCCTGGCAGAAAGACTCCACCAGAACTTCAACTTGAGCAGCCAGCTCATCCTCTGGATCCTGGACTTTCTGACCAACCAAACCCAGGGTGTCCGGATTAACAATAACCTGTCTGATCTCCTCACCACCTCCACTGGCTCCCCACAAGGCTGTGTGCTTTCTCCGCTGCTCTTCATTCTGTACACCGGTGAGTGCAGATCAACGCACCCCAACTGTCACCTGGTGAAGTTTGCTGATGACACAGTTCTCCTGTCCCTGAGGTTCTCTTCCAAGATCCTGAGGAAATGCCACCAGAGGATGTACCTACTAAGGAAAATGAACTATTTTTCTGTCAGTAAGAACATCTTGCTGACATTCTACTACACATTCATTGAAAGTGTTTTAACTTTCTCCATATGCTGCTGGTATCACTCCATAACTGTACAGGAGAGGAACCACCTGCATAACATTGTGAAGGTGTGTTCTACAATTATTGGACTCCCTGCTTGCTACCTGAGCACTGTACAAGCAGCAGGCTAGTGGCCTTGCTTGTCGAATTCTCAAGGACTCAACTCATGCTCCGTCACGGCATTTGGGCTGCTGCCATCTGATCGCAGGTTCCGCTGTCCGGCCTGTAAGACCCAGAGGAGGAGAGCAACTTTGTTCTCAACGTTATTCTCCTCCTGAACTCTAAGAACACTACAACAGTTACAATAACTTAAGTCTTCCAGTGTTACACTCAAGTACAATATCACATGTCCTCTTGTGCAATACTACTATGTCACTTTAACTACAATGTCATTTTTAATTTAAATTTTTAACCAAACCTCACTTTATTTATTTATTTGTCATACTTTATTTGCTGTTTTACAGTTTTTTACATATGAGCCTTGATATTATTTTACACAATTCATCTCTCTCCAGTTACTGGCTGCAGGCCTGCCATTGTACCTAATATGCTGGTTTTTGCCCACTTTTGCAATTTTTTTATTCTTTTTGTTATTTTATTCTCCTGCTCTTATTTTATGTACCACTCTTCGCCCTCCTAATTGCCCTTCGGGGATAAATAAAGTTTTTTCTGAATTTTTTTTTTCTGATTCTGCTAGGCGTTAGCATGTGCTGCCAACTACCTTTGGAACACAAAGCATCATTATAACCCCAGATGATTTCTAGATGATATTAAAAACATTCACAACTAGCACATGTCAAAACTAGTCCTGGATTATGGCCATACAGTGGATATTAGGTGGTGAGAATTTTTGTCTGGAACATGCAGTGTTGAACTGTATGTACAGTATGAAACACCTCAGAGTTCCTTGATGGTGTACTTCAATATACTACTACGGATTTATTATATGGATTTATTATTTAACATATTAAATACAATACAATACATATAAATACTGAAAAAGTGACATTTACCTGGAAGGAGTAACCTGCTGGAGACAGAAAACGGGGCTGTACAGATCTTGTTCTACTGGCATTGTGGCCATCATCCCGGTGATGTTGCGGATGTGCCAGACGTGCTGAGGGCACTTTGTGGATGACAGGTTAATGTCATCCACAGAGAAACCTCCCTTTGATGGACCCGTTCCCCTCACCCCATGGAAAACCACACGGGCCTTCCTTGTCACATTCAGGTTGACATTATGCAGCTCCCAAGAACCCCTGGCACCTCCTTTGAAGGGAGTGGAACGAAAAGATGTTAACTACTAATCTATTACTGTCTTTAAAGTTTTATGACAACTTTTTTTTAAATTATTTTTTACTTTAATTAAACTATCAGGAACTTCTAAATGGCTTTAAACTAAAGTATGTACAATCAATATGTACAAAATGTAATATTTCATTTGTTACCTGAAATGCTCTTGAAGAGCTTCAGTTTACCATTGGCGTCATACTCTCGAACCCAGATGTTGAGCACATCATCTGGTGCTGCGGTGTTATAGAGGAAGAACTGCAGACACTGGAGACCAGGTTTGGGGTAAAGCCATCGACTCTCCATTGTAGCATGCTGTTTGGGCTTAACACATGCTGTTTTGAAATGCATGAAGTTGCCTTTTCCTAGGGAAACAGACAAAAGCTCAACCAAGAGAAACGTCCGTCCCTCCAGCTTGGAAGCCAGTCTGATGGCCACAATACAGTATTTATCATACCTGCTCAGATAAGAATCAAGTCTGCTGACAGACCAGTGCACAGGTATAAATGCTTTCACTCACATGGCTCCCTATGTCATAGGCTCCACATAGACCAGTTTGAGGTGTATAAACCACGCTTTAGCTTTGTAGTGTGTTCAGAATAGCAGTGAGGGAGTGTCAAGTTACAGCACATTTTCAACAGGATATGAAGGAACAACCTGACGTCTCACAGACACATCAAGCAACAAAGTTTTTTGTCATTCGTCTGATGCAGTGATGTAACAATCAATACCTCATCAGTAAACTACTTTAAGGTTGATCTTGAAACATCAAATTGTGTCAATATGGTCCTTAAACCAGTCTGTATTTTTTTTAAGTATGATCTTGGGAGTCATCTCAGATTTCTGTCTTTTGCCGGTACACAGCACCAAGACTCTGTAGCTACAAGGTCCGGTATTAGCACACATGTCCCGAAAACCGGACATCCCCCTTACTCTTTAAATCTAGGTTACTGCACCAAGAAATAATAAAATAAATTGTAGTATCATTTTTTATCTCCGGAAACTTTTTAAAAAAGTGTCGCACATGCATTCCCCGATCTGCGTAATTTCCCAAACTTGACGTAGGGCTAATTTACTCATGTGCTTCGATTAACGATCATGTAACAACACATTTGATTTGTTTGAAAATGAGCAAAAATCTCTGTATTTCAGAGATTGGTCTTCATGGGAGTAGACAAAAACTCTGTTTTTGAGCTGGAGTTTCTACAATGATACAGTCTGACAGTGCCAAAATCAGAATGATGGGCAGATACATCAACATCAGAGTGAAAAACCCAGGTCGACGCAACGTTCCTGTTCACATCAAAGCCGAGCTGATAAAATCACAGGTCAACTGCCGGGTCATTCGACGCAGATTATTCAATCGATGTGAAAGGGGCTTTAGATGGTCACCTATGCATTGTCCCATGTTGGTGAAGTCAGTCCAAGGCCCTCCAATCACTGAGGAACGCCGTTCCCACTTGGCGTGGCCAGGACCCCGAATCATCCCACAGATGTTCTCCTCCTCAAAGTCACAGCTGTCCACAAAGGTAGAAGACTTGGCTGTGGAGAGGAAACAGTCACTGTTTGATTAAGGTTGCTTGTTGACATATAAATGCTGTACATAAATATATATTTTTCTAACAGAGATTGGGACACAAATGTATTTGGTGATAATGAGTAACAAATCTAATAGTGTGTAGGTCTCCCCTGTGGCTCATCACAGAACAGACATGGGCCTTCTGAGGGTGTCCTGTGGTGTGACAACAGGATATTCTTAGTGGGGGCCTTCGGGTCCTATTGGTTGAGGGGAGGGGTCTCTGAGGAGAGGTTTGTTCCAGTGCATACCACAGATTCTTGATCAACTTGTGATCTAGTGAATTAGGAGGAATGCATTCATTCATTCATTCATTCATTCATTCATTCATATGAAAAATCTGAGGCTCCTACACCTGCCTGGTAGCTCATTAAGCAATTGTATGGAAGCAGTGTGTTGAAGGGTGGTTTGGTCACATGACCAGTGACATTTGAAGCAGTTCAAGTTCTTCGAGCCACCAGGTGATTTGCATGAATCAATTGAACCACTGGATGATTTAAGTGTGTAAGCGAATAAATCTGCAAAGGGTAATAGAGTGTAGTGCTGCTGTAGATCATAAACATTCAAAGAGAAGGCAGTAACGTGCAGGGCTCGTGGTACATCGTAAAAGTTTCTCGTTTATGGAGCAAGGGGTTGATTCCCAATAATGGCTGCTATTTATTTTTCATTTAATTATATCTATATGGTTTATTTATAATATAAACCATGTCGTGCAGTCAAACAGAATGTGTGTGGCAAATCAAGTCCACAAAATCATGAAGCAATAGAAGACGTCTCGAATGTACTACATTTATTGTCCACTAGATGTCCTAATAGAGAATGCTGTGTCATTGAAGCTTTCAGTAATTTAAACGTAAAACCTTTTTTGATCATGTGATTGGCCATCACTACTAATGACTAAAACGTGGCAAGAATTGAACATGGGGACAAAAATAACGCAACAGGGAACCAAGGGAAAGGCAGGGCTATACACACATGGGCAGGGGGATGATAGATAGATAGATTACTTTAGGAAACTTTGAGGAAATGCAGGTGAAACTAATGAGGGTGGAGCGCACAAAGAGAAACCAATAAGCAAGCTAAGCAAAACACGAGGAGTGACACTAAACAGGAAACCAAGAAAATTTACAAAATAAAACAGGAAACTCAAAACTTGGAACAGACAGAATCATGGCAGAATGAAATTTTACATTTGTCTCTTGTTTTGGTACCTGTAATGTGTTTGCAAGACAAATCTCTAACCTGGGATAGTAACACAACTCATGCCAACTTCATACAGATACACTACATACAATAGTTTGAATATGCTAGGCATGAGGGTGTTGCTAAAGACTTTTGCACCTCACAATATTTCATATGATCATCATATTCCATCACATTTGCACAATGAAGGCAACCTGTGTCATTCATAATTGAAAACATGTGATTACTCACTGCAGTTGTAGAGGAGGTTTAGCTTGGTTAGGTCACTGGCGCTGAACCCTATTTCCTGACCAATTATGTCCATGAAGTTGGGGTCTTTGGTGACGATGGTGGGCTCAGAGCTGATGCTGAAGGCTGTCTTACTGTCGTGCATCACAGAACCATAGTCGTAGGGAACTCCCAGGGCACTGGACACTGTGTCATTATATTTGATGAAGTTGTCCCGTTGACCTGAGAAAGACACATGCAGAATAAGTGAAAGAATTAAATCCTTTGTTTGATTTACAAAAATGTGATTATGCTGATAGTCACTGCCCATTGTAAAAGGTGTATCAAGACATGGACAAAAACAGTGCTGCCTTGTCAGCGTTACCAGGTTTAATACGATTCCATATGATGTTGACATAGTCGTCACGGTCAGCTCTGGACTGCTCATGCCAGAATCCCAGAGCATGGAGGAACTCATGCTCAACGATTCCCAGTCTATCACAGTTTGTACCAATGGACAGCTGCTGTTTCCCCTTACGTTGGTTGCCTACATAGGAGAAGCATCTGTGGAAAAGAAAAGCAAGACAAACAAAAATATCAACTATCTGGGAACTAATGGTTCCTATGAAGTTAGCTCAGCAGTTGACGATCCACATCACATTTATATTGAATGGTAAACGATATATGTGCTTGAAGCAGTGAAAAGACAGAGTCAGGAAAAACAAAACAATTTACTGAAAAATAGCGTAAAAAATAAAATCAGTAGCATGTTTGTGGCTTAAGTAGTAATTATAATCTGAATCTTTTGTTCTTCATGACACAAGTGAGGCCAATTGACGATCATGCTTGATCTTTTCTTATGTCGATACTTGGACATTTGTTGAATTTAGCATTATTATTATGGCTATGTGTATCTTGTACAACCAGAGAGCTTGTAATAAACCTTTAGAGGGTTGTGATGTTTTGAGTAAGGTGCTGGAAAAAGGAAGTGAACACGGCAGTGAAGCTCAACTCACCCTCTGCCTTTATACACAGAGATGTAGTTCTTCTCTCCCTTCCATGGTGTGAAGTCAATGCAGGTCTTCAGTCTGAACTGGTCAAACGCTTTCAGGATCACTCCCTTCGCATTCATTTCTAAATGTTAAAAAGTGTCACATAAAAAAAAAAACAAAAAAAAAACAAGAATTTAAATGAAAATGCATCCTCATTTGACACCCATCCCGGATTAGAGCTGTAAACATAAGTTTCATAAAGTCTTACCCAGGCTGTCCTCTAGGTAGTAGGGAATGGTTGTTGGCCAGCGATACTTGTCTCCTATGATGGTGTTTCTGTCGAGTGTCTGATGGGAATTAGATATACAGCTATTATAGAATTTTGTCGCTAGAAATGTCCGCATTTATTTTTCCTATGTACGGCAAGGCACCACTACGCTGGCAATGCCGTCAGATATTATTTTAATATTGTTTTTATTAATATTATTATAATTGTAGAAATGTCATTCCTTAGTCCATGACCACTGACCTCTGACCCCACCCACCCACCTACCCAGCTCCACCCACTGTCGGAAAGCATTGACTGTATACCGGTCGGAAAGTGGCTTTTCTGCCCTTTCTCCACTGAGTCCTCTCCAGGACAGGTAGAATGTGTCTATGTGCTGCTAGTGTTTTGTGATTTAATACCTTACTTTGCTTACATGAAGCACATGCTTTACATATTAAAGCAATGATTTCGAATGGTTTCAATCATTAAAGGCAAGAATACGAAAACGATCTAACTTGTGACGGAAAACTAGCCGTGTCTGGTAACTTTCGTCTAGCTAGCTTAAGCCACCTACGGGTAATCTGCGCTGTCTGCACGATATGCGGTAACATAATGTCTCATTAGGCTGCTTTAAACCTTCTGTATTGATTTAGAAAAAAACGTGATCTGTTTATTTGTTTTCAGACAAACCCAGCTAGAGCACTAAAGATTTGCCTCTGTTCTTCTTGTAGTTGCTGTCAAACCATCTCCTGACCTTTGACCCTGAATCACCTCACCAACCCAAAGGCACTTTTAAGAGACACATCTCTATCTTTCTATCCATCTGTCTGTCCGTCTGTGTGTGTGTGTGTTTTTCTTAATATTTTGTCTTTATTACTGTCTTGTAGTGTGTCTGTCAGTGTGTAATAATGCTGGGTGGGTGCATGGCAGACCTGGATGTCTGGCGGCAACATGGTGACACCTGAAAGTTATAGAGTGGGAGTACTGGCTTGCTAGAAATCATGGATCACACATGCTTCATATAAGAAAATACAATGTACATGAGTGCTAAGTAGATATATTTTGATTAGCGGGAAGTCGGGTGTTTTACAAATTTAAATAATTAGGTCGCTTGGTGGCTACTGTTGGGCTGTTGGCCTATTTACTGTTATATGATTTCACACCAGTTTTATGCCTGCATCACATCATTTGCAAGACTGGCACGCATATGGAAAATTCCATAATGACCCAAGATAGATTTCAGTGGCGTTGTGAGTTTTCTTCCAATAATAACCACCACGACATAGTATAGGACGACGGCGTGCTCGGAGCATTGATAATCATTCTGATTATGTGTGTTGGTTTAAATGAAAATAAAGTGAACTAAACGCATTCCTTTTGTCTTTACTGTCCAGGCTCTCATTTCATTGTGCCTCATATTTGTTTATAATAGCCTTATATCTATTTATAACAACACCTCATTTGCACTACTTTACCTAAAGTTGACAAATACCACCTATGATATTAACATAGTCAGTTATAATATTGTGTATATGGGGTAAAGATGCCAGACTCAGGACTTAGTTCATTGCACCTTTTAATTACTCATAGTAACTTATCTGTTAATAATAGTGTCATATTCTTGTCACTTTACTTAGAGCTGACAAATAGCACTTATGATATTGCATAGCTGTTTATAATGGTGTGCTGTAGAGAGATGTATACATTATTATAACTTTAATACATATACTTATAGCTACAGATGTAAAGGACTATAGTAGAAGTCAAAACTCATGATGTATCACTATACACATTTAGTAAAGCAAAGAAGTTATGATGCATCATAAAACTAACAAGTGACTAGGCAGATATTGACAAATTTATAATGCACTATTCAGTTTAAAATTATAATCATTCCTAACCAGTTGACATTACAATGCTTTATAGACACCTTATAAAATATTATGAGTGCATTCATAGGGCATTATAAATACAACCTTCATAGAAAGTGTTACCAATTTTGTTCTAAAAAAGTCTACAAATTAGGTTACTTTAATGCAACAATGCAAAAATTCAAGATACATATCTGTACAGTCCCCATTTGGCATTCATTTTAAGGACAATTTTAAAAGTAACATTTACTCTCCTGCTATTTCTTATTTTCATTACTTTTTGACAAAAATTCTAATAGGTTAACTGAACACTGTGGAAAAAATTTACCACCCTCTCGTAACCTTAGCGGACGAAGACGTCCATGTCCAAAAATGGCTAAAGAAACTTAAAAGTTTAAAATTTTTTTCTGATTTTTTTTTGGCAGGAAACCACTTCAGCACTTTACAAAACTACCAAAAATTCAATCATTTTGAGGAATATTAACCATTTAAATGCCAGTTTGATTACTTGAATTCACAGTTGTTTTTGAAAAAAGAAAAACATGAAAAGCTATTTTCCATAAAACTAATGTTGGGTGGCTTGGGCATTTTTTTCAGGTCAGTCTTGGGTATGACCAAGATTATGTAAAATATTAATTTGATTGCATTATAAGTTTTTGTGTAGCATCACATTTGAATGTGAAGCACTTTAGTGCAAATGCTCTTTACTTTTAAGGTGCTATATAAATAAAATAAATTTAAAAATGTATGTTACTAAATAAAATAAATCTGATTGGAATTTTAATCTTTGTGAAACATAATTTGTATTTTTTTATCTCACCTCAAAATGACCCATTTCACACTCAGAGTTCAATTCATTACACGAATAAGCCTTAATATGCAGACTCTAAAGTCAGTCACAACAGTTATAGAAACTTACCTGGTCCTCTACAATATCTCCCTCCAGTAGGTTCAGTCCTGCAGCTGCAAAGAACAGTAGATGAAAACATTTTAGAGACACAGAAGCTTTATAAAATAAAATGAAACTGAAATAAAGAATGAACAAACCTTCATTGATTTCAAAGATTTCCCAGTTGTGGCCTCCATCAACATCGATTTCTGCAGGTAAAGAATCAGTTATAATGAAACTGCATTATCATGAACTGTAAGAAGATAGAAATCGTGTCAGACTAAGAGGAAATTAAATAATTGAAATATATAAAAGACGACTTCTGGCACCATCAGTAGATCTAGAAACTTGATCCAGTAAGACTTTAACTTATTGATTCAAAGTAAGAAATATATCTTGTCACCCTTTAACAATAAGTAAAAACTATTACCTCAACAAAACCTTCATGTTATGTAACTCACCTGTTTCACCTGTGAGATTGGCAGCTGTCAGCTGTGAAGTCAGTTAGAAAGCACAATAATCAGTGAATAGAAAACTTGGCATTAGAGTGTTTTTCACAGGAGATATAGTGTAAATGTTGTGTTACTACATATCTAAATGCAGGGGGTTGTACTTACCAAGCCCAGGCCACAAATCAGAATGATCCACCTGAGCTTCATGTCTCTGCAAACTCACTGCAGTTCTGCTGTGGCTCTAGGACAGTTTATCTCTTTTATGGGTAAAACAGGGGCGTCATTCACACATGTTATATTTACGACTCATGTTTGTGGTTAAGTTGAGGCTAACATACAGACTAGGGATGAAGGTGTTGCATGTAACATCAGAGCTACGTGTGCATCAGTGGACGACAAATTATATTTGCATGTAACCACATTTTTATCATTTAGATCTGATCTAATTTAATGTTTAAACTTGCACTGTGAAGCAACAAACAAACAACTAAATACTGTATATCTGAACCCTGAAAGTGAAACTTTCATGGCAGGATGCCATGACACTACAAAGGACAATAACAAAGGGATGATGATACTAAAGAGGAACATCTATCAGACAGGTCCAGCACCTCCATCCATTGAAGGGCAACATCTCTGAGGAGATTGTTTGAGCTTTAGAGACCTTCTGGCTGGAACATTTGTCCTCTAAATAAAACATTATCTTATCTGTCTTATCTCAGCAACCGGCTCAGGATTGGGAACGCAGCCGTGGGCTGCCGGTGCGGCAATGGGCTCAGGAACGTGGTCAGCCAGAGAAAACGGCCCCTCAGGAACACGAACGTGGATGACGGGAGCCAACAGCTCCTCAGGAGCGTGAATGTGGACGACAGGAGCAAACAGCACTGGGGGCACTGAGGGCTCTGCGGCCGGCCGGGTCCGGAGCACCGGCACTGGGCGTGCTGCGGACAGCCGGGTCCAGGGCACAGGCACTGGGACTGTGGGGACAGGTGCAGGAGCAGTGATCTGCCTCAAAGTGGGGAAAGGGGTAGGAGAGGTGACTTTGAGTGACTTGCAGACCGGCCTGTCCGGAGCTGCCTGACTGCAGGTCTGCATCCCTGGTGGCCAAGAGGGCCATGCCTCCCAGTCAGGGCTAGGCGAGTGCCCTCAAAACGGGGCTGGAAATCTGGCGGTGAATGATATTGCCGAGGGGAAGGATGTAGATGATGGGGGGGGGGGGGGATCTTGGGGGACACCTTGCGCCGGGGGGGCAGTGGATGAAGAATGGTTGTTTATGTGTATGAAATGTTGTCGGTTGGAGAGGTATGATTTAATCCATGTGAGTACAGAGCCATGAAGTGAAGTGATTTTTTGAAACGAGAGAAGAGGACGGAGTGGTGGATGGTGTCAAAAGCAGCAGTGAAGTCCAGGAGGATGAGGACGTGTAGTGTTTTGAGGAGGGCTGCTATGTTTTTGGCAGAAACCAGATTGAAAGACTTCATATAGGTTGTTGCAGGTGTTGTGGGAGTGGGAGCGGAGCTGGGAGGCTACAGCGCGCTTAACGATTTTGTAGAGGAATAGAAGGTAAGAGATGGGTTGAAAGTTGGAGGTGAAATTGGGGCTGAGTTCAGGTTTTTTGAGAATAGGGGTGATGACGGCTACTTTAAGGCTGTCAGGGACTGAACCAGAGCAGAGGGAGGAGTTGATGATGTTATACTTCTCTTTTCCGCTGAACTTCTCTATTCTCGGTAAGAACTGAATACATCTATTACTGAAGTGTTTGCACAAACATGCACGTTTGATTTGCTCTTCTACACTTTGGTCTGTGTAGCAACATTAACAAAGATTAATGTGTCTTATACTATATGTTCAGGTTAACGGTTAACCTGGTTAACCGTTAACCAGTAAGAACTTCTGATCTAGAGACAATGTGTACAGTGTAACTTTGGTGTTTTAGAACAGACAGTGTTCCCTAATGACAGTGGATTCTCTCATCGAGATAATGCTTCTCTTGCCATAAAGCCAAAATAATTCAAAATAGTTCAATTGTCCAAGGAACACCACAATGAGTTCAAGGTGCAGCTAACATCTTGGTGCCAGACACCACAGGATATTTTCTGAGGTCTAGTGGAGTCCATGCCATGATGGGTCAGGGCTGTTTTGCCAGCAAAAAGAGACCTACACAACATTAGACAAGTAGTCGTTGGTCACATTACTTTTAAAAAATAATTAGTTAGTTGCTAGTTACTTCTCCCCAAAAAAACTGAGTTAGTAACGGAATTACTCCACTATAAAAGTAACTAGTCACCAGGGAAAGTAACTATTGCATTACTGTTCTTTTTTTTTTTTTTAAGTTTAAATATTTCTAAGAATTTGTTTTTTTCTCTTCGCAGGTATCACAAGTCAATTGCATAGAATAGTAATGCAAGATCTCTGCCCTTCAGAGATCAGTCTTTGGGAGAAGACCAAAACTACAACGTTTCTACAATGATATAGTCTGTAATGAAATAGACGTGTGAGCCTTGGGTACCTACAGGTACGTGATACGTGATACGGAAGAAGAACAAGGGCCGTGTTTATGATGCTACTCTGTGTTATGGCTTGGAGTTGTACGGACACACAGTAAAGTTATGTTTCAACCAACGAAGTCGGTTGTCAAGCCTCATAAATCTAACACAGTCTGTCAGGCTGTCGAGTCAGAATGTAACAGGCGGATATATCAGCATCAGAGCTCAATGTGAAAGGGGCTATAAGGCTTCTGTACTTCAAATATTTTCTTCATCACAAAAACGTACACTTCACACTTTAGTTTAATTTAATTTTCAGTAACCTCAACGGCGCTGTAAACATGGAAGTAGTAATTGGTTAGATCCATTACTGAAAAAAATAACACTGTTAGTAACGCCTTTTATTTTAACGCCATTACTCCCATCATTGGTGAGCGGTGTTAAAAGCATTTATCACTCATACATTATTCATGTATGCTGTGTTGGTACAGGACACATCAGCTAAACTGACCAGTATTTGTTTAGTGTTCTTCAGCACTTCAGCATATTTTATTTAAAATGAAATAATGCATACTGATTTAAAATGACTGTCGAAGATTATTTTTTAATTAAATTATGCAAAAATTCTATCACAGGGCTAACACACAGACAAACAACCATTCGCACTCACACCTCAATGTGCAAGTTTTGTATTTCCTCATTATTTCAAATAGTGCAGCATTGCTGCTGCGGGCAGCAGTATGCTGCTGCTGTTCTGTGCAAACATTACATGCATGTACACTTTGCCAATAATTCAGGAAGCTGCTCTAAGTCCTTCTATGAAGCACTTCTTGCAGTCGCTACAGCAGCTGAATTCTCCATATCTCCATTGTCACTGTGTACTGGATGTAAACAAGATTGAAGTACTGTTGGGGTTTAAAGGGGTTAATAAGGCCTTCAGCCTGTGTATAATCTTGGGAAGAATCAAGAAGAATGTTACTTACGCTATCTTACTATATTAGGAGTTGTCTTTCGCTTTGCTACAGCTTGCTCACAGATTAGGACACATCACACCCTGATATCTCACATGCTGGAAACCAGATAAAGCTAATTGGCTACATATAGAAACTCACTGACACATGAGAGGCAGTACTCCTCCCCATTGTCTTACGGGCGGGGTCTAGGTAGAATAAGGTCACTGTACATCCCTGAAGTGGGGCTTTTGGCTCTTTTTACCCCTAAGGTGAACTGACCGAAGCCTCAGCACTGAAATCAATATCTATTCTATGGCCCTCCTGCAAAACCGTCAGAGTACCAGACAGACAGATAGATACTTCTGCTAAGTTTTGATAAAAGAAAATATTTTGGTTTCAGGTTGAACATGGTGTGCCACGTGAGCTCAATGGAATTGCCTGCACTGATCAGCAGTGGCTGTAGAATGTGGGGACTCGGAAGAATCTTGGTCCAAAAAGACTAACAGACACATCCACTAATACACTGCTGATGTCCGAGGAAATGTCCCATCGGCATCTACCTCCAGTTCCTCAGAAAGCCTCAAGCACATTCGCCTGCCTGTGTCAAGTTCCTGCACAAATGTGTTAATGTTGCACAGGGGGAAGGGGCAGAACAGCATTCATCCTCACCACATGCTGTTCATGATGGCACCAACATTTGCCAAAGGTGTATGTTTTATGACGCATTTTTCGACACTGGGTGTGCAGTGCTCGAACAAGTAACTCTTGAGCAGAGTGCCTGGTACGTTGCACCCGTCAGGGTTGGGTAGAGCTGAGGTGAGGACCCAGATGCAGGACTAAAGATGAGTCCGGGTTTCAGACAAAAGGTATTTAATGATTAACAAAATGCGCTGCACATGGCAGGAAAATACAAAATACAAAAATCAAAAGAATCAAGGACATCGCAAAACTACCAGTCAAAATCGTGGCTTGAAGGCAAGGACATAGAAACATGGAACAAGACGTAGCGTGGAGGCATTAAACGATGCGACAAGGAACAAAGGGAAGGCAGGGCTAATTAATGCACAAGAGGGCTCAGGGCTGACAAGACACAGGTGAGACACGTGAGGATAATAAACACAGGTAAGACCAATAAGCAATCAAGGGAAAAGGAGGCACAAGACAGGAAATCCACAACTTAACAAAATAAAACAGGAAACACAACATGACACAGACAGACATGACAAAACCACAAGGAGACACAACAGGCAGGAAACTAGGAAACTTGACAAAATAAAATGTAACCAGCATGAAAAATCAGGTCACTAATACTATAATTGTCATTTAGACAGTTAGAGTAAACCTCCAGTAGGGGCAGTGTTTCCCCCCACTAGTATTTGTTTCCCCGTGAACCTGGTCAAGTATTGCACGAAGTCTAGACCTGCGAGTAGACGCCATGTTTTTCTCTTAGCCACGAGGCAGGCAGCAGCAGAACAGACCATATGAGAAAGTCGGTAGAAGAAAAACTAAATTTAACATGAAAGAGAGTGTCGCAGACAGCCGCGGATTAAGGCAGAGAAGTCCATTGCAGACCCGGTAGTCACAGACGAATCCAGGTTTCATCCTGATAAGCTGTGAGCCGAAGAGAAAGGAAAAAAAATACTTTGTGAGCGTAAATGCTTGAGACTCCGGTGAGTTAGCACACAGTAGCCTATCATTCCATAGCTGCCGGAAGGAAAAAATGCATTTATTGTGTTAAGTTGGTTTAAGTTGGTCTGTCGTGCTTACAATATGCCATAAAATGCTTTCCAATGTTTTTCTGTGACTTTTGTGCACTTTATACTGTAGCAGCTTGAGGCTTTAACCGAGTTCTTGAAGCAAAGATGCTCCTCACAAACTCAAATAGCACCTGGGCCAGTCAGCAGTGACATGAACATTAGTCTGCCTATATATCCCTACTGCTTATGATTTCTACATGATTAAGGACCTTTGGATATCATGAGAAATGAAGAAGAAATTACATATCAGTAAATGCTGAGAGAGATTTTATTTCTTATGCTTACAGTGAGATTATACTTGAGAATCAGAATTAGTACAGCAGTTTTATAGATAAGCAAGGCACTTAGATGAGAAAGACAGAATTTCACTTTTCCTTTCATTGGCCATTATGGAGTAGAGAGAAGAGATTGGACATCTTTGGTTGATTTCTCCTGTGATGAAAAAGAGAGCCATTAGTGTCCATTCTCATATTTTACCACATAAGAAAACAACCTGAACTAAGTAGCAGTGATATAGATTCATGTGGGCTCTTTTCAGTCACACTCACATCCATGAATCCAGGCTTGTCCTGCATTATCGCCACCTTGTCAATCTCCTGCTGTCTAAACCTCCTCATGAACCAGGCGTTCCCCATAATCAACATGGATATCACCAACATGGCGGCTGCCAGAGATGCTGCCACACCTATGACTGCTAAGGAGTTATTAGCAAGTCCATGAACAGCTGATTGGTCTGCTGACTTCATCTGACTGGGAACATCATGGACTGAAGAGAGGGGCAGAGGCTGAGACGCCAACAGGTGAGATATGTCTGAGGAAAGACAGACAACTGTTTATATCAACTGAATATATTCATGAGACAGATACTTGTGCCAAAACGTTATGAGCAAACCCAAATACAAAGAATGACTTCCTTAAAGCTACAACTCATGCCAGTTTTTGGAAAAATAAGATGCATGAACAGTCAATTTTTATAGTCAACATCTTGGTGTCAGGTATGGTTGGGACATTTTGATTCATCAATATAAATATTTGTAGGTGTAATGTGCCGCTCTCCAGTAACCATCTAGTGTTTGAAACACTCCATACCTTCTAGACTTAAGAGGATGAAGGCGTCGTCTCCTTTGATGAATTTTTTGCTCTTCAGTCTGCTGTGGCTGATGAAGGTACGTGTTCCACAGCCTGGACCTCGGTAGTAATAGCTGCCATCAGAGTCCTGTACTTTATAGCCCACCTTTCTGGGATCATCCCAGATGTACTCTTCTTCGTAGGTCTTGTTAGGGTCAGTGGTGATCATTAGGTGCATGTTCATTTGCTGTCTGATGTCAGACTGCTGATCCATCAGGACCATGGTTGCCTGCTGCCATGGACATGGCCACTTGAGTTTGTCGTCGTTGGGCCCCGAGGTTAGGTGGAAGTAGATGGCCATGTGACCTGGATAAGTACTTACTCCATTTGGGTACAGACTTACCTAGAAAAACAGAGCAGTGGGTAAGCTGGAGTACTGATGTTGCTTTAGATAGATCTAATATAGATAGATCAAATATAGACTCCTCCACAACACTTTGTGGAATTCATAAGGTCAAATTGTGATGTCTTTTTTAGGTTTTCCACAGTCAAACACATGAGGGTATTTGATAGGACTTCTAGGCGTTGAGCTATGTATCATTATAACCCCAGATGTTTTACAGATGATATTAAAAATATTCACAACTAGAACATGTCAAAACTAGACCTGGAGAATGTTATGACCATACATTGGTTATTAGGTGGTGAGAATTTTTGTCTAGAACACAAAGTGTTGAGCTTTTCATACAATGTAGAGAATAAAACACCACAGAGTTCCTTGATGGTGTACTTCAATATACTACTACGGATTTATTATATGGATTTATTATTTAACATATTAAATACAATACAATACATATAAATACTGAAAAAGTGACATTTACTTGGAAGGAGTAACCTGCTGGAGACAGAAAACGGGGGCTGTACAGATCTTGTTCTACTGGCATTGTGGCCATCATCCCGGTGATGTTGCGGATGTGCCAGACGTGCTGAGGGCACTTTGTGGATGACAGGTTAATGTCATCCACAGAGAAACCTCCCTTTGATGGACCTGTTCCCCTCACCCCATGGAAAACCACACGGGCCTTCCTTGTCACATTCAGGTTGACATTATGCAGCTCCCAAGAACCCCTGGCACCTCCTTTGAAGAGAGTGGAAAGAAAAGATGTTAACTACTAATCTATTACTGTCTTTAAAGTTTTATGCCAACTTTTTTTTTATTATTATTTTGTACTTTAATTAAACTATCAGGAACTTCTAAATGGCTTTAAACTAAAGTATGTACAATCAATATGTACAAAATGTAATATTTCATTTGTTACCTGAAATGCTCTTGAAGAGCTTCAGTTTACCATTGGCGTCATACTCTCGAACCCAGATGTTGAGCACATCATCTGGTGCTGCGGTGTTATAGAGGAAGAACTGCAGACACTGGGGACCAGGTTTGGGGTAAAGCCATCGACTCTCCATTGTAGCTTGCTGTTTGGGCTTAACATACGCTGTTTTGAAATGCATGAAGTTGCCTTTTCCTGGGGAAACAGACAAAAGCTCAACCAAGAGAAACGTCCGTCCCTCCAGCTTGGAAGCCAGTCTGATGGCCACAATACTTATTGTATTTATTATACCTACTCAGATAAGAACCAAGTCTGTCGACAGACCAGTGCACAGGTATAAATGCTTTCACTCACATGGCCCCCTACCTCATACTTTGAGGTTTACCTTGAAATATCAAATTGTGTCAATACCGTCCTTAAACCAGTCTGTATTTTTTTTTTTAATATGACCTTGGGAGTCGTTTCTGATTTTTTTCTTTTGCCGGTACACAGCACCAAGACAGGTTCTGTAGCTACAAGGTCTGGTATTAGTACACATGGCCCGAAGACCGGACATCCCCCTTACTCTTTAAATCTAAGTTACTGCTTTTTGAGCTGCACCCAAAAAAAAATTGTATAATTTTTTCATCTCTGGAAACTTTTTAAAAAAGTGCCCTACATGCACCGATCTGTGTAATTTCCCAAACTTGACGTAGGGCTAATTCACTTATGTGCTTCCATTAACTATCATGTAACAACACATTTGTTTTGTTTGATTGAAAATGAACAAAAATCTCTGTATTTCAGAGATTGGTCTTTATGGGAGTAGACAAAAACTTTGTTTTTGAGCTGGAGTTCCTACAATGATCAGAATGATGGGCAGATACATCAACATCAGAGCGAAAAACGTGGGTTGACGCAACGTTCCTGTTCACATCAAAGCCGAGCTGATAAAATCACAGGTCAACTGCCGGGTCATTCGACGCAGATTATTCAATCGATGTGAAAGGTGCTTTAGATGGTCACCTATGCATTGTCCCATGTTGGTGAAGTCAGTCCAAGGCCCTCCAATCACTGAGGAACGCCGTTCCCACTTGGCGTTGCCACGACCCCGAATCATCCCACAGATGTTCTCCTCCTCAAAGTCACAGCTGTCCACAAAGGTAGAAGACTTGGCTGTGGAGAGGAAACAGTCACTGTTTGATTAAGGTTGGTTGTTAACATAAATGCTGTACATAAATATATATTTTTCTAACAGAGATTGGGACACAAATGTATTTGGTGATAATGAGTAACAAGTCTAATAGTGTGTAGGTCTCCCCTGTGGCTCATCACAGAACAGACATGGGCCTTCTGAGGGTGTCCTGTGGTGTGTGACAACAGGATATTCTTAGTGGGGGCCTTCGGGTCCTATTGGTTGAGGGGAGGGGTCTCTGAGGAGAGGCTTGTTCCAGTGCATACCACAGATTCTTGATCAACTTGTGATCTAGTGAATTAGGAGGAATGCATTCATTCATTCATTCATTCATTCATTCATATGAAAAATCTGAGGCTCCTACACCTGCCTGGTAGCTCATTAAGCAATTGTATGGAAGCAGTGTGTTGAAGGGTGGTTTGGTCACATGACCAGTGACATTTGAAGCAGTTCAAGTTCTTCGAGCCACCAGGTGATTTGCATGAATCAATTGAACCACTGGATGATGTAAATGTGTAAGCGAATAAATCTGCAAAGGGTAATAGAGTGTAGTGCTGCTGTAGATCATAAACATTCAAAGAGAAGGCAGTAACGTGCAGGGCTCGTGGTACATTGTAAAAGTTTCTCGTTAATGGAGCAAGGGGTTGATTCCCACTAATGGCTGCTATTTATTTTTCATTTAATTATATCTATATGGTTTATTTATAATATAAACCACAGTCATGTCGTGCAGTCAAACAGAATGTGTGTGGCAAATCAAGTCCACAAAAACATGAAGCAATAGAAGACGTCTCGAATGTACTACATTTATTGTCCACTAGATGTCCTAATAGAGAATGCTGTGTCATTGATGCTTTCAGTAATTTAAACGTAAAACCTTTTTTGATCATGTGATTGGCCTTCACTACTAATGACTAAAACGTGGCAAGAATTGAACATGGGGACAAAAATAACGCAACAGGGAACTAATGGAAAGGCAGGGCTATACACACATGGGCAGGGGGATGATAGATAGATAGATAGATAGATAGATAGATAGATAGATAGATAGATAGATTACTTTAGGAAACTTTGAGGAAATGCAGGTGAAACTAATGAGGGTGGAGTGCACAAAGAGAAACCAATAAGCAAGCTAAGCAAAACACGGGGAGTGACACTAAACAGGAAACCAAGAAAATTTCAAAATAAAACAGGAAACTCAAAACTGGGAACAGATAGAATCATGGCAGAATGAAATTTTACATTTGTCTCTTGTTTTGGTACCTGTAATGTGTTTGTAAGACAAATCTCTAACCTGGGATAGTAACACAACTCATGCCAACTTCATACAGATACACTACATACAATAGTTTGAATATGCTAGGCATGAGGGTGTTGCTAAAGACTTTTGCACCTCACAATATTTCATATGATCATCATATTCCATCACATTTGCACAATGAAGGCAACCTGTGTCATTCATAATTGAAAACATGTGATTACTCACTGCAGTTGTAGAGGAGGTTTAGCTTGGTTAGGTCACTGGCGCTGAACCCTATTTCCTGACCAATTATGTCCATGAAGTTGGGGTCTTTGGTGACGATGGTGGGCTCGGAGCTGATGCTGAAGGCTGTCTTACTGTAGTGCATCACAGAACCATAGTCGTAGGGAACTCCCAGGGCACTGGACACTGTGTCATTATGTTTGATGAAGTTGTCCTCTTGACCTGAGAAAGACACATGCAGAATATGTGAAAGAATTAATCACTTTCTTGTTCTTACAAAAATGTGATTATGCTGATAGTCACTGCACATAGTAAAAGGTGTATCAAGACATGGACAAAAACAATGCTGCCTTGTCAGTGTTACCAGGTTTAATACGATTCCATATGATGTTGACATAGTCGTCACGGTCAGCTCTGGACTGCTCATGCCAGAATCCCAGAGCATGGAGGAACTCATGCTCAACGATTCCCAGTCTATCACATCTTGTACCAATGGACAGCTGCTGCTTCCCCTTACGCTGGTTACCTACATAGGAGAAGCATCTGTGGAAAAGAAAAGCAAGATGAACAAAAATATCAACCATCTGGGAACTAATGGTTCCTATGAAGTTAGCTCAGCAGTTGACGATTCACATCACATTTATATTGAATGGCAAACGATATATGTGCTTGAAGCAGTGAAAAGACAGAGTCAGGAAAAACAAAACAATTTACTGAAAAATAGCGTAAAAAAATAAAATCAGTAGCATGTCTGTGGCTGAAGTAGTGTTTCTAATCTGAATCTTTTGTTCTTCATGACACAAGTGAGGCCATAAGTTGACTGAGTTCATTATTATTATGGCTACATGTATCTTGTACAACCAGAGAGCATGTAATAAACCTTTAGAGGGTTGTGATGTTTTGGGTAAGGCGCTGGAAAAAGGAAGTGAACACGGCAGTGAAGCTCAACTCACCCATTGTCTTTATCCACAGAGATGTAGTTCTTCTCTCCCTTCCATGGTGTGAAGTCAATGCAGGTCTTCAGTCTGAACTGGTCAAAGGCTTTCAGGATCACTCCCTTCGCATTCATTTCTACATGTTAAAAAGTGTCACATTAAAAGAAAAAAAAAACAAGAAATTAAGTGAAAATGCATCCTCATTTGACACCCATCCCGGATTAGAGCTGTAAACATAAGTTTCATAAAGTCTTACCCAGGCTGTCCTCTAGGTAGTAGGGAATGGTTGTTGGCCAGCGATACTTGTCTCCTATGATGGTGTTTCTGTCGAGTGTCTGATGGGAATTAGATATACAGCTATTATAGAATTTTGTCGCTAGAAATGTCCGCATTTATTTTTCCTATGTACGGCAAGGCACCACTACGCTGGCAATGCCGTCAGATATTATTTTAATATCATTTTTATTAATATTATTATAATTGTAGAAATGTCATTCCTTAGTCCATGACCACTGACCTCTGACCCCACCCACCCACCTACCCAGCTCCACCCACTGTCGGAAAGCATTGACTGGTCGGAAAGTGGCTTTTCTGCCCTTTCTCCACTGAGTCCTCTCCAGGACAGGTAGAATGTGTCTATGTGCTGCTAGTGTTTTGTGATTTAATACCTTACTTTGCTTACATGAAGCACATGCTTTACATATTAAAGCAATGATTTCGAATGGTTTCAATCAAACGCAAGAATACGAAAACGATCTAACTTGTGAGGGAAAACGAGCCGTGTCTGGTAACTTTCGTCTAGCTAGCTTAAGCTACCTACGGGTAATCTGCGCTGTCTGCACGATATGCGGTAACATAATGTCTCATTAGGCTGCTTTAAACCTTCTGTATTGATTTAGAAAAAAACGTGATCTGTTTATTTGTTTTCAAACAAACCCAGCTAGAGCACTAAAGATTTGTCTCTGTTCTTCTTGTAGTTGCTGTCAAACCATCTCCTGACCTTTGTCCCTGAATCACCTCACCAACCCAAAGGCACTTTTAAGAGACACATCTCTATCTTTCTATCCATCTGTCTGTCCGTCTGTGTGTGTGTGTGTTTTTCTTAATATTTTGTCTTTATTACTGTCTTGTAGTGTGTCTGTCAGTGTGTAATAATGCTGGGGGGTGCATGGCAGACCGTGGATGTCTGGCGGCAACATGGTGACACCTGAAAGTTATAGAGTGGGAGTACTGGCTTGCTAGAAATCATGGATCACACATGCTTCATATAAGAAAATACAATGTACATGAGTGCTAAGTAGATATATTTTGATTAGGGGGAAGTCGGGTATTTTACAAATTTAAATAATTAGGTCGCTTGGTGGCTACTGTTGGGCTGTTGGCCTATTTACTGTTATGTGATTTAACACAGGTTATATGCCTGCATCACATCATTTGCAAGACTGGCACGCATATGGAAAATTCCATAATGACCCAAGATAGATTTCAGTGGCATTGTGAGTTTTGTTCCAATGATAACCACCACGACATAGTATAGGACGACGCCATGCCACTTTTATGGCCTGTTTCATGTGTTTCATGTGTTTGTGTAATGTGCTCACAGCATTGATAATCATTCTGATTATGTGTGTTGGTTTAAATGAAAATAAAGTGAACTAAACGCATTCCTTTTGTCTTTCCTGTCCAGGCTCTCATTTCATTGTTCCTCATATTTGTTTATTATAGTCTTATATCTATTTATAACAACACCTCATTTGCACTACTTTACCTAAAGCTGACAAATACCACCTATGATATTAACATAGTCATTTATAATATTGTGTATATGGGGTAAAGATGCCAGACTCAGGACTTAGTTCATTGCACCTTTTAATTACTCATAGTAACTTATATCTGTTAATAATAGTGTCATATTCTTGTCACTTTACTTAGCGCTGACAAATAGCACTCATGATATTGCATAGCTGTTTATAACTGTGTGCTGCAGGGAGATGTATACATTATTATAACTTTATTACATATACTCATAGCTGCAGATGTAAAGGACTATAGTAGAAGTCAAAACTCATGATGTATCACTATACACATTTAGCAAAGCAAAGCAGTTATGATGCATAATAAAACTAACAAGTGACTAGGCAGATATTGACATATTTATAATGCACTATTCAGATTAAAATTATAATCATTCATAACCACTTGTCATAATGCATCATGAAGTTGGTTATGACGACTCGTGAATACGTATAGATGGTAATAATGAGCATTACAATGCTTTATAGACACCTTACAAAATATTATGAGTGCATTCATAGGGCATTTATAAATACAACCTTCATAGAAAGTGTTACCAATTTTGTTCTAGAAAAGTCTACAAATTAGGTTGTTTTAATGCAACCATTCAAAAATTCAAGATACATATCTGTACAGTCCCCATTTGGCATTCATTTTAAGGACAATTTTAAAAGTGACATTTACTCTCCTGCTATTTCTTATTTTCATTACTTTTTGACAAAAATTCTAATAGGTTAACTGAACACTGTGGAAAAAAATTACCAAACTCTTGTAACCTCAGTGGACGAAGACGTCCATGTCCAAAAATGGCTAAAGAAACTTAACAGTTTAATACTTTTTTCAGATTTTTTTTTGGCAGGAAACCACTTCAGCACTTTACAAAACTACCAAAAATTCAATCATTTGAGGAATATTAACCATTTAAATGCCAGTTTGATTACTTGAAGTCAGAATTGTTTTTACAAAAAGAAAAATATTGGGTGGTTTGGGCATCTTTTTCTTGTCTAAAATAGCTTTATATCTAAAATATTAATTTGATTGCATTATTAGTTTTTGTCTTGTAACCTTAGCGGACAAAAATGTCCCATTGACTTTCATTATAGATACATTTTTTGATCTCTCAGCCATGGTATAATAAAATAATTCATAATGAAATATTAGGGTTTCATTTACTCCCTGTTTCATCATATTTCATTACCCCAGTTCAGATGCATAATCACAAGCATGCAGGCAACTAGCTGCAAACTCAATGTTATTCCAACAAAATTACTGAAGCAATAATTTGAAGCAATTGTTGCCAGTTTAATGACAATTTTTAACATCTCTTTAGCCGCAGGTGTGGCTGTCCTGTCTTGTTTCAAGCATGCCATAGTCCAGCCACTCCTCAAGAAACCTGCTCTTGACCCAAATATTCCAAACAATTTTAGAACAATTACTAAGCTTTTTTTTTTTATATACAAGGTGTTACAAAAAAGTTTTTAACTAGATTCTGTCCTTCCTAAACCAGACCTATATGTATGAAAAATCCAGTCAAGGTTCTGTGAACACCACAGCACAGGGACAGCTCTTTTAAGGGTAACAAATGACCTCTTCTGCGCTGCGGATGCCGACAAGTGCTCTATCTTAATTCCTGTAGACCTCAGTGCAGCCTTCGACACTGTCAACCACAAAATTTACCACCCTTCAGTTTGATGTATGTATCTATAACAGACATTTGTTTATCTTTTTCTGGCAGCTGAGTTCTGCTCAAGGCTTCTTCCTGTTAAATTGGAGTTTTTCCTTGTCACTTGCTTGCGCTTGCTCTGGATGTGGCAGGCTGGTTTTTGTAAAGTGTCTTGAGACAATTTGTATTGTTATTGGCTCTATATAAATGAAACTGAATTGAATTGAATTGAATTATAAATTCTCCTCCGTCGCTTGTCACACTGACTTGGTGTCACGGGTCCCGCCCTTGTTTGGTTCTGCTCCTTCATCTCAAATGGGCAATTCACTCTTTTTGCTCCTGCACACCTGCAAATATCACATGTGTGGTTCCTTAGGGCTCAGGCCTAGGACCACTTCTCTTCAGTCTATACATGCTCCTCCAACCTAGAAACAGTTATTAATGCATTCATATCATCCAGGCTGGACTACTGCAACTCTCCCTACTCAGGCATTACCCAGAACACCATCTCCTGTATCCAACTAGTCCAAAATGCCGCCGCCCGGTCATTAAGGTCAAACAAGCGAGACCCCATCCCTCCCATGCTTGCATAATTACACTGGCTCCCCGTTCATTTTAGGATACACTTCAAAATTCTTCTGATTGTTTACAAATCCCTCTATGGTCTTAGCCCTTCATATATCTCTGAGCCTCTCAGACCACCAGAACCCTCAGATCCTCAGACTGTGGTATGTTGGCTGTGTCATGTTCGGGGGAAAAAGGGCAGGGGACCGGGCCTTTTCTGTTGCAGCCCCTTTTTCTCTAGAACAGCCTGACAGAAGCTATCAAGAGTTCTGACTCTGCTGAGGTTTTTAAGAAGACCAATCTTTATTCCTTGGCTTTCACTGGCATTCGATTTGTCTTTATTTTCTCATCTGTGATATGTTTATATGACATGTTGAATGTGAAGCACTTTAGTTCAAATGCTCTTTACTTTTAAGGTGCTATATAAATGAAATAAACTTAAACATGTATGTTACTAAATAAAATAAATCTGATTGGAATTTTAATCTATGTGAAACATAATTTGTATTTTTTTTTAATCTCACTCCAAAATGACCCATTTCACACTTAGAGTTCAATTCATTTCACGAATAAGCCTTAATATGCAGACTCTAAAGAGTCACTGGTCAGTCACAACAGTTATAGAAACTTACCTGGTCCTCTACAATATCTCCCTCCAGTAGGTTCAGCCCTGCAGCTGCAAAGAAGAGTAGATGAAAACATTTTAAAAACACAGAAGCTTTATGAAATAAAATGAAACTGAAATAAAGAATGAAGAAACCTTCATTGATTTCAAAGATTTCCAAGTCGTGGCCTCCATCAACATCGATTTCTGCAGGTAAAGAATCAGTTATAATGAAACTGCATTATCATGAACTGTAAGAAGATAGAAGTCGCGTCAGACTAAGAGGAAATGAAATAATTGAAATATATAAAAGAAGACTTCTGGCACCATCAGTAATCATTAGATCTAGAAACTTGATTCAGTAAGACTTTAACTTCTTGATTCAAAGTAAGAAATATATCTTGTCACCCTTTAACAATAAGTAAAAACTATTACCTCAACAAAACCTTCATATTATGTGACTCACCTGTTTCACCTGTTAGATTGGCAGCTGTCAGCTGTGAAGTCAGTTAGAAAGCACAATAATCAGTGAATAGAAAACTTGGCATTAGAGTGTTTTTCACAGGAGATATAGTGTAAATGTTGTGTTACTACATATCTAAATGTAGGGGGTTGTACTTACCAATCCCAGGCCACAAATCAGAATGATCCACTTGAGCTTCATGTCTCTGCAAACTCACTGCAGTTCTGCTGTGGCTCTAGGAAAGTTTATCTCTTTTATGGGTAAAATAGGGGCGTCAATCACACATGTTATATTTACGACTCATGTTTGCGGTTAAGTTTAGGCTAACATACAGACTAGGGATGAAGGTGTTGCGTCTAACATCACAGCTACGTGTGCATTAGTGGACAACAAATTATAATTGCATGTAACCACATTTTTATTATTTAGATCTAACCTAAATTAATGTCATTTAAACTTGCACTGTGAAGCAACAAACAAACAACTAAATACTGTATATCTGAACCCTGAAAGTGAAACTTGGCAGGATGCCATGACACCTCAAAAGACAATAACAAAGAGATAATGATACTAAAGAGGAACATCTATCAGACAGGTCCAGCACCCCCATCCATTGAAGGGCAACATCTCTGAGGAGAATATTCCACCTTCTGGCTGGAACATTTGTCCTCTAAATAAAACATTATCTTATCTGTCTTATCTGAGTGACCGGCTCAGGATCAGGAACGCAGCCGTGGGCTGCCGGTGCAGCAATGGGCTCAGGAACGTGGCCAGCCAGAGAAAACGGCTCCTCAGGAACACGAACGTGGATGACGGGAGCCAACAGCTCCTCAGGAGCGCGAATGTGGACGACAGGAGCAAACAGCACTGGGGGCACTGAGGGCTCTGCGGCCGGCCGGGTCCGGAGCACCGGCACTGGGCGTGCTGTGGACAGCCGGGTCCAGGGCACAGGCACTGGGACTGTGGGGACAGGTGCAGGAGCAGTGATCTGCCTCAAAGTGGGGAAAGGGGTAGGAGAGGCATTTGGGTCTTTGACTTGCAGACCGGCCTGTGCGGAGCTGCCTGACTGCAGGTCTGCATCCCTGGTGGCCAAGAGGGCCATGGCTTCTTGGATGAAGAATGGTTGTTTATGTGTATGAAATGTTGTTGGTTGGAGAGGTATGATTTAATCCATGTGAGTGCAGAGCCATGATGTGAAGTGATTTTTCGCCGTGAGAGAAGAGGATGGAGTGGTGGATGGTGTCAAAAGCAGCAGTGAGGTCCAGGAGGATGAGGATACTGATTTGGAGTCTGAGGAGAGGAGGAGGTCGTGTAGTGTTTTGAGGAGGGCTGCTATGTTTTTGGCAGAAACCAGATTGAAAGACTTCATATAGGTTGTTGCAGGTGTTGTGGGAGTGGGAGCGGAGCTGGGAGGCTACAGCGCGCTTAACGATTTTGTAGAGGAATAGAAGGTAAGAGATGGGTTGAAAGTTGGAGGTGAAATTGGGGCTGAGTTCAGGTTTTTTGAGAATAGGGGTGATGACGGCTACTTTAAGGCTGTCAGGGACTGAACCAGAGCAGAGGGAGGAGTTGATGATGTTATACTTCTCTTTTCTGCTGAACTTCTCTATTCTCGGTAAGAACTGAATACATCTATTACTGAAGTGTTTGCACAAACATGCACGTTTGATTTGCTCTTCTACACTTTGGTCTGTGTAGCAACATTAACAAAGATTAATGTGTCTTATACTATATGTTCAGGTTAACCAGTAAGAACTTCTGATCTAGAGACAATGTGTACAGTGTAACTTTGGTGTTTTAGAACAGACAGTGTTCCCTAATGACAGTGGATTCTCTCATCGAGATAATGCTCACTGCCATAAAGCCAAAATAATTCAAAATAGTTCAGTTGTTCGAGGAACACCACAATGAGTTCAAGGTGCAGCTAACATCTTGGTGCCAGACACCACAGGACATTTTCTGAGGTCTAGTGGAGTCCATGCAATGATGGGTCAGGGCTGTTTTGCCAGCAAAAAGAGACCTACACAACATTAGACAAGTAATCATTGGCTGATCCGTGTATATTCTGTATTATATATATAAAACAAACAACATGTGTGTGCGGCAATGTTGGTCACGTTACTTTTAAAAAATAATTAGTTAGTTACTAGCTACTTCTCCCCAAAAGTAACTGAGTTAGTAACTGAATTACTCCACTATAAAAGTAACTAGTTACCCAGGAAAGTAACAATTGCATTACTGTTTTTTTTTTTTTTTAAGTTTAAATATTTCTAAGAATTTGGCTATAAGGCTTCTGTACTTCAAATATTTTCTTCATCACAAAAACGTACACTTCACACTTTAGTTTAATTTAATTTTCAGTAACATCAACGGCGCTGTAAACATGGAAATAGTAATTGGTTAGATCCATTACTGAAAAAAATAACACTGTTAGTAACGCCTTTTATTTTAACGCCATTACTCCCATCATTGGTGAGCGGTGTTAAAAGCATTTACCACTCATACATTATTCATGTATGCTGTGTTGGTACAGGACACATCAGCTAAACTGACCAGTATTTGTTTAGTGTTCTTCAGCACTTCAGCATATTTTATTTAAAATGAAATAATGCATACTGATTTAAAATGAGCTTACTGTTTGAAGACTATTTTTAATTAAATTATGCAAAAATTCTATCACAGGGCTAACACACAGACAAACAACCATTCGCACTCACACCACAATGTGCAAGTTTTGTATTTCCTCAATATTTCAAATAGTGCAGCATTGCTGCTGCGGGCAGCAGTATGCTGCTGCTGCTCTGTGCAAACATTACATGCATGTACACTTTGCCAATAATTCAGGAAGCTGCTCTAAGTCCTTCTATGAAGCACTTCTTGCAGTCGCTACAGCAGCTGAATTCTCCATGTCTCCATTGTCACTGTGTACTGGATGTAAACAAGATTGAAGTACTGTTGGGGTTTAAAGGGGTTAATAAGGCCTTCAGCCTGTGTATAACCTTGGGAAGAATCAAGAAGAATGTTACTTACGCTATCTTACCATATAAGGAGTTGTCTTTCGCTTTGCTACAGCTTGCTCACAGATTAGGACACATCACACCCTGATATCTCACATGCTGGAAACAAGATAAAGCTAATTGGCTACACATAGAAACTCACTGACACATGAGAGGCAGTACTCCTCCCCATTGTCTTACGGGCGGGGTCTAGGTAGAATAAGGTCACTGTACGTCCCTGAAGTGGGGCTTTTGGCTCTTTTTACCCCTAAGGTGAACTGACCAAAGCGTCAGCGCTGAAATCAATATCTTTTCTCTGTGTACCAAATAAATATCCAAAACATGAGAAATTGTCGCGTGATTTGTGCGTAGGTAAACTACCCTTTCCAAATGGTGTAAAGATCCTGGGCTGAAGGAGAGGAAAATATCTTCCTTTGACAAATTGGGGGCTCGTCCGGTATACCAGGAAAGGAATGTAGTTACACTGGAGGAGCATCTCTTACAGTCAGCGGCCGCAACTAAGTCAAAGGTGAGCAGAAAACCTCTTAACCAAATTTCTGCATGTCTTATGAGACATTTCGTGGCTGTGAGAGTATGATTCAACAGTAGTACTGTTTGTAAGAATAAAACACAGAGAATACGTACGGATTAGGCGTATAAAAGACCAGAGTAAGGGTTTAGAAGGCCCCCTCATGCAGATAGTCAGGCCTGATATTGCCTGATTGCCTGGATGTAAAAGCTGCCCTCTGAGTGTAAGAGAAGTGAAAAGAAGAATATAGAAGAGAAGACAAAGGGCCGACTAGCACGGTTTAAAGGCCAGAGGGGTCTGATCAGCCCCCAAAACCCTGCAGTCTAGGAGTTTAGGGTTTAGAAGGCCCCCTTTGTCTGAATATTTAGGCATGTAAATTGCGTGGGTATTCAAAGAATAAAAGCGCCCTCTGAACGCCCGAGTAGATCAGACTAGGAGTTTAGGGTTTAGAAGGCCCCCTTTGTCTGAATAGTTAGGCTAGTAGGTCGCCTAGGTATTCAGAGAATAAAAGCTGCCACTCCGAATGTCTGAGTAGTACAGAAAGAGGTTTAGAAGGCTCCCTTTGTCTGAATATTTAGGCTTGTAGATCACCTACGTATTCAGAGAATAAAAGCTGCCACTCCGAATGTCTGAGTAGTACAAGAAAAGAGTTTAGAGGTCTCTCGATCAGACAATTCAGGCCCGATGTTGCCTGATTGTCTGAATGTTAAAGACACCCTCTGAGGTAATAAAATAAAAATAAGAAATCATTATAAAATAACATAAATAGAGAAAGATAAAAAGAGGCTATGAGGTTTATATAGGCATTAATAAGGTGTCTTGTGTTTTTACTGTTGTGAGTGAGATGTGCAGAGCACGCTGAAACAGCGGCTGGAAGGAAACCTAACGGTGATAACATAAGTCCACTGTCTGTTGAAGTAAGCTGTTCAAGGGTCTAAATGAGTTCTGGTGTCGTGACCGGGTCCTTACGTGAACGGTCACTTGGGCTGAGAACTCGGGACATAGCGTGCCATACCTCTCAGCTGGCCAGATTGTGTGAATGAGAACACAGTATGTGTGATTCAGACACAGCTGAACCAGGGTCATTAGGAGCCCATATAAAGGAAAAGAGGGACAGAATAAAACGATCATTCACGTAGAACAGAGCAAAAAGAGAGCTTAAAGATTTTGAAAAATGGTGCAGAGATCTGTAACAACAGATGGTCTGTTCGGTGGTTTAGGGGGGCCCCTCCACCGACAACCACTCTATACAGGAACTCTCTAAAATATAAAAACCAAACAAAAACAATTGATTCAACTGATGACACAATTTGAAAAATCGGGAAGGTTATCAAAGGGAAAGAAAGAAAAAGAAAAGGTAAAGATTGAAGATCATTTAAAATTTACAAGCATGCATTTTAGCAGTTGCTTTTATAGCCACAATAACATTCCAGTGCAAGCAGTCCGGACCAGAGAAAAGCAGGAAGATAAGGACGGACTAACAAGGACAACCGCCGCGACAACTGGTCAGATACCCCTTCCATACACACCATGGGAAGCGAAGGCTAATGCACCAACATCAAAACAAATAAATAAATAAAAATAAATAAAAAATCTGTTTGTGGACAGTAGGACTATAATGGAGAGGGCAGGGCAGGAGAACTCTAATGAACAGTATAGCCCAAATAATTTGTTTGTACAGATGCTACAAATGATTGTAACCAAAGGCATGCTTACATGTGAATTAAAAACCCACGCCGGGGGAGGTTGTTGAACAATCATATAAAGAAGAGGTAAGAGAGGAGCAGTTAAAAGAAATGAAAAGTACACTGAATGAATTAAAAGATGAAATGGCCAAATTAACCGTTAAAGCCAGTAAAGTGGAGTCAAGATCAGAGTATGGAGACACAGGAGGGAGTGACGAAGGGAGTGAGGAAGATAGAGCATGGGGGTTAAGAAAGTGGATGGCAGGGATGTGATAAGATACCTGGAAGAACAAACAACAAAAATAAATTATTTACATTATAATATCTATAATATATAATACCCTTTCCAAACAGTATAAAGATCCTGGACTGAAGGAGAGGAAAATATCCTCCTTCGACAGTACCTATCATAGCAATGCTTTAGAACAGGGTCATTTAATATATGGCCCTCCTGCTAAAACCGTCAGAGTACCAGACAGACAGACAGATAGATACTTCTGCTAAGTTTTGATAAAAGAAAATATTATTTTGGTTTCAGGTTGAACATGGTGTGCCACGTGAGCTCACTGGAATTGCCTGCACTGATCAGCAGTGGCTGTAGAATGTGGGGACTCGGAAGAATCTTGGTCCAAAAAGACTAACAGACACTTCCACTGCTGATGTCCGAGGAAATGTCCCATCGGCATCTACCTCCAGTTCCTCAGAAAGCCTCAAGCACATTCGCCTGCCTGTGTCAAGTTCCTGCACAAATGTATTAATGTTGCACAGGGGGAAGGGGAAGAACAGCACTCATCCTCACCACATGCTGTTCATGATGGCACCAACACATGCCAAAGATGTATGTTTTATGACGCATTTGTTGACGCTGGGTGTGCAGTGCTCGAACATGTAACTCTTGAGCAGAGTGCCTGGCACGTTGCACCCATCAGGGTTGGGTAGAGCTGAGGTGAGGACCCAGATGCAGGACTAAAGATGAGTCCGGGTTTCAGACAAAAGGTATTTAATGATTAACAAAATGCGCTGCACATGGCAGGAAAATACAAAATACAAAAATCAAAAGAATCAAGGACATCGCAAAACTACCAGTCAAAATCGTGGCTTGAAGGCAAGGACATGGAAACATGGAACAAGACATTGAAACATAGCGTGGAGACATTAAACGACGCGACAAGGAACAAAGGGAAGGCAGGGCTAATTAATGCACAAGAGGGCTCAGGGCTGACAAGGCACAGGTGAGACACATGAGGATAATAAACACAGGTAAGACCAATAAGCAATCAAGGGACAAAAAGGCACAAGACAAGAAATCCACAACTTAACAAAACAAAACAGGAAACACAACCTGGCACAGACAGACATGACAAAACCACAAGGAGACACAACAGGCAGGAAACTAGGAAACTTGACAAAATAAAATGTAACCAGTATGAAAAATCAGGTCACTAATTCTGTAATTGTCATTTAGACAGTTAGAGTAAACCTCCAGTAGGGGCAGTGTTTCCCCCCACTAGTGTTTGTTTCCCCATGAACCTGGTCAAGTATCGCGCGAAGTCTGCACGTGCGAGTAGACGCCATGTTTTTCTCTTAGCCACGAGGCAGGCAGCAGCAGAACAGACTACAGTGAACCCTCGTTTATCGCGGGGGTTACGTTCCAAAAAGAACCCGCGATAGGCGAAATCCGTGAAGTAGAAACCTTTATTTTTTTTTACAGTTATTATACAATGAAATACTCCGTAAAACATTGATCGCTTTAAATTTATTGTTCACGAACTCTTCTGCTCCAGCGGTATTCGCAGAGGCGATCTCTCCGTGCAGAGAAACATTTTTAAGTCCAAAGCGTTTCTTAAATTTTTCAAACCAGCCCTTGCTTGCATTAAATGCGCTTGGTACTGCGTGAACAGCACTTGATGATGGCCCAGTATCTGCATACTCCTCCTCTTCCCTGTCACTGTCGCTGTCAGCAAAGGTTTGATACAGTGTTCTAGCTTTTGTGCAGATAACGTTCGTATCCAGCGTGATGTTTTTTTTTCTGCAGTCATTAATCCACAAAGCTAAACCAGACTCCATCCTTACCACGGTCTTGTTGCGGACAGTTGCAACCCTTTTTGCATCCTTATTAAAACTTATTGCTGCTGTCGTCCTTATGTTATTTTCCTCCTTCTTTATGGAACGAACGGAAGATTCATTAATTCTGTAATGGCGATTATCCGTAATATGTACATGTACATATTAAACCATAACGTTATTGACACACAGGTAGAGAAGACGCGGAGAGACTGTTTAGCCAATCAGAATGCAGAACACAATGCATGATGCAAATCCGTGAAGCAGCGAGACCGTGAAAAGTGAACCGCGTTATAGCGAGGGTTCACTGTATAAGAGAAAGTCGGTAGAAGAAAAACTTAATGTAACATGAAAGAGAGTGTCGCAGTCAGCCGCGGATTAAGGCAGAGAAGTCCACTGCAGACCCGGTAGTCACAGACGAATCCAGGTTTCATCCTGATAAGCTGTGAGCCGAAGAGAAAGGAAAAAAAACCTTTGTGAGCGTAAATGCTTGAGACTCCGGTGAGTTAGCACACAGTAGCCTATCATTCCATAGCTGCTCGGAAGGAAAAAATGCATTTATTGTGTTATTAAGTTGGTTTAAGTTGGTCTGTCGTGCTTACAATATGCCATAAAATGCTTTCCAATGTTTTTCTGTGACTTTTGTGCACTTTATACCGTAGTTTATTGTTTGAAAAAAGATCCCTAGTTAATGCTAATAGCGGCCGCGTTATTGTAATTGATAGGCCGAAATGCTAATTTTTCTATTGTTACGCTTAGCTCATGCTAATCGCTATGCTAATCGATAAGCTAAAACCAAGTTTCATACATTTTGCATTTGCAAGATGCAGTTTATTTATTTTTTATGCTATTTAAACTGCTATTTTGTGTAATTAGCCACTGCAATGGGTGACAGTACCATTTAAGGTGTGGTTTATTTCATTTTTTGATTAGGAAATTGCACTTTAGTGTAAACTATATTTCAATTAATGTTAGAGTTAGAGAATAATTAAAACGGTGAATTAAAATAGTTAAAAGAGATTGTTGATATAAGATAAATAGAGGTTAAAAATGATGCATAAATTATGTGTCTGTTTAAAAAGAGTATTTTGTTGCGATAATTCATGAATAGTTTAGTACATTTATGGTTAAAACTAATAGTTTTAATTCATTTATTGTGTTTATGTATTGCCTTCATGTATTTGGTGATATATTTCATGCTTGAACTGAGAAAATGATGAGGTCTCATAAGAAAATCATATGAAAACAGAAAGAATCAGATTAAGTTCCTTACAACTATGCACCTTCTGTGTAGGTTGTGTTTTTTTGCTAGTCTGATCTACTGTCTGGGAAATAGAGAGAACGATTAAGATGGTGAGCAATTCTGAGAGAGTTGGAGATGCAATGTGGCCAGCTGCAGAACCTACCTTGATGACTCTAGAACATCTGAATCTCACACTCTTGAGACAGATAAGGTAGACACACTCCTCACCTACCTGGGTAGTAGTAGTTTATAGAAATTGAGGACAAAGAAACTGAATGGATGTTGATACACTGAATACAGACACACACATGGGATTCTTCTTTTTGAACTGAACTTTCCAGAATATCGAGCAGGAGAGTTCTGTGGATTCTTTTGTTTTGTTTTTATTTTTGTCGCCTTATTTTGGTAGTTACACAAAAAATACAGCCAAGCTGTTATTTTTATTCTGCATTGATATTAAAATATCACCTGTTCAAATAACAACACCCACTCCTTTTTGTGAGTCACTTCTTGGTGCAACTCCTACCGGACCTAGAGTGGCATCTCTTTAACCTCAAAGTCAGGATTAAAGGTGCTACATTATTCTGTCATAGGAACTAGGAGCCTTCATGGGCAGAAGTGAGAATGTGCTACCAGAAGGTTTTTGAAATAGTGTTGAGGCTGCAGCTGGAGAGTTTAGTTTAGTGGTATGGCACAAATTATGTTACAAAACGAAGCCTTTAGTTCCACACCTAGCCATGCAAAGTACATATTACATGTAGGCTGAACAAAACAAAAACTACATATGATTTCAAAACACAGAAAATAACTTGCATCACCAGCAGAAAGGAGGGAAAAAAATCATCAAAATCTATCTATACTGTGATATTATATTCTAGTATTTCAGGTGCACAATCTTTCCATTCAGTGAATTTGAGAGGTTGAAAATGCTCTTTGATTTGGTTCACGGCTTGTAATTAGAATTAGAAAAAAATTCAAATGATTGAGATGTGAAACTGAACGGACATCCTCCCCTCCTTTGAGAATTATGCAACATGTTACTGTATATTTATTTACATACAGGGGCTTACACTTACCAGTCTCAGACCAAAGACCAGAACAATCCACCTGAGAACCATGTCTCCACCCTCAGACAAACACTCTCTAGAGTTGTGCTGTGGAATGTTCTTTTAGTTTGTGTGAGAGGGCTCTAAGGCCTCTCAAGGTTTTGGTCAGGGATCTGTCAGGGGCAGTATTATAGGGGATGAATGTACAGCACACTTCTCCAAACAGGCTACAGACACCTCCCTTTTCAGTCAGGATCAGAGCAATAGCAAGTCTATTCTAGTGTGCTGTAAGAGACCCATCTCTTGTATAGTTTGCCAATCTCTAGGTATTAAAGTAAAGTTGTTGTTGTTTCCTTTTTAAACAGATAAAGAAACTCTGAAACAGGAGGAACAGTCACGTGATCCTGTCCTCTTTATGGCTCCACTGGGAAAGATTATGTTTTTCTTATTAATTAGTAATCATGATTAGCTTAAGGACAAACACATTCTGCTGCGGCTGTTTTTCAAAATTTCAAACATACAAACATGTATTTAATCGGTTAACAGCAGCCACATTTTTATTGTGTCAGTCTCATGTACATGGATGTGATTCCACATCATTGCATCTTGTATTCCGATGAACGTGCAGTACAGAGGTCGTCATATTTGATAGGCACCCTTAACATTTATGTGACTGGCTGATTTATGTCAGACTGTTGACATCCAAACCAAAGAACCAAACTGGGGAAAATGTTTTTCTGTAAATCATAACCAGTTGTAGCTTCATTAATTTATCACATTATGCTGAAGAGGCTTCACTATCATTTAGTCAGTCTGTAGGCATTCTAAAAATGAACAGCACTGACACCATCAGGACATAATAAAGCTTACAACCTCATTTCAATGCAACTGAGCCTGTGTACTGTTATTTTTAAAGACTTTTTTTCCCCCTGAGACAAAGTAACATGTCCTAGCATATATAGATATGTTATTTTTAAAGAATTGTACTATCATACACCTGCACATCTGAGTCTCTAGTAAAAATCACTGTTACCTATGCCAGGATGAGTGTGAGTCATTGTAAGTGCACTTCTCATACATGCTCAACTGCAGCTTATAAACAAAGAATACAAAGCTCTTGACCCACTTCCTCTGGGTCCCATCGCACACAGTCCATCCATTTCACACCAAAGACCCCACATTCCCCGTGAATACAGAGGCACCGCTGACCTGAACCTCTGAACCACCCCTTTACCTTCAACTCCAGTCCGGCATCCCCAGCACCTCTCCTGAAGTTCAGCGGGGATCTCAGGAGACACAAACAGCGCTAGCAGCGCTAGAAGGTGTTCGCAGGAACACACCAACGAACACAACAGCTGCTCCGCCGAACTTCACAACCGACGATTAGTGACACAACCAAAAACAAGAAGTCCAGGAAAAAAAAAAAAAACTAAAGTCAGCACAAAAAAAGAAAAGACCAAAAACCATTTGACTGGTTCAAGACACAGAAAACGTAAGTCAGACAAAAAAAAAAAAAAAAAACATTAATGCTGAGGTACTGGTGACATGCAGCCATTTTAAGTTCAGGTTGTTTTCTAGGTGCATTTTTTAAAAAAACTAAAAAAAAAACATCCATTTAAACAGACATGCAGTCATCCAGGAAACAGTAATGGATGAGTATGTTGCTGCATATACACCAATTAGGCAAACATGTCATTTGTATCATCACACTGAGCTGATAAAACACTTTTTCACACATTATAATCTACCTTGGCTAACACCCATGTAATATTTAGGCATTAATGTTGATATTGACATATATTTTTCTGAAATAATTATCACCTCTGTGCGCTTTGATCATTATTAATAGGAAGTTAATGTTTGGATTAAGCTACTGTGAAGAGATGCTGTTGGGTCTCCACTGTAGATGCATTTATTTAAATAAACCCTTGTTTTTTTTTTGATTCACTTCGATTCACTCACCAGTTTACTAAAGGGTTTTAATGATTTGCATGATTTTAATGATTTGTATTTAGGTTTTACACAGCACCCCAAACTTTTTGTTGTTATTTTACTTTATTTATTCTACTGTTTATTTTACTGTTGCACCCCTCCAGCCAGGTCATAACATAAATAGGGGCTTGTCCAGAATATCAAACCCAAGCAGCTTGAGGCTTTAACTAAGTTCAAAGATGCTCCTCACAAACTCAAGGAGCTCCTGGTCCAGTCAGCAGTGTCATGAACATTACAGTGTGCCTATATCCCTACTGCTTATGATTTCTACATGATTAAGGATCCATGGATATCATGAGCAATTAAGAAGAAATTATATATAGGTAAATGCTGAGATTTTATTTCTTATGCTTAAAGTGAGATTATACTTGCTGAGAATCAAAATTATTACAGCAGTTTTATAGATAAGCAAAGCACTTAGATGAGAAAGACAGAATTTCACTTTTCCTTTGATTGGCCATTATAGAGTAGAGAGAAGAGGTTGGTCATCTTTGGTTGAGTGCTCCTGTGATGAAAAAGAGACCCATTAGTGTCCATTCTCACATTTTAACAAATAACAAAACAACCTGAACTAAGTAGCAGTGGTCTAGATTTGTGTGGGCTCTTTTTAGTCACACTCACATCCATGAATCCAGGCTTGTCCTGCATTATCGCCACCTTGTCATACTCCTGCTGTCTAGACCTCATCAACCAGGCGTTCCCCACAATTAACATGGAAGTCACCAACATGGCGGCTGCCAGAGATGCTGCCACACCTACGACTGCTAAGGAGTTATTAGCAAGTCCATGAACAGCTGATTGGTCTGCTGCCCTGATCTGACCAGAAACATCATGGACTGAAGAGAGGGGCAGAGGCTGAGACGCCAACAGGTGAGATATGTCTGAGGAAAAACCGACAACCATAAGGATATTCATGAGACAGGATGATACTTGTGCCAAAACATTATGATCAAAAGACAAAAGGAATGACTGCCTTAAAGCAACGACTTGTGCCAGTTTTTGGGTTAAATTGGATGCATGAACAGTCAGTCTTTATAGTCGACATCTTGGTGTTAGGTATGGTTGTAACATGTTGAGTCGTCAATATAAATATTTGTAGGTGTAATGTGCCGCATTCCAGTAACCATCAAGTGTTTGAAACACTCCATACCTTCTAGACTTAAGAGGATGAATGCGTCGTCTCCTTTGATGAATTTTCTGCTCTTCAGTCTGCTGTGGCTGATGAAGGTGACCATTCCATAGCCTGGACCTTGGTAGTAATAGCTGCCATCAGAGTCCTGTACTTTATAGCCCACCTTCCTGGGATCATCCCAGAAGAATCCTTTTTCATAGGTCATGTTAGGGTCAGTGGTGATCATTCGATGCATGTTCATTTGCTGTCTGATGTCAGACTGCTGATCCATCAGGACCATGGTTGCCTGCTGCCATGGACATGGCCACTTGAGTTTGTTGTCATTGGGCCCTGAGGTTAGGTGGAAGTAGATGGCCATGTAACCTGGATAACTGCTTACTCCATTTGGTTTCAGACTTACCTAGAAACACAGAGCAGTGCGTAAGCTGGAGTACTGAAGTTGCTTTAGATAATTTACTAAACTGTCAAATCATCGTCAAAGATAAATTCCTCCACAACACTTTGTGGAATTCATGAGGTCAAATTGTGATGTCTTTTTTAGGCTTTCCACAATCAAACACATGAGGGTATTTGATAGTAGTTCTAGGCATCAACATGTGCTGCCAACTAGCTTAGGAACACAAGCATCATTATAACCCCAGATGATTTACAGATAATATGAAAAACATCAACCAGCACATGTCAAAACTAGTCCTGGATTATGACTATGCATTGGTTATTAGGTGGTGAGAACTTTTGTCTGGAACATGCAGTGTTGAACTTTTCATACAATGTACAGTATGAAACACCTCAGAGTTCCTTGATGGTCTACTTAAATATACTACTACGGATTTATTATTTAACATATTAAATACAATACAGTACATATAAATACTGAAAAAGTGGCATTTACCTGGAAGGAGTAACCTGCTGGAGACAGAAAACGGGGGCTGTACAGAGCTTGTCCTGCTGACATTGTGGCCATCAGGCCGGTGATGTTGCTGATGTGCCAGACGTGCTGAGGGCACTTTGTGGATGACAGGTTAATGTCATCCACAGAGAAACCTCCGTTTGATGGACCTGTTCCCCTCACCCCATGGAAAACCACACGGGCCTTCTTTGTCACATTCAGGTTGACATTATGCAGCTCCCAAGAACCCCTGGCACCTCCTTTGAAGAGAGTGGAAAGAAAAGATGTTAACTACTAATCTATTACTGTCTTTAAAGTTTTATGCCAACTTTTTTTTATTATTATCAGGAACTTCTAAATGGCTTTAAACTAAAGTATGTACAGTTAATATATACAAAATGTAATATTTCATTTGTTACCTGAAATGCTCTTGAAGATCCTCAGTTTACCATTGGGGTCGGCCTCGTCGTACTCTCGAACCCAGATGTTGAGCACATCATCTGGTGCTGCGGTGTTATAGAGGAAGAACTGCAGACACTGGGGACCAGGTTTGGGGTAAAGCCATCGACTCTCCATTGTAGCATGCTGTTTGGGCTTAACACATCCTGTTCTGAAATGCATGAAGTTGCCTTTCCCTGGGGAAACAGACAAAAGCTCAACCAAGAGAAACGTCCTTCCCTCCAGCTTGGAAGGCAGTCTGATGGCCACAATACTCGTATACTTGTATTTTTTATACCTACACTGTAAAAAAAAATCCTTGGAAAAAACAAAAATAAAACGGTAAATTTCCGGCAGCTGGGGGCGCCAAAAAATACTGTGAAATAACAGAAAAATTACTTTCTCGTAAAAATACAGTTATTTTCCACAATTAAATACAGGTTTTACTTGTAATTTTAACAAGATTTTGCCTCAATTTCTGGTTGTTTTAACATTTAATTAGAAACATTTTGACCTTTTAAAACAATTAAATTACCTAGAAGTATGGTAAATAAGAGTATTACAAATAATTCTTAAATTTACAGAAATGTGCTGTTATTAGTTGGTTTTAATTGCATTATTTTATGGGAGGAGATTGTTTAATAATTAATATTTGATATATAACTATAATATTAAAACTATAATATTAATATATAACACAAAACAATGAGATTCATCTTTCAGAACATATTAAAAAACTGTTGCAAAACTAGATATTTGGTTAGATTGCAAGAATTTACTGTTAATTTCCGATAACATCAAATGGATATTTAATTGTTTTAGGTTGTTTTTAACGTTTCATTACAAACATTTTACATTTTAAAACAATGAAATAACCCATAAAGATGGCAAATTAACATTGTAATATGAATAGTAATGCTTAAAGTTACAGAAATCAACCAGTTACTCTTTTTTAAATCAAATATTTTGACATAATTCATGGCATAAACTGGTGGTTAAAAACTCCACTCCTTTCCATGCTGAACTGTACAGTGAAGCAGTGTGCTCCGCAGTAGGAGAAACCTTAATCAAAGAACCCAATGTTGAGCAGCTACCAAGGGGCAGTGGAAAGGCACTCAGTACAAAAAGGGCTTTTGTGTTTAAACCAAGGTAAGGCACTTGAATTCGGACAGATTAATCTCATGCTTGTGATGCAGGACCAGCATGTATACTTTATTGCTACACCTCATGACGTGTCCTATATGCCAGCATTTGCATTGTATGAAGTGAAACAAGTGAGGCAGAGCATGAAATGTTGAAAGCCTGAGCGGAAACTAGATTATCACCCTTTGCCTGTGTACAAACTTTGTGGGACAAGAGATATTTCACTTAAGCATAGCATTGTTGACTCCGAGTCATCTAGAGTAAAATCTGACAGTAAAAACATTATTTTTCATCCCTTCTAGTCCTCCTAGTCATGGATGCAGAGAGTCCGCTTCTGTCTTTCATCAAATCAATGCCTAAACTGAGAGACCCTGAGCCTTTGCTGGAGCAGCTGCAATGTTTAGGAGTTGAGGACCTGAGCTACCTGCAGGAGAGTGACCTCCTTTCTGTCCTGAGACCAATTGAAGCCAGGAAACTTCTGTCACTGCTCAAAAAGACAAGTATGTATTTAAATTTGAAAAAGGTGATGACTATACACTACACCTTGTTCATCATTGATTTCATAGTGGGTGTTAGCGGTGGTGTACTGCATTATATTGAGAAAGAAACAGTTTAAAATATATCAATTGACTACAGAGGATATAATTATGTTAGGTATTAATATAACCCAGATTGAGTCACTATGTGATCTATGTTTAAACATTACTACTATTTGTCCTTTAATAAGGCCAACAAGATGTCTTGGACAGTCCTCCAAGCAGCCAGAGCAACCAACAGTTGAGCAGAGCCACTACAAGTCTAGAAACACAGTCTGACCAGATGCCCCTCTCTGGTGAGTACATGCATCTGTTGCACACAATTACTGTTTTGGGTTAGATGGGCTGAAAAATAGTAGAATTTACCTTTAACTTACTGTAATATAGCACAGTCAGCAGCAGTGAATTGACAGTGTGCTTATAAATCAGTATAGTTAGGTCTATCTTCTCTAGATTCTGACTTGGTAGTAAATGACACACAACTAATGATGGGATGGGATGGGATAATGGGATGAACACAGGATAATTTATTACAATGTACAGAAAAAATGACTTTTGTATCCAGCAGTATCCAACAACAACATTAATTTCTCAGTAATTTAAATGATTTTTTAAAACTTTTTTTTAGAGTTGTTGTTAGGGAAGTTGTAATTTCAGTTTATTCCATTAAATAACAGACAAATATTTGTAAAATTACGACACATTTGTGAACATATTTTAACAATAAATATATGTATTTCTATTGGGGTTTTCACACGTGTTTTCACCGTTACAGTGATTTCACACATTTGACGTGTAAAATCAGTCTCTTTTTGTAAATTAAATGGTAATAAACAGTAAAATTATGTTATTTTTTTTTGTTTACAGTGTACTAGGATAAGGACCAAGTCTGTCAACAGACCAGTGCACAGGCATAAATGCTTTCATCCACATAGCGCCCTATGTCATCGGCTCCACGTAGACCAGCTTCAGGAGTATTTACCACACTTTAGCCTTGTGGTGCATTCATAATAGCAGTGAAGGAGGAACACATTTTCATCAGGATTAGAAGGGACAACCCGACGTCTCACAGTTGTTTTCTGAGACACATCAAGCAACAAAGTTTTTTGGCATTTGTCTGACGTAGTGATGTAACAATCAATACCTCATCAGTAAACTAATTTGAGGTTTATCTTGAAATATCAAATTGTGTCAATATGGTCCTAAAACCAGTCTGTATTTTTTTTTAAGTATGATCTTGGTCATCTCAGATTTTTTTCCTTTGCCGGTACACAGCACCAAGACAGGTTCTGTAGCTACAAGGTCCGGTATTAGCACACATGTCCCAAAGGTCGGACAGCCCCCCTTACTCTTTAAATCTAAGATACTGCTTTTTGAGCTGCACCCAAAAAAAAATGTATAATTTTTTCATCTCTGGAAACTTTTTTAAAAAAGTGCCCTACATGCACCTATCTGTGTAATTTCCCAAACTTGACGTAGGGCTAATTCACCTATGTGCTTCTATTAACGATCATGTAACAACACATTTGATTTGTTTGATTGAAAAATGAACAAAAATCTCTGCTTTAGAGATCGGTCTTTATGGGAGTAGACAAAAACTCTGTTTTTGAGCTGGAACTTCTACAGTGATACCGTCTGGCAGTGCCAAAATCAGAATGATGGGCAGATACATCAACATCAGAGCGAAAAACGTGGGTCGACGCAACATTCCTGTTCACATCAAAGCTGAACTGATAAAATCCCCGGTCGATTGCCGGGTCATTTGACCTGGGTTTTTTCGATTGATGTGAAAGGGGCTTTAGATGGTCACCTTTGCATTGTCCCATGTTGGTGAAGTCAGTCCAAGGCCCTCCACACACTGAGGAACGTCGTTTCCACTTGGCGTTGCCAGGACCCCGAATCATCCCACAGATATTGTCCTGCTCAAAGTCACAGCTGTCCACAAAGGTAGAAGACTTGGCTGTGGAGAGGAAACAGTCATTATTTGATTAAGGTTGCTTGTCGACATATAAATGCTGTACATAAATATATATTATTTTTCTAAGAGCGATTGGGAGACAAATGTATTTGGTGAAAATGGGTAACAAGCCTACTACGTTCGTCACGTGAGTAAGTGTATTGCGACACTAACTGATTCTGCACCGCTGCTGTGTGTACTTGCACTGTTTTAGCTCTGTTAAAATCACGTAAATGTTTTCTGTATATGTGTTTTGAGTTTACCCAACCCCCTGTCCTCTGTAGCAACTTGTTAATCTCACGTTTCTTTTTAATCAATCGTTTAATCAGCTTTGTTGTATTTAGCGGTTAAATATGGCCACTTTCTCTCCCGCTGCTTCTCCTTCTCTCTCTCCTGCTTGTCTTGCCACATGTTTAGCTACTCCTCTGCCTCCTTTAGTGTTAATGGTACCTGTAACAAATGTAGTTTATTTGTAGCTTTGGAGGCGAGGCTCTCTGAATTGGAAGTACAGCTCCGCACCATGCAAAACCCAATAGCTAGCCAGCGCCCTGTAGCCGGTGCGGGCCGATCTAGCGCAGCTCCCGTTAGTATAGCTCCTGCTAGCCGTCCCCCTGCAGTCCCCGAGCAGCCAGGAAACCAGGGCGGGTGGGTGATGGTACGAAGGAAGCATAGTCTTACCCGGGCCATGGAACACCACCAACCGCTTCACATTTCCAAGATTTTCCCCACTTGGCGTTACACCAGTTGAGAAACCAACTCTGGTAATTGGCGTTACTATTTTGCAGAAACCAGCAACCATAGTTAGATGCATTCCAAGGGCCAGAGTGGGCAACACCAAATCTTATTTGAAGCTGCTGGCTAAGGCTAAGTACGGTACAATTGTTATTCACGTCGGCAGTAATAACCAATGGTTTAACCAATCGGAAGTCACTAAACTTAATGTTGAAGTTTGCTAAAACTATGTCAGACTCTGTAGTTTTCTCTGGTCCCCTGCTCAATCTGACCAGTGACGATACGTATAGTTGCATGTCGTCATTCCACCGCTGGTTATCTAAGTGTTGTCCAGCCAACGACGTGGCCTACGTTGATAATTGGACTCTTTCTGGGGAAAGCCTGGTCTGATTAGACGAGATGGAGTTCATCCCACCTTGGTGGGTTCTTCTCTTATCTCTAGGATTTCGGCTGATTTTATTAACCCCCTAAAACCATGACAACCTAGAGTTCAGCCCAGGCGGCAGAGTTGCAGTCTTACACGCCTCTCTGCCGCTTCTCTAGTACTGTCTCACACCCATTACTCCCCAAACTCCATAAGGAGTGCTGTCTACTCCCAGATTTTTTAAACGGAAAAATAATAATAGAGGAGTTATTCATAGGAACCTTATACAGATCAACACAAATTCACTAGTACAACAGAGCAATAAAAAAATTGTATTTTAAATGTCAGGTCTCTCATCTAAATCAAGTCCATGCCACCCAGTCATAGAAACTATCACATTCCTCGAGGCACAGGCAAAGGAGGAGGAGGAGGAGTGGCAGCAATCTTCCACTCAGATTTATGTATTGATCCTAGACCTAAGCAAAGCTTTAATTCGTTTAAAAGCCTTACTCTTAGTCTTCCTCATCCAGACTGGAAAACACAAAAACCAATTCTCTTTGTAGTGGTGTATTGCCCACCTGCTCCTTACTCAGATTTTTCAACTGAATTCTCTGAGTTACTATGTGATTTAGTGCTTAGAACATAAAGTCATGATAGTAGGTGACTTTAACATGCATGTTGATGTTGGCAGTGACAGTCTTAGCTCTTCATTTATGTCATTACTAGACTCAATTGGTTTTCTCAGAATGTAAATGGTTCAACTCACTGTTTCAATCACACCTTAGATCTTGTACTAACTTATGGCATAGAAACTGAAAGTCTAACTATATATTCCCATAACCCTCTATTGTCCAATCATTTCCTTGTAACATTTGAATTTACTATAAGATTACACAGAAATTGGAAAGACAGTTCGTTATGGTAGACACTTATCTGATGATGCTTTTACTAGATAGAAGGAATTAATTCTTTCACTATTTGGCAAGAATTGAACATGGGGACAAAAATAACACAACAGGGAACCAAGGGAAAGGCAAGGCTATACACACATGGGCAGGGGGATGATAGATAGATAGATAGATAGATTATTTAGGAAACTTTGAGGAAATGCAGGTGAAACTAATGAGGGTGGAGCACACAAAGAGAAACCAATAAGCAAGCTAAGCAAAACACGGGGAGTAACACTAAACAGGAAACCAAGAAAATTTACAAAATAAAACAGGAAACTCAAAACTTGGAACAGACAGAATCATGGCAGAATGAAATTTTACATTTGTCTCTTGTTTTGGTACCTGTAATGTGTTTGCAAGACAAATCTCTAACCTGGGATAGTAACACGACTCATGCCAACTTCATACAGATACACTACATACAATAGTTTGAATATGCTAGGCATGAGTGTGTTGCTAAAGACTTTTGCACCTCACAATATTTCATATGATCATCATATTCCATCACATTTGCACAATGAAGGCAACCTGTGTCATTCATCATTAAAAACACGTGATTACTCACTGCAGTTGTAGAGGAGGTTTAGCTTGGTTAGGTCACTGGCACTGAACCCTATTTCCTGACCAATTATGTCCATGAAGTTGGGGTCTTTGGTGACGATGGTGGGCTCGGAGCTGTTGCTGAAGGCTGTCTTACTGTAGTGCATCACAGAACCATAGTCGTAGGGAACTCCCAGGGCACTGGACACTGTGTCATTATGCTTTATGAAGTTTTCCCGTTGACCTGAGAAAGACACATGCAGAATATGTGAAAGAATTAAGTCCTTTGTTGTTTTTACAAAAATGTGATTATGCTGATAGTCACTGCCCATAGTAAAAGGTGTATCAAGACATGGATAAAAACAATGCTGCCTTGTCAGTGTTACCAGGTTCAATATGATTCCATATGATGTTGACATAGTCGTCACGGTCAGCTCTGGACTGCTCATGCCAGAATCCCAGAGCATGGAGGAACTCATGCTCAACGATTCCCAGTCTATCACATCTTGTACCAATGGACAGCTGCTGCTTCCCCTTACGTTGGTTACCTATGGAGGAGGAGCATCTGTGGAGAAGAAAAGGAAGACGCACAAAAATATTAGCTATCTGGGAACTAATGGTTCCTATGAAGTTAGCTCAGCAGTTGACGATTCACATCACATTTATATTGAATGGTAAACGATATATGTGCTTGAAGCAGTGAAAAGACAGAGTCAGGAAAAACAAAACAATTTACTGAAAAATAGCGTAAAAAAATAAAATCAGTAGCATGTCTGTGGCTATAGTAGTATTTATAATCTGAATCTTTTGTTCTTCATCACACAAGTGAGGCCACAAGTTGACTGAGTTCATTATTATTATGGCTACGTGTATCTTGTACAACCAGAGAGCATGTAATAAACCTTTAGAGGGTTGTGATGTTTTGAGTAAGGCGCTGGAAAAA